>NW_011494628.1:41881-118026 GCF_000754665.1 Bison bison bison
GCGTTTTCTCTAAAATGTGACAGGAGTCCCAGGCTTGCACTAAGAGAGAAAGGCTCTCTATCACACTAGTCTTTGCATCATGAAATAAAATGTTCACTGACCGGCATTTGACTTTTAGAAACTTGCTGTACCTTCTCCAGTTTCTCTTCTCTATCTGTAAGCTGTATGGTGGCGCATAGTCTTACAAGGAGATTTGTAAACACTGACTCTTCGTTTAGCCAGAAGACTTGGTGAGTGGGCAGGGGAGGATTCTAGTGAATTAAATTTTGGGGTTAACGTAGAGCTAGCAAGAATCTCTCTTTATTTGGGTTCTAGGCAAAAACCTTTCTCCAGTGTTTCATTGTACACTCCTTTACCTTATAGAACATCTGTGCTGTGCAAAGTCACTTCAGTTGTGTCTGACTCTGCAACTCCATGGACTATAGCCCACCAGGTTCCTCTCCCTGGGATTCTCCAGGCAAGAATACTGGAGTGCTTTGCTGTGCCCTCCTCCAGGAGATCTTCCCCACCCAGGGACTGAACCCATGTGTCTTGCGTCTCCTTCATTGTCAGGCAGGTTCTTTACCCCTAGTGCCACCTGGGAGTGGGCTTATAGATATTGTGTGTGCATGTGTGCTCAGTCGCTTCAGTCATGTCCAACTCTGCCATCCCATGGACTGCAGCCTACCAGGCTCCTCTGTCCATGGGATTCTCCAGGCAAGAATACCAGAGTAGGTTGTCATTTCCTTCTTCAGGTTTCCATTTCCTTCAAGTACAATTAAATCGTGGTTGAATGAATAAGAATCTTATTGACATAGAAAGCACAGGTAATTGGGCTGAAATGTGATCTGCTTGAGAACTTCCTCTTATAACTGAGCAGTGATGAGACTTGCAGGGTGGGATGGGGAACATATGGAGTTGCTTCAAGTCATGAGGAAGATGGAGTAGACCAGATATTCACAATAGTGGAGCTGAGATCTATAAGTGCAGGGAGTCAAATGGAAGAAAGAGCAGAAAGGTTATATCAGTCAGGATTACATTTGTCTGCAAGATGATAGAAAATCCAAAATAATTACAGCTTACATGGGGCAAAATTATTTTTTCTGTCATGTTGAAGGAATCTGGAGGGCTTGTATTAATAGATGTTAGGGGGTCAAGTGCTGAACATTGCTTTGCCAGCTTCAGTTCAGTGCTTTTACATCATGGCCCAAAACGGCTGCTTGAAATCCAGCCATTATGTCAGTATTCCAGTCAGGAGGAAGGAAGAGGAGCCAAACATCAGCTAGTCCCATTCTTTCAAAGCAAATTCTAAAAGATGCAGTCTGCACTTCTGCTTACATTTCAGGCATCAGAGCTTAGTTACTTGGTCCTTCCTAGCTATAAGTGAGGCTAGGGAGTGTTTTTTTTCCTTCCAGGTGGCCACACATTCCACCAGAATTATGGGGTTCCATTAGTAAAATGAAAGGAGAGATGCACGTGGGGAAACAGCCAGCAGTCTCCGCCATGAGGTTTGGAGACCTTGGATGACTGAGGCAGCATGGAAACAGGACACATTAGTAGGAATCTGTGTCCAGAATCTCTTGACTCTGTCATTGACTTCCCATGTGACATGGCTGGGCAACTTCACTTAACTGAGCTTCAGCCCTGTCGTTTTTAAAGTGTAGGTGCTGAACCTGATGCCCTGTAAAATTCTTGCATGCCTCCTCAGTTGCTAAGTCGTGTCTGACTCTTTGTGACCACTTGGACTGTAGGCCTCCAGGCTTCTCTGTCCATGGGATTTTCCAGGCAAGAATGCTGGAGTGGGTTGCCATTTCCTTTCCCAGGGGATCTTCCTGACCCAGGGACAGAACCTGCATCTCCTGCATCGGCAGGTGGGTTCCTTACCACTGAGCCACCTGGGAAGCCCCTCTGTAAGATTGTTGCCCTTCAAACATGCTCTGTCTCCTCTCCTCCTGAGAGTACTTGGTTGAAGCAAGACCAAAGTGATTTATGATTCTAGTTATCTAGGATTTAATACATCAAGGATTTCCTCTTGTCCATGCGAATGCTCTTTGGCCTGTGAAGAGAAAAAAGTCACCTTGCAAATCGAAGCACTTAATAAACTGAATAAAATGGTGTAATGAATTAAAGGATTAGTCAGACCTAATTTTTCATGGGGAATTAAATGTTGGCAATGTCCAGTTCAGCGTCTTCTTCAATGTGAGGTTCTGGGCTCTGACTGAATTTAGCATTCTAATTTATTATAATAAGATTCAATTGCACACTCAAGCTTGAAATCATTCAAGGAGATAAAATTACAAAAAGAATCCTAGGCAGGAGGATTGTTTGTTTCAACAAAAATTTGAGTATCTGCCAACTTCCAGGCACTGTATTAGGGACATTTCTGGGCTAGCGCAGCGTCCCGGACAAGCACACACAGTCAGGTTGAGGTGTGTACAGAGCAGAAGAGGAGGGAAGTAGTGGTCGCAAGTTCAGATCTGGGTGGGTTGCGTGTGAGCTCTGTGTGGTCCATATACAGCAGGTGAGATATACAAGCAGAGAACATTGGCGTGAGTTCAAGGTAAATGCGTCAGTTTAGAAACCATCCTTGTATGAGTGGAGGACACAGTCCTGAGACGGTCCAAGCCCGCCTAGGAGGGGGGCCTGGGCTAAAGACTCAGGGTGACAACACCATTTATGGTGGAGAAAATCAGCACAGAGAGTCAGGGAGGAGCTGACAGGGAGGAAGATGCTTGGGAGATCAGTGCTTCCTAGAAGTCAAGGTGAGGTTGCTCGTATGTGTGTGAGACAGAGAGAGAGAGACAGAGATGGTTTTGTCGACCAATGTAAACACTGGAAAGTGGCTAGCATAAAATCAGGGTCATTGCAGCCCCTCCTAAGTATCTCTTTATATGTAGAGTGAAAATGCTGGCTTGAAATTCAACATTAAAAAAACCAAGATCATGGCATCCAGTCCTGTCACTTCATGGAAAATAGAAGGGGAAAAAGTGGAAGGAGTGACAGATTTTATTTTCTTGAGTTCCAAAATCACTGTAGATGATAACTGCAGCCATGAAATTGAAAGATGCTTGTTCCTCGGAAGAAAAGCTAGGACAGACCTAGACAGTGTATTAAAAAGCAGAGACATCACTTCCCTGGCAAGGGGCAGTATAGTCAAAGCTGTGGTTTTTCCAATACGGATGTGAGAGTTGAACCCTAAAGAAGGCTGATCACCAAAGAATGGATGGTTTTGAATTGTGCTGGAGATGACTCTTGAGAGTCCCTTGGACTACAAGGAGATCAAACCAGTCAATCGTAAAGGAAATCAATCCTGAATATTCATTGGAAGGACTGATGCTGAAGCTCCAATTCTTTGGCCACCTGTTGTGAAGAGCCATCTCATTGGAAAAGACCCTGATCCTGGGAAAGATTGAGGGCAGGAAGAGAAGCGGTTAACAGAGGATGAGATGGTTGGATAGCATCTCTGATTCAATGGACATGAGTTTGAGCAAACTCTGAGAAATGGTGAAGGACAGAGGAGTCTGGTGTGCTGCAGTCCATGGGGACTCTGCAGAGAGTCAGACAGGACTTAATGACTGTATGGCTGATTCATTTTGCTGTACATTAGAAATTAACACAACCTTGTGAAGCACCTATATTCCAGGAAAAGTTCATTTTAATAAAGGAATGAATGTATGATGAGCAGATAAATATGCATAAGTAAGGACTAGAAAGCATCCGTTGGGTTTGGGGACTGAAGGGTGCTGAAGTTTTGAGGTGGGGTGACACCGCTTTAGGGTCGGTGAGCTGTGAACAGGATATGAAGTGGAGACATGACTGCTCTATTCTGGGGCCAAAAGGCAAAGTGAGAGATTTAAGGGCCAAACACAAAGGAGCACATTAGGAACAAAGCCCTTGTGTGTGTTTGGAACCTGAGGCAAGATAGAGGGAAGAGCATGTTTGAACTCAGGACCGCGGTGGCCTGACAGCACTGGGTGCCCGGGAGCAGCTTGGGGTACCTGGGCCAGCTGCGGGGGTGAACAGCTGAGCCGCCTCATAGAGTCTCGCGTCCTGTTGTCACCATCTTGGAATTTTTAATAATTTTGGAACAAGGGGCCTTGTTTGGAATTCTGCCCTGGGCCTGCACCTGCTGCCCCCGTCTTCAGGAAGATCGTAGAAATCGTCCAATCGCATTTTCCATACGTCTTCATCCTCATCCTTTCATTCATTCTTCCCTCTACTGTCCGCTGAACGTGTCCTACTGTGTGTCAGGCGCCCTTCTGGGCAGCTCTTTCTTTGATTTGGGATCTGTCTGTGTTGTTTACAGACTCATTGTACCTGTTCTGTTTTTATGGTAGATTTTTCCCTGTGACCTATACTTCTTTTCTTTATTGATATTTGGTAAACTGTGTTCATGGAGAAGGAAAAGGCAACCCGCTCCAGTATTCTTGCCTGGGAAACCCCATGGGCAGTGGAGCCTGGCCGGCTCCAATGAGGCTGCAGAGTCGGACACGACTGAGCAACTGAACAGAGGCTGTGTTAAAATATCTGTATACTCCATTTTTACTCCTTGGAGTCAGCCCTTCTGCTGTAAGATTTTGTCTGTTCACGAAGAGATTGAGAAGGATGATGTTCCTCGGTAAGTTCGAGTCCCAGGACATGTAAGTAGCTGAGTCATTTGCTTCAGTTGTCAAGTTTATTTTGTTTTCTCTTTAGGCCTAAATGTTAATGATCTTAAGGAAATAAATTAAAATTCCAAAGTATTATTGTTGTTCAGTCACCAAATTATGTCCAACTCTGCGACCCCCATGGATTGCAGCATGCCAGGCCTCCCTGTTCTTCACTGTCTCCTGGAGTTTGACCAAGTTCTTGTCCATTGAATCAGTGATGCCATCCAACCGTCTCATCCTCTGCTGCCTGCTTCTTCTTTTGCCATCAGTCTTTCCCAGTGTCAGGGTCTTTGCATCAGGTGGCAGCTCTTTGCATCAGGTGGCAGCTCTTTGCATCAGGTGGCCAAAGTATTGGAGCTTCAGCATCAGTCCTTCCAATGAATATTCAGGGTTGATTTCCTTTAGGATTGACTGGTTTGATCTCCTTGCTGTCCAATGGACTCTCAAGAGTCTCCAGAGTCTTATGTGATGCTAAATGTTTTATATGTTGGTTTTACCCTCACATTTTAATTTATTTGCCTTTAAAGCCCCAATTTGGGTCTCTCCTCATGGTCCAGTGGTTGAGACTCTGAGCTCCCCATGCAGAGGACGTGGGTTCCACTGCTAATCAGGGAACTAAGATCCTGCATGCTGCACAATGTGGCCAAATAAATAAATACAATTTTAAAAATAAATAAAATAAAGCTCCAGTTTTTGATCTGTTGCCTGGCTAGCTACAACTTTCAGATGTGAGTGGAAGGGCTTGGTAATCAGAAATATCAGGCCTTTAGTACAGTGGTAAACATCTTCCATTTCCTTAGGAAATAAGATATAGTTCGATGTGAATGGTTAGGATGGGAATAGCATATTGATTCTCTCCCGGAGAAGATCAGGATAATGAATTATCCGAACCTTCCGAAAAGATGATTGGCTCGGTACTGCATTCAAAGAAATGATATTGTTCTTTCCACTTTCATTTTGTGGCTCAAATACCTACATAAACTTCTGAAACTCCCCTCTGTGTATATCCCAATGTTGAAATTGCAGCTATCTTTTGTATACCTTCTGATCGGCTCTGAGGCCTGAAATTAGATGTTAATTGAGGTTTTTTTTTTTTTTTTTTTTACCTCTCCCCTGTTTCGATGATATTTTCCAGGTCCCTGAGGGAGCACAGCCTTCTACACTCCCTTCCCTGGAAGGCAGATTGTGAACGGGGATGTTGTACTTGCAAGGGCAGCCTGCCTTCATTTGCTTCTATATTAATTGGAAACAGCACACCTACAAGTTACCAGTTGTTTCCCTCTCATTTTCCGCTTAAACCAGCGTTTCTTTACTTTATTAGAAAGTGTGCTTCACTGATCCCAGATGTTCTGATGCTCCCTGGACATCCAATGACATGCCGACACCATTTATTTTTCATAACGTGACGCGTTGCATGTTTCAGAGCACACATAATGTATTCTGTTTACCTCTGAGTGGATCACGAAACCAATTTCCTGACAACAGAAGGAGGAGGGTCCCATGGTAGTTTGCATGTTTCTATCTACTGTTTTACCCTTGAGAAATCCTTCACACTGTTTAAACCTCAACATTTAAAATAACCAGTGAGCCATCACAAGCAGAACGGTAGCTGGCATGCTCGATTCATTAGTATTTGTCATGGTTGTCCGTACTGAATTATGGAATTTGAAGGCCTTTGACTCCGTGGAAACAACGTTGAGTTTGAACTGTAAAAAGGAGCAATACACAATGAAAGGTCAGTCAAGCTTCATTCTGTTTTGCATTCTAAAATTAGTCTCTTTGCCTAATAAATATATCGCCCTCCGTTGATTAGGGACTCTGTCATCTGATTTGATTTGCCACAAATTATAGTTTTCTTCTAACACCCCCAGGGTCACGTGCATAGGAATTTCCTTTCTGCATAGGATTGCGTGGAATAAACTGGAGAGCTGATTCCTTTGTCCCAGTGGGACAGATGGGGATTATTTATGGTCAGTATTTCATGAAAATTAAATTCCCTGTGATTTATGTTTTATAAGGATTAACTGTTTGCAGAGAAAATGTGAAATACTGAACAGTATCTGGCCACCTTCTTTCTAACCCCTAAATTGAAGCAGCCCGTTCTTCCTCTGCTGACAGTCATTCAGCCTCTTCACGCATCAATTATATTTTCAGCCAATAACATGTTCATAAATCAAATGGATAGTTTGAATCTGAGTGGAATATGTAAGCCATATATATATATATACAGTCTTCCCAGGTGGCTCAGTGGTAAAGCATCCACCTGCCAGTGCTGGAGACACAGGAGACATGGGTTTGATCCCTGGGTTGGGAAGATCCTCTGGAGGAGGAAGTGGCAACCCACTCCAGTATTCTTGCCTGGAGAATCCCATGGATGGAGGAGCCTGGTGGACTACAGTCCAAAGGGTCGCAAAGAGTCAGACACGACTGAGCAGCAAAGTGCACGTGTGCGTGTGCACACGCACACACACACACACCCTGACAATTGTATTTTTTCAAACATTTTGTCCCATTCTGAAGGTTGTCTTTTCATCCTGTGTGTGTTCCCTTTGCTATGCAAAAGCTTTTAAGCTTAATTAGGTTCCATTTGTTTATTTTTGTTTTTATTTTCATTAGTCTAAGAGATGAGTTGAAAAGAATCTGCAGTTTATGTCAGAGTGTTCTATGTTTTCATCTAAGGATTTTATAGTTTTTAGCCTTACATTTAAGTATTAATCCATTTTGAGTTTATTTTTTGTGTGTGGTGTTAGGAAGTGTTCTCATTTCATTCTTTTACACATAGCTGTCCAGTTTTCCCGGCACCATTTATTGAAGAGGCTGTCTTTTGACCATTGTGTATTCGGGGTGACCCCAGGTACCTGGATTTATCTCTGGGCTCTCTGTCCTGTCGCATTGATCTATATCTCTCTTTTTGTGTCGAGTCATATTTTTGCGGTTCTTAACTTTTTGTTGTTTAATCCTGTTTTTAGAAAATTTACATTCTTTATTCCAAGCTGAAAAGAATTCGAAACAGAAAAATTGACCCTGAAGTCCAGTATTCCTTATACATTGTAAAGATAAAATCTAATTCTTTGAATGATGAAAGCTGATTATAAGACTGTGCCTCTTATTTTCAGAATGCAAAGGCTAATGGATGGTAAAGCAAAAATATTTATGGATATATTATAAAGGAAAGGGTTTTGACTCCACTTACCCCTGGGGGAGGTGAATTTCCTGTCCCTCCCTCCATAATTACAGTCATTTTCACTTGAAACTTCCATAGGCAGTGACAGAGGAGAAAATGACAATGCTCCATTGCAATTGCCATTAGACTATGGGTGTTCTCCACTTGATATATGTGCTAGGAAAAAAATCGCTTTAGGATGGTAACAAAGAAAGCAGCCTGTGTAGGTGTCTGTCATATGTACGGACTGTCGATAACTTTGGGGAGCATTGTGGCTTAGAGGGCTATGGTTATTTCTGGTGGTTGCTTAGATTGCTGGATGTATGGAACTTACTAATGATTGCCTTGGAGCACAGCAATACAATTTGCTAACAGAAATAGACTTCGGCTTTATGTGCACGTGGCCACCAATTACTACCTGGAAGTACAAAGCTCAGCTATGCAGGGTCTCAAAAACATGCTCTTGGGTTTTTTTCCTTGAAACTTACAATGGAGACTTGCCTGCATCCTCTTGTGGCTGATGAGCCTTTAAGTAACATACATATTTTAAATATATAATTTATGTAAACATTCATATTTACAGAGACAGATTCACCCAACAACCTCAGGTGTTTGTGTGTTCTCTCTATATTTAGTGGGTTTGCATTTACAGTCCCAACTTGGTCATGAAGAGAGTCATATTTTTCTTTGTTTTTCCGTAGCTGAACTGTGTCATTCATGGTCTGTTCTCTTGGTGCAAGTGGTACCTAGTAACTGCTTCCAGGGCAGGACCAGCTCTCTGTGTTGACTGGGTCATCTCTGCATCTTCCATTGGCTCTGCTGTTTCCCCAAAATCATTCTTATCTTCTCTTGGAGCTTCTGCTAAAAGGGTCCCCGTGCCCTCGATCATGGCTGTCTCCAGGAGGCATGTGGCTCTCTACTCTCAACTCTGCTTTGTTTACCTTAAATTGTGGGAAGGTCTTCAGATCTTTTCCGTGCCCCAGTACCTAAGGAGGGAGCAATGGTGGGTCTGGGTTGTCTCACCTTGAGATTTGCCCAGGTGTCTTCCTCACTCTCCTTACAGCCACCCTATTGGGGCAGGGAACAGGTTTGAGGGGAAAATCAGAAGTTTGCTTTTAAACATCTTACATTTGGCATGCTAATAGACATACAAAGAGTCGGCAGTTGAATATACACATCTAGTGTTTAGGGGAGAGGTCTGTGCTTGAGATAAGACTTTGGAGGTCATCAGTGGATGAGAATTTGAGCAAACTTTGGGAGATAGTGAAGGACAAGGAAGCCTGGCGTGCTGCAGTCCATGGGGACGCAAGGCGTCCGACACAACTGAGCGACTGAACAACAACAAAGCCTTTCGGTTGTGCTAACAGCCACAAACCTGGATAAGACTGTAAAGAGAATAAGTGAAGAAAAAAAGTGGACAGAGAAGGTGGATTCATTTAAAAGAAGGAAAGAAAATTGGAAATGATCCTAATTTAAAGGAAATTATTATAGGCTCCAAGTCTGAGTGAGATGTTAAAGCAAGGAATTGTTTAAGATGGGTTTGTGTGTAAGATACAAAGAACTTATACAGAATTGGAAAGAAATGAGTAAATGTAAAGGGAGTTACGATTTTAACAGATCAACTACTGGCCTGAATGTTGTCAAAAGGTGCTGTTTGAGGCAGTACCACTGGAAATACGTGTCGTAAGCAGGGAGAGGTTCTTCTTTAGAGCAGAGATGCAGAGCAACCATCTGGATGGCTGCGGAGGGCCCTTTCAGTCCAGTTGTCTAAAATTTTTATACCTACTCTCAACAAATTGAGTATTATACAGTGATGCTCCATGTCCTCAACCCAGGGGAATAAAAGCACAAAAAGTAAATATCTTTCCTGAACAATTAAAGGCAAACTTTGAAATTTAAATTGAGTATTTTTAAAAAATTTATTTGGAAAATCTGAAACTACATTTGATTTGCACTGTGATCTCAGTAGGTATGTTGTTGCTTCAAATTGTACCTATGATTTCTGACCCTGTGATCACTGAGGTTCCCAGGTTTTCTGGTTTATCTAACTTGGTATATAAAAACAGCTAGTCCCTTCCTTTGAAGATATCTGTGGGAAGATTTTCCTCAGACGGAGGAGAAATTTTATGGATGGACCATAAATAAGCTCTTTAAAAACTAGTAACAGTTGCTGTGTTTCTACGCATCAGTACTATGTAGATGTGTGAGGTGAACAAACTGTATCGACAAATAGGGACATGAAATGTGTTAAATGAAGAGGAAACTTTCTCAGCCCTAAATTTGGTTGATTAGCTCTTTTGTCTTTGGTTGTTTTCCAAATGAAGATGCTCTTTTAAAAAGAAAAATGAATTTTAGTGACTTTGAAAACTTCTCTGTAAAACCCTCTTCTAATGGGATTGAATAATTTATGCATCTTTAATATTGGAGAGGGAAGTTATTCCTCGAAGACTGGCATTTCATACCCACTTTGCCATGGCTGATTGACCTCTCCACTCACAAGGCTACGTCTCCACCAAGCACACAGCCCCATGGTCGGTTAGCTCCAGTACTGGGCACGTAAGAAGCGGCTTGTGTGGACACAGGCACATACACGATATTAATTCTAGTGTATTAGAAAGAAACACATACCCTAAGATAAGGAAAGAAAAGTGAAATGTAGAGCAAAGATAGAAATTGTGTTTCACTAAAAGCACATTTTCACATGGTAAAGCATCCGCCTGAAATGTGGGAGATCTGTGTTCGATCCCTGAGTTCGGAAGATCCCCTGGAGGAGGACATGGCAACCCACTTCAGTATTCTTGCCTGGAGACGCCCATGGATAGAGGAGCTTGGCGGGCTGCAATCCATGGGGTCGCAGAGAGTCGGACATGACTGAGCGACTAAGCACACAAAAGCAAATTAAGCCACAGCCCTACTGCGCTAAGTCTGAAGGTGTTTCTTTGTTTTTAAAGCTTTTATTTTTTTCCATGTGGATCATTTTTAAAGCCTTTATTGAATTTGTTACAGTATTGCTTCTATTTTTTTTTTTTGGCCATGAGGCCTGTGGGATCTTACCTCCCTGACTAGGAATCAGACTTACATGCCCTGCTTTGGAAGGCTACGTCTTGACCCCTGGGCTGCCAGGGAGGTCCCAGTCTGCAAGTGCTTAAGTTCATTTATTTTGGAATTGAAGTGCCTGACATGTTTCCTAGAGACTGGACTTCCCTGGGTATCCATAACCATATATCTGTATCTTCAGACAAAACTGCAGCATTTGACCCAGTGGTTCATCATTTATTTTCTGTTTTCTTTAAACTTTCAGTTATACCAACTCATCATTTGTCTCCAGGTGTCGGGTCACTGGTCAGCCGATGTGCTAGCTTCCTTTGCTCCAGTAGCCTTCTCTGGTTCAGTCCATTATGAACAGGGAGACAGGTTTGTTTACATAATATTAGATTTGGCTATTGGTGGTGGGACAGCGCCCTGTGAGAGGAGGTGTCTCAGTGTAGGCTTTCTGAATTTATTGGTACATGCATGTCCTGGTCTTCTGATGAAGGTATAATTTTTCCATAAATCATGTTCTCCTCAATATATAGCTATTCATAACAGAACTAAAAGGGCTTCCCAGATGGCTCAGTGGTAAAGAATCCACCTAACATTGCGAGACTGGGGAGACGTGGGTTCCATACCTGGATCGAGCAGATCCCCTGGAGGAGGGCATGGCAACCCACTCCTGTATTCTTGCCTGGAGAATCCCATGGACAGAGGAGCCTGGAGGGCTATAGTCCATGGGGTTGCAAAGAGTTGGACATGACTGAGCATGCACATGCAAACAGAACTTATAAACCTAATTGAAAAGAGACTTTATTTATATCCACTTGATTTTAAGTCTCCCCATTTTAGTATCTCCTTAAAAAAATCATTACCTCTCCTAGGACTGAGCTCTCTTCCTACCTTCATAGGCCAAATCTAGTTGGTCTTACAGTCTTCCAGGAACTTCCCTGGTGGTCCAGAGGTTAAGAATCCCCCTGTCAATGCAGGGGATGTGGGTTCATTCCCCGGGAAATTCCACATGCTATGGGGCCACTAAGCCCATGGGCCACAACTGATGAAGCCCACACTCCTAGAGCCTGTGCTCTGCAACAAGAGAAGCCTGCGAACCACAACGAAGAGTAGCCCTTGCTCACTGCCACTTAAGAAAGCCCACGTGCAACAGCGAAGACCCACTGCTGCCAAAAAATTTTTAAAAAGTCTTCCAAGTACTTTGATTCCAAAATCACAAAGGTGGCTTGAGGCAGAGGATAGCAGTTGAACAAACAATGGGCTAACCAGGAAGTTTAAAAAGGAAGACTTGGGGAAGAAGGTATCCATGGGGAGCTGTAAAAAGCTCACATATGTTACTGGGAATCTAGAAGACTGTGTTCATACTTCGTGCTCCTTCTCAGCTGCTAAGTCATGTCTGACTCTCTTCGACCCCATGGACTATGGGGTCCTCTGTCCACCAGGCTTCTCTGTCCATGGGATTCTCCAGGCAGGAATACTGGAGTGGGTGGCCATTCTCTTCTCCAAAGGATCTTCCCAACCCAAGGATCCAACCCATGACTCCAGCTTTGCAGGTGGATTCTTTACTGTCTGAACCATCTGAGAAAACCTGTGCTTCTAGTTAGATCTGTGCATATTTCCAGGGCTGTGTGTATGCTCAGAAAAGACCCAAGGAGGCCCTAACCTCTCACCTCTGGCTGAACTTGAGGCTTTGGGCATGCAGGATGTGAAGGCTGAGGAGGAGTGGAAACTGCCTGGCTGAGTACTGAAGGTCTGTGCCAGCAACACAGAGCCACTCAGCAGAGACTGGGAGGGACCGTCTCTGGCATGCAGGCCGTCAGAGCATCTTCATGCAGCACCCGAGTGTGCTGCTCCCACCTGTATTCATGTCTTTTTTCTTTGCTCACCTGTGAAAGTGGATCAGTCATGGCCAGCTCTTTGTGACCCCATGAATTCAGGCGCCTCTGTCTGTGGAATTCTCTAGGCAAGCATACTGAAGTGGGTTGCCATACCCTTCTTCAGGGGATCTTCCCAAACCAGGGATTGAACCCAGGTCTCCTGCATTGCAGGCAGATTCTTTGCCACCGGAGCCACCTGGGAAGTCCTGAAATCCCTCCCTCAAGCCCCTTACACAGGCACCATAGGCGTAAACAGACAACATGTAGATTCTGAAAGTCAACAAACATGAGACGCACAGATGAGATGCAGGTCAGCTCTGATCCTGGGAAAGCACCACCCAGCTCAGAGGTCAGGACCCGCTGGATTAGGGGGAGTGCAGTGGTTCTTGGGTTCCCAGGGGCCCTTGCACCAGCCAGGGATGCTTAGTTGACTTGTAAATTATAAGTTCATTCATCCCTAGAAGGTGTGGTGCACAGAATCATGGGAAAGAATATTCAGGACTTTTCACAAACATTAGGTTCAAGAAACTCATCACTGGGAACTTATTGGAAACTTCTTCAGAGGATAGAAAGCCAAGAGTAATTTGTTATGGTGATCTTTTTTGTCCCCAAGGAAGAAACAATTTTCAGTATTTATCTTGCTCAGTGGAGAGACTTCCTCCCATGTGTTAAATTCTCATAATAGTTCTTCATGTTATCCTCACAATATTAAGGCTGTAAAGCTATCTTTGTTTTAGTTCAGTCATTAAAACTGGTAATATCCACTTAGGATGAAAATCATTTTCTCTAGCCCAGGCAAGAAGACAATTGAAAAAGAAATTCACTGGAGAAAAAAAAAAAAGAAAAATTTCCCCTTTATTTATTTAACTTGCCAATTTACCTGATTTATCTTTTGCTCTTTTATGTAGCTTCGCCACATGTCTTTTTGTTTTCCTTTATTACACTTAAAATATAATTTATTTCCCATTGAATTAAGCTAGGCAGCTCCATCTCAAGCTGAAGTGGACCCCCCGACCCGGTCCTTCTTATGGTGGGAGGAGACAGTGTCTTCAGTGATTAATCCTCAGAGGGTTCACTTATTTTTGTCTTCTCCCACGTGCCCTGGTAAAGAAAAGCAAGGACATCCCTGGTGGTTCCAGTGGTTGGGAATCCACCTGCCAATGCACGGGACATGGGTTCGATCCCCGGTCCGGGAAGACTCTCACGTGCCTCGGGTCAGCTGAGTCCATGTGCCACAACTACGGAAGCCTGCGTGCCCTAGAGTTCATGCTCCAAAACAAGAGACACCACTGCGATAAGAAGCCCAGGAAGCCACAACTAGAGGAGCCGCCACTGGGCACGAGAGAAAGCACGCGTGTAGCGGCCAAGACCCAGCGCGGCCAAGAGTAAATTTAGAAAAGTAACATTGTGTTACCGACACTTATATGGCACTTATAGCATGTTAATATCTGTTTTTCACATACTAACTCAATTTTATGCCACCCATGAGTGGCATTAAATACTTAGTAAATGCAGTATAGTTGTTTTATATTATCTTAGTTTCAGGTATACAACAATGTGATACAGTGATATATATATGTGTGTGTGTGTATATATATATGAATGTATGTATGTATATATGTGTGTATATATATGTATATTTTTTCCCATTGTATGTTATTACAAGATACTGAATATAGTTCCCTGTGCTATACAGTAAGCTCTTGTTGCTTATCTATGGAGTTAAATATTATTTAACCCCATTATTCAGGTGGGGAAACCAAGGCAAAGAAAAATGCCCAGATTTATAAAGCTAGCAAGTGGTGCAGCTGGGGTTCAAACCCGGGTCACTGGCTCCAGAATCCATGGTCCGCTTGCTCAGCCATATCTGCTCAGCCACGGGCTGTGGAGGTGTTCGGGACACTCGTTTGTCTTGGAATTGACATTGTGGGCTTGACAGTGACTCCAAGCAGAGCTTAGGTGCCTGAGGGTGGGGGGACAGGTGAGCACAGGACCTGGCTGATTCACTGATTGGACACCGCAGTTTAGCGCTGCTGAAGAGACATGCTTGCTTGGTGTGCTTTCCTAACTACCGAGCTCTCGTTCTCAAGCTTGAGCATTTCGAGTGGGTAAGGTGGTGCCTTGTCATTGTAGCACTTCTGAGGTTATCAGGGTGTCAGAGTGTTGTGGCACTCTGTCAGCCAGGGGCTGCTTTTCAGTCATTGCTGGACTGTGAAACCTTGACCACAATTGGCCCAGAGGCATTTACATCATCACCATAGTGGACTTTGGTGCGTGCTAAGTCGTTTCAGTCATGTCCAGCTCTTTGAGAGCCAACCCCATGGACCGTAGCCCTCCAGGCTCCTCTGTCCATGGGATTCTCCAGGCAAGAATACTGGAGTGGGTTGCCATGCCCTCCTCCAGGGGATCTTCCTGACCCAGGGATCGAACCAGTGTCTCCTGTCTCGTGTCTCCTGCATTGTCAGGCGGGTTCTTTACCACTAGTGCCACCTGGAAAGCCCAGTGGACTTTGGTAACTACATGTTTTTCCCTTTTAATGAAACAATGGGATTCAAATGATTTGTCCTGAGACGACACCAGCTTAGGTGTGTCACTACAGAAGGGCTCTGTGCAGAGGAGTCGGAGCACCATCTACCGCTGCCACGTGGCCGGGTGTGGGGGCCCGGAGCTCTGAGTTGTAGTCACCCTCAGAGCCACTGCTCTAGAGTCTCAGGGTGCCTCAGCTTGTCCAGGTTGTAGTCATTGTTAGTCCTAGTGCTGGTAGGGGTTCAGAAATCCAGTTTGAGCTTGAAAGCATTTCTTTAGACAATGAGGAGCCATAGAAAATGGGAAAGTGTCAGAAAAAAATCTCAGTCTCTCGGTGGTTTCACCATTTCATGGCTGGCATTCGGATTTCCAAGATATCAGTGGTTCTTTGTTTGTTTTTGCCTCTTTCACGTAATTGACTGAGAGGGAATGTGATTTAGGAGGAGAACCGCAGGTAAAGAAGAGTGATGAGCAGCAGTAGTTAAGGACCCAGGCGATAATTAACACATCTCCCTGGGTACCAGCACCATTGAGATTTTGACATCCTGGCAGCTAGGGCATGAGCCTGTCTTCTCTCTGCTTCACAGTGTTTGTGAAGGAGGCTAACTGATGTGTGAATGGTGGGCTGTGGACTAGGGGGGTGTCAGGGCTGCTGCGCCTGAGAGATCACAGCTGGACTGAGCCAGTGCTGAATCCTCAGACCATCATCGTCAGTGGATGACCATCCTGGGAAATCCTGGGGGTTGGGGGCTAGTTGTCAACCTGCTGCTGTTTGGTCACTGAGTCGTGTCTGACTCTTTGCGACCCCACGGACTGCAGCCCACCAGGCTCCTATGTCCGTGGGATTGCCATTTCCTCCTCCAGGGGATCTTCTGGACCCAGGGATAGAAGCTGCATTTTGCGTCTCCTGCGTTGGCAGGCGGGTTCCTTACCACTGAGCCACCAGGGAGCTCAGTTGTCAACCTACCATTCCCTGATCTTGAGAGCCTTCATGTTTAGACCTGAAAAGAAAGAGAAATCAGTCAGTGTAAAATTTTCCTTGAGTGTCTCTCTTACATTTTTGAATGGGTGTGGTTGTACAGTAATGACTCTGAAATCACAGAATCATCAGTTTCTTCTACTGGCCCCTTTCCCACAGCACAGTCTTCAGGACCACACAGAATAGGACTTTGTATGGCATCTGCAAAGAAATATGTCAGAGATGTGGTGAGTAGAATGCAGGGAGTTATTTCCCACAGGGTAAATAAAGCTGGGAAGAGCTGTTAACACCCTAAGTCCAGAAGGATGTCATAAATCTCAAAATTTGCTTTGTGCCAAAATATTTTATTGGAGCATCGATAGAACTTGGGCAAAATTTAATGAGTAGTAAATCATAAATAAGTAAATCATTACTAAATTAAGTAATTATAGTTTGTGGGTAGGCTCATAAATTTCCTCTAGGTCTTAAATATTTTGTTCGAATTTTCTGAGACTCTTTGGGATATAGCGAGGTCTTGTTTGAGAAAATGTCTAGGTTAGTAACTATACAGAATGATAGATGTGTGTTTCTGTTCAGGGCATGAAACCTGCTTGTTAAAAATACTAGCCATGGGTCTTCCCGGGCCGTCCAGTGGTTAAGAGTTTCCTTCCAACGCAGAGGTTGTTGATTTGATCCCTGGTGGAGGAGCTAAGATCCCACCTGCCTTGTGACCAAAAAGCCAAAACATAGAAACAGTATTGTAAAAAGTTCAATAAAGGCTTTTAAAAAAATGATCTACGTCAAAAAATATCTTTTAAAAAATGCTAGCCATGTCACATCTCCCATGCTCCACTTGAAACGTCAGTCATTTGTTCCTCAACTCAAGTTGTTGCATTATCTCTGAGGCCATAGTCAACCTACCTACAACAACACTTAGAAACAACACTTTATGTTTTAAATTTATTAATCCCAGAGTGGATGAGAAGCAGAGGTGGTAAATTAAGATGTAAGACAGTCAGGTGCCTTGGGTGTGAGAGGGAGGGCTAGGACAGAGGATGCCATGAGGAAGTGCTGAAAGAGAGGATATAACCGTTTTGTATTTTTATCTGGGATTAACTCACTGGGATAGCCAAATCAATAGCATACATTTGCAGTTTAGACTAATGAGAAGAACATTGAAAAGATTATTTCCAGCACTCTAACTACAGAAGCCCTGTTAGTATATACTTTGTCCTTGCGCTCAGTCGTGTCCGACTCTTTGTGATCCCATGGACTGTAGCCCATCAACCCCCTCTGTTCATGGCATCTCCCAGGCAAGAATACTGGAATGGGTTGCCACTTCCTTCTCTATGGGATCTCCCCAACCTGCATTATCAGGGTGGATTCTTTACCACTGTGCCACCTGGGAAGTCCAATATATATCTTGAAGATGTTAAAAAAAATTAATAAACGGAAACCTCATTTAAATAGAGTCAGGAGACCAGGGACTTCCCTGGAGGTCCATTGGTTAAGACGCTGCACCCCCAATGCAGGGGGCCTGGGTTCTATCTCTGGTCAGGGATTATATCCCACGTGCTGCAGCAGAGATTCCCATGTGCCACAACTAAGACCCGGTGCAGCCAAATAAATACAAAATATTTTTAAAGAAATAGAGCCAGGAGGCCAGAATGGGAAGCTCTCAGGACCTGTGAGACTCTTCTTTCCGGGCAAGGACTCAGCCAACGGAAAGCCGTGGACTGTTTACCAGAGCCCCCCAACCTCCTCTCCCATCTACAAAAGCTTTCTCCTTCCGTGGCCGAGCAGGGACTTCCATGTGGCTCCCAGGGTTGAGGTCCCTGAACTGCAGTTGTCTTCTTATCTGCATAAACCCATCTCTGCTGGAGAAATATCTGGCAGTCAGTTTGTTGCAGGTCAGCAGAGATGTCTTTGTGATTGCTGAACAATGCAGAAGCTGATCTGAGAATGATATGCCTTGAGTCTATTCTTGTTTTCTCACTGAGTGATGTGGAGTACTGAGTCAGTTAGGGAAAACTAGAATGGGGGGAAAGGTGTGTAGAACTCATCCTTCGATTCTGTTCAGCACTCCTGAAGTCTCAAGAGTCTTAAGAGGTGTCCACAGTTAATAGGTCACTGTTCTTGGGTTGGTGTTGAAAGATATACCGAGTGTCATCTTCCAAAAGAGAGGAGAGTTGAAAGCTCTATGGGGGCAGAGGAAGGACATTGAAGGCGAGCCCTGTGTTCAAGGAACTGAAAGAAATGAGTATTTTAGAAGCAGCAAATGATGGTGGGGGTTCAGGAGGTGGGCTGGGAGACAAGGCTGGAACATGGACTCTTGGGCTGCGTCAAAGAAGTCCTGTGTGCTTGCTATAGAGTCTGAAGGTGGCACCGTTGAAAATGACTGATGTGATCAGATGTTCTTTTTTTCTTTTCTCCCTTCTGATGACCACTCTGGACGGTGCAGTGCAGGGTATCCCTGTCCCCATAGGAACCCGCCTCCAGACTGGGAGTCTCACGGACCCTTCCCACGCCTTCATGGTCTGTTCGCTCTTCTATCTCCATTTGCAAGACGACTGTGGTTCCTTCTATTTATATTTGAAATCTGTCTTTGGCATATATTTGAAGCAGAGGATATACATCAAAATGTGATCGTATTTTGCCATCTCGACTAGTCCTCAAACCTGATATTTTTTAAAGATAATTTTCAGAGCGATGTGGTGTTGCTATAACATTTGCCCATCACAACAGTGCAGTCCTGCCTCCTTTCAACCCTGCTCCCATCTGTCTTCATGATCACAGAATTAAGGGTGACATTCTTTCAGTGAATCATATCATGATCCACCAGCTGAAAGATTAATTCAGAAAACATGATTAGAAAGAGACATCTGAATAGTTTATCTGAGACATAAGGCATGGACATCAGTGACAGGATTTATATAACTGAAATGAATTCTCTTTAGTTTTCTTGTCTTACTAAATTAACATCAAAATGATTTTACCAGTTTAGGTAAGGCAGTGTCAGAAAGTCTAACTGTTTTGCTGGTCATAAATTATCACCGTCCTTATGCTGACTTAAAGAGTAGTTTCTGACACTGAAATATCCAGTATCCCTTTTAGAACAAGAATGATAATATGATGTTAATATTGTTCTGGGATGTCTCGTACTCTGCGTAATCTTTTTCAACAATTTGTCAACAGTCTAAGTAAATAAGAAATTGTGCTTTCTCTTTAGTAAATTCTCTCTATTCATGACTTATGCTTCTGGCACAATAGTAACATCAAGCTGGAATCGAACTGTCCTGTAGAATTAGGGCCGTGTCTTCCAGATGCCATATTAAATTTAAGTTAGTGCCCCTGTCCTTTTCCAGTGTTGCACTGAGTTAATGTGAGCCCATATCTTATTATCATCAGCCATCAATTGAGAAGATGCTAATGAAGCAGCCGCCCTCAGATGGAAAAGATAACATTACGGGTGCCTCATGGAACTTTCAGATTTGCACTCATTTTTGGCCTAAATTAAAAGATAGCCTGTTTAAAAGATGCAAATGGTATAACGTACTTTGGGAGTATTAGTTCCTTGTGCTTTCTGCCAAATAATATTTGACATTATGGCCGCATTTAATGCTCAGCTGCTAAGTGGCTTTATTAGGTTCTCACGCTGTGGAGAGCAGAAGATGATGGCATTAGATTTTTTTTTAATTGAGTAGTTTTATTGTTATAATCAAGACATGACAATTTTGGACACATTGTAAAAAATTATTCATTTAACAAATACTTATAAACTTTCATTCATCTGTTTTATTTATTGCCATTAATTTTTTTTACTTTCATTAATTAATTTATTTTACTTGGAGGCTAATTACAATATTGTGGTGGATTTTGCCATACGTTGACATGAATCAGTCACGGGTGTACATGTGCGCCCATCCTGAACCCCCCTCCCACATAAATTATTCAGATCTTGAGTTGCTTTTATTTACACTTGGAGTCTATTTTTTAAAATTTTTTATTTTGTATTAGGTTTTAGCCGATTCATGATGTTGTGATAGTTTCAGGTGAACAGGGAAGGGACTCAGCCGTACATATACACGTAACCATTCTCTCCCAAACTCCGCTCGCGTCCAGGCTGGCACATGACATCCAGCAGAGTTCCCTGTGCTGAGCAGTAGGTCCTTGTTGGTTATCCATTTTAAACATAACGGTGTGTGCATGTCATCCCACACTCCCTAACTACCTCTTCCCTGTCCTTCCCCCCGGCAACTGTAAGTTTGTTCTCTAAGCCTGTGAGTCTGTTTCTCTTTCCCAAATGAGTTCATTTGTATCGTTTCTTTGGGACATCATACAATACTTCTCCTTCTCTGTCTGACCTACTTCACACAGTGTGACCATCTCTAGGTCCATCTACCTTGCTGCAAGTGGCATTATTTCATTCTTTTTAATGTGGAGCCTTTTTAATATTAACATCTGTGCTGAGGAAAGGTTACCTTTATCTTTGAATATAATAAAATTATCTTTTTGCCTTTTTAGTCAAAGAAAGAAATTTATAAAAATAGAGATAACAACCACACAGACAAGCTTTGTGACTTTTAAATCTTCACTCAAGTGCCAAAATGAAACCATCGTGAAGATGATATTTGATTTTGGAACCCCTTCAAGAAGGTTGCAGGTTTCAGAATAATAGCAGCATCCCTGGGTCTTCTCTTTCCTCACTGTGACAGGAACCCTAATTTGGAGGTGAGAGAGCTGTCGTCATCCACACAGAAAAATTCCCTGTCGGTCATGAAAAATTGAGCAAAAATTGAGCAAGATGGGGGTGTCCACCATCTTGGAGGGCTCTGTGACCTGGGGCCACGTAACCTGAGGTCCCTTTCCAGGAGCTACAGCGAGAGACTGAGCCTGCTGGCGTCTCTTCTCCTGCTGGGCAGGAGCCAAGAAGCCCATCAAGTAGTCCTCTTCAGGCTGGCCCCAGACAGCATCTTCTCCCAGTGTGCTGAAGAGACTCTGAGGGCTCCCTCTTGCCACTTGGGCTGAATTCCTTTCCTTCTGTGAAAAGCACAGGAGGATAAAATTATAGGCAGGGTTGGTCCTCCAACCTCTGGGAGAGATGTTACTGTATCTTTGGAATAAACTGGGGTCAGGCTTTGCTGCTGTGATTCTGCCAAACAGGTTACCCACTGAAGCTGCTGTGATAGCCCAGGGAGCCCAGCCTGGTGCTCTGTGATGACCTAGAGGGGTGGAATGGGGGAAGGGAGGAAGGCTAACGAGGGAGGGGTTATGTGTGTGTGTGTGTGTGTGTAATTATGACTGATTCGTGTTGTTGTACTGCAGAAACCAACACATTGTAAAGCAATTTTCCTCCAATAAAAAAATTTTAAAAAAAGAATTACTCACTATTCCTGTTAAGTTATTCTAACACAACATTGTAAAGCAACTTTCCTCCAATTAAAAAAGAGAAAAAGAATTGCCCACTATTCCTATGGGCTCTTCCTATACTGCTTCTCTCATGGGATCTAGGATTCCACAAGGATCCCTCGAACTTGGTAGAGAAGAGAGACCCAACAACCTACATAATATTAGGAAGTGTTGGCTGCAAGTCCCATTTTGTTGAAGGCTTACCTGTTTTCCAAAACATCATGTAGATTTTGCATTTTATTCCAAAATAGATCCAGTTTTATATTAATAGAATTATGGTGTCACGTTTGTGGATTACTACAGTCTTTTTGAAATGCAATTTGGCAATATCTGTAAACATTAAATATGTATGTACTGTTTCACTCAGCAGTCTTACTCCTGGGAATCAGTCTCATAGAAATAAAAGCACCAGTACATCAAGATACATGTATAATGATACATATGACCACACGCCATAGCAAAAATTGGAGTAAAATGAATGGCACTCAACAGGGAAGTGGTTGAATGTAAACTGTGGAGCCACCATATGTGGAATTGTGCAGCCACTGAAGAGAATGAATTGGAATTCTGTCAGGCGACTTGAAGGGATTTCTGTGAGTAAAGCAAAATGCATGAAATACATCTAAGAGCCATGTTTATAAAACAATGACAATAACAGTCATGGTTGTTCAATCACTTGGTCGTGTCCAGCTCTTTGCAACCGCCATGGACTGCAGCACGCCAGGCTTCCCTATCTTTCACTATCTCCTGGAGTTTGCTCAAACTCATGTCCATTGAGTCAGTGATGCCATCCAACCATCTAATCCTCTGTCAGCCCCTTCTCCTCCTGTCCTCAATCTTTCCCAGCATCAGGGTCTTTTCCCACTGTGCATCAGGTGGCCAAAGTATTGGAACTTCAGCTTCAGCATCAGTCCTTCCAATGAATATTTAGGGTTAATTTCCTTTAGGATTGACTGGTTTGATCTCCTTGCAGTCCAAGGGACTCTCAAGAGTCTTCTTCAGCTCCACTTGAAAGCATCGACTCTTCATCCCTCAGCCTTCTTTACGTTAATATACACATACTATGTAAACATGAACAGAATGATTGTATATGTTTCTATATGTTTTGTAAATCATATTAGCATGAGGAGCTCAGTTGCTCACCGGGTTGCCTGTGGTAGGAGGGATGAGAGAAGAGGGAGAGGAAAAGGAATATTGCATTATTTAATCATTTGAAGTTAGATACGATTGTGCGATCTGTGTAATACAAATTATACATAAGCCAGTTGTCTCTCTCCTTGTAAATTTGGAAGCTGCCCTGTCTCCTGCTGAGTGGCTTTGCTCTCTTCCTGTCTCATCATGGCATAGCCCTGGGAGCAGTGGTAGTCTCGCTGAGAACCATGGCATGGCAGTATGCATAGTACGGAGATCTAAGGGGGATGAGCCACCACGTGCCTCCATCCAGCTGGAGTGCCTGTCTTCTGGGGAGGTTCTGTTGGTTCTGCAATGATGTGTCTGTGAAGGGGCTTCCTGACTGAGTCAGGCTGTGGACACCATTAAGTTGCCCTGGACATGGGAGCCTTTATTCAGAGGCTTGAGTTCTGCTGACTTCTTAAGGCATCACCTGATTTGGTTGCTAGCTTTCTGCAGTGACTCCTGATTCTTTCTGTGGTTCCACCTTTAGTTATGCTTTTGAACTGTGGAGCTGGAGAAGACTCTTGGGAGTCCCTTGGACATCAAGGATATCAAACCAGTCCATCCTAAAGGAAATCAACATGAATATTCATTGGAAGGACTGATGCTGAACCTGAAGCTCCAATACTTAGGCCACCTGACTCACTGGAAAAGACCCTGATGCTGGGAAAGATTGAAGGCGGGAGGAGAAGGGGGTGACAAAGGATGAGATGGTTGGATGGCATCACTGACTCAATCGACATAAGTCTGAACAAACTCCAGGAGATAGTAAAGGACAGGGAGGCCTGGTGTGCTACAGTCCATGGGGTCACAAAGAGTCAAGCATTACTTAGCAACTGAACAACAAATTACCACCTGACTTTTTACAGTGTCAGTAAATACTATATTATACACTTGGTCCATCCAGCCAAGCTGTGAATTGTTATGGTTCAAGCTGTAGGAGTATATCTAGTTCATAATTTTATTATGTTCTGTTTTTAATTTTTCAGTGCAAAAGCCTTTTCTGGTGAAAGATTCAGTGAACTGACTCAAATTATTCTTATAAATGTTGTTGAATGTTATGTAACATAACATGAACATGTTATGTTTTATATCATGTGTGAAATTGCTCCCCATGGGAGGACTATCTTTAGCCATGCTTACTGCCTTAAATTACTTAAAATAAAACCACTTAAACTCTTTCCCCAACCCACCAATATAAATAATTTCCTTCTGTCTATCTCATGGGTACCATATGCAACACTTCTCAATCACATCAATGTTCTCTTCAACTCACAAGTAAATGTAGCTCACAGTACTTTCATCAGCTGCAAGAAAAAAGTCACAAATGGTTTATCTTTTTAATGCAACTTCTCCTGCAAGTTTTCCACTAATTCCTCAATACCCTGAACAACAGTGCTTCGGATCACACTTACATTTTCATAAGGCTACGTCTGTCTGGTAGGCTATATACTTACAGCTGTATTCAATAACCATTCTTATAAACTCACCTTCCTTAAAAGGTTCACTGCTAAGCGGTTGTCTCAGTTCATTATTTTACAGTTGCAACTATTTCATTCACTTTGTTTCTATTAGAAACAAATTTGATAGTTTTGATTAGAAACAAAAAAAAAGTGGTATTTTTTTCTCAGTTTATTATGCTTTTCTTACAGATCTTTCCTTATGCCAGCACGTACTGTGGTTTAACAAGATTTCATCTTTCTTTCCACTCCATTCCTTCCAGCTGTGATGTGATTCAACCATTGTCTGGGGCCATTTATTGAGAGGTTTTTGCATTAAAAAAAGAGACAGCTTTGGGCAGTGTGGAAGCACTCAGAGCCTGGCATCGTGGGGGCAGGTGGGAAGTAGGTGATCAAGATGTAGCCTCTGCGCAGGTCCCAGAAAGGAGGATAGAGGTGATACCAGTAGCGGGCAGTGACACTGAGCTCACTGGCTTCCTGGGACCCAGTCAGTGAGTGTGCCCCACATAAATTTACCCAGAAGGATAATAGGTCAAATTGTACTCAACGTGGGTGTCATTTTAGGGTTTTTTTTTTTCATAAAAGTTTTATCATCTGAAGCACAAAACTAAACAGTTTTATGACCAACAGTGGTTAACAGCGATCAGCTGGTGATGCCATAACAAGCCATCGTTCAGAGCATGTGTTCAGAGAGATATGACTTTGTTCTTCCACCTGTCCACAGACGTTTTGTATTTGCAGTGATCCAATCTCAGATTTTAATTCTTAAAAAATTGCTATTTCCAGGGAAACATTTCTGACATGATTTGCAAAGGGAGAGGTAAATCTGATACTGCCTGGAGGCTGATGGGAGAAAAAGGGAAACAGCTTTTTTGAATGCTTTTGGAAGGAGGGAAAAAATGGGCCTTTTTAGTTATTCCCATTTCAGAAGGTTATTCTCATCTGAAAGACATTTGAGAGACTGAAATGGAATATTTCCATTGCCATACCTCTCATAGCGAAAAGAAGTAATAGGCAATTATTTTTGCAGGCTCTTCTTAAAAGAAAAGCTATGCAGGACTGGTCCTACCTTCGCAAGATAAAATGGGGAATTGAGCAGTTATTCAGTGAATTTCAAACAGTGTCAAGAACCCAGCATGATTTTTGCCCTGAAGTATATAGATGGACTTTTCTAGACAGAAAATAGCATCCAGGCTCTGTCCCATTATAATGATAGTAGGGTTGCATGTGAAGAGAAAATTCAAACAATAGAGAAAACCACACAAAGGAAATTGGTTTCAATTTTTCACTTGAGAAGTATCTGTTGGGTACCTCCTGTGTGCAGGTTGAGTGCCAGGGCTTCAGTGTTATAGTAGGTTCCGTACATATGAATGGATTTCATTCTAAGAGCATGTTAAGTCCAATTTGTTCATAAGTCCAACAAACTTAGCTTAGATACCCAACTAACATAACTGGCTATAAATACTGTACTGTAATAAGTTTATAATACTTTTTACACAAATAATGCATGAAAAACAAAAACCATTTCTAATCTTACAGAATAGTACCTTGAAAGGTACAGTAGTCTGTAAAAAGTTAATTTTGTAAGAAACTGTCAAACTGTATTCCAAATTGGCTGTACCATTTTGCAGTCTCACCAGTGGTGAAGGTTCTTTCTCCACATCCTTACTAGCATTTGGTGGTGTCCGTATTTTGAATTTTTGCCATGTCTAGTGGTATCTCATTGTTGTTTTAATTTGCAACTCCCTGATGACATCCGATCTTGAACATCTTTTCATATGCTTATTTGCCGTCTGCATATTTTCTTTGGTGAGATGTCTGTTTAGATCTTGGGAGCAGCAGTTTGGATGGATCTAAGAAGACTTGCTGATTTTAAGGTTTTTAGCTTTTTTCTTGTTATGTGGGTGTGAGTGAAGGACTTCTAAGTTTCTTACATCTCTAACTGGAAACTGAAGTTGCTATTTAATTTTGTTTTTTAAAATTTTGTGTGTCTGTGCTACGAGTTTTTAATTTTGTTTTGCGCTATTAGTAGCGGTGCTGCGACCTTGAATGTAATGACGGTTGCCTTCTGCAGACTGAGTTCTCAAAGTGGATCAAAGGTTATAGAAAATATACTAATTGATTTATATTTGGCCAAATTTCCTTATGGTGAAATCACTATACTCCCACCAGCACGGATGACTTTTCCGGTTTCCACAGACCCTCACCAGCATTGACTATTGTCAGACTTTTGTATCTTTGCCAGTTAGATAAGCAGAAAGAGATCCTACAGTTTTAAAGATCCTACAGTTCTAACTTCATTTTTTTCCACCATGATTCTATCTTCTATTACCTACAAATATTTCATCTACTATATTTCTCTATGTGGATGTTCATTTTTTCCTAATAATTAATATAAAGTTTAGTAAACTTTTGTTTATCTTATGTTTTGTAGATGTTTTTTCCAAATGTGTGTTGTTTATATTTTAAACTTTATTTCTAATAGGATTTTTGTTGAGTTTTTTACTTTTACAATAAATTGTGTAGACATTTACTGTTAATTCTTTTGTTGTTCTTGTTTCTAATACTGCTAACAGATTTTTCCCATTCCTAACATATTCAGTAATTTATTTTGATTTTGTCCTTGGATTTTACCTAACCATATTTTCCTCTAGTCTTTAAAATATTTGATTCACCTGGAATGTGTTTTGGTGGAAGGCGTAAGAATGGGATCAAGCTTCATTTGTAGCCAACTCTCTAGCCAGTTGTACAAACACTTAGGAAAAAACTCCTTTTTTTTTCTTTTTAAACTGATATTAATGCCTTCTTTGTTACCTGCTGGGATCTCCTCTGGACTCTTCATTTATGGATTTATCAGTTTCACACTGTGTAATCCTACAACATTTCTATATAGCGTTTATCTCTGGTGGTGGTATATCCTCTTTAACTCTTCTTCTTTTATTTCCCACACCCCCAGCTATTCTTGCAAATTCATTCTTCAAAGTGGCCTTCCAAAATCACTTTTTCAAGGTCACCTCCCCACCAAATAGGTATCAGTACTCCTTTTTTGGTTATTTTAAAAACTTATTTAAATTAGTTTTTGTTGTTATTTTTTAAACTACTATATTATTTCAATTGTTATTATTTGGCCGTGTCACGTGGCAAGCAGGATCTTAGTGCCCTGACCAGAGATCATACAAAACCTCACCCCCTGCAATGAAAGCACAGAGTCTTAATACCACTGGACTGGCAAGGGAATTCCCTTCTTTTTATTCTTAGTCTCACACAAATTTGTGTATAATTTGTATCGCCAGAGTCCCAAAGAATTTGGTTGTAGGATTTGGGGACAGGAAAATGAATGAGCTTCAACAGCGGCCCTTTATTATGGCCTCGGAACAGTGCTTTCGATGATAGCTGCTCAGAACGATGTACTTCTCCCGCACTTGAAAAACAAGAGCCACTCCCTTATCTTAATCCATCTTTGGGAATTACGTGGCCATTCTCTCCTGCATGGCTAACTCCTCCATCCTCGATCATCTCTGAGCCCTGCTTCCCAGGGAAGCATGCGGAGAGAGAGACTCAAGACGTGAGTGTCACTGTGACGCAACAAGTCTCTGTCTCTTTTACCATAGCAAATATAGCAAAGGAATGATTCTTTTTTATTGGCATATAGTTGCTTTACAATGTTGTGTTCTCTTCTGCTCTACAGCAGAGTGAGTCAGCCACACGTATATCCTGTGGCAGCCACACCTGTATCCGCTCTTCCTTGGGTTTACTTCCCGTTTAGGTCACCACAGACTGTTGAGTAGAGTTCGCTGTGCTCTACAGCAGATTCTCGTTGTTGTTGTTATTGTTCAGTCTCTCAGTCATGTCCAACTCTTTGCGACCCCATGGACTGCAGCATGCCAGGCTTCCCTGTCCTTCAGTATTTCCTGGAGTTTGCTCAGACTTATGTGCCTTGAGTTGGTGACACCATCCAGCCATCTCATCCTCTCTCATGCCCTTCTCCTCCTGCCCTCAGTCTTTCCCAGCATCAGGGTCTTTTCCCAAGAGTTGATTCTTTGCAACAGGTGGTCAAAGTATTGGAGCTTCAGCTTCAGCATCAGTCCTTCCAATGAATATTCAGGGTTGATTTCTTTTAGGATTAACTGGTTGACCTCCTTGCAGTCCAAGGGACTCTCAAGCATCTTCTCCAGCACCACAGTTTGAAAGCATCAATTCTTTGACACTCAGCCTTTTTTATGAACCAATTCTCACTTCCGTACATGACTACTGGAAAAAACCATAGATTTGACTATATGAACCTTTGTCAGCAAAGTGATGTCTCTGCTTTTTAATGTCTTCATATGCTTTATGTCTTCCTTAGTAAATGTTTCATTCCACCAGGGCTTACATAGTATGGTCTCCCTCAGGCTCAGAGAAGGGTCTATTCAATGAGGTGAATGAATGAGTAAGTAAATGAATGAAAGAACAAAGAAAGTGAAGACAGAGAAAAGACAGGACCCAGGCATTGGCACGGGAATGGAAGAGTAGATTTAATGGAGAAACAGACATAGAAAATAGACTTATGGACATGGGGAGAGGGGAGGAGAGGGTGAGATGTATGGAAAGAGTAACATGGAAACTTATATTACCATATGGAAAATAGATAGCCAATGGGAATTTGCTGTATGACTCAGAAAGCTCAAACAGGGGCTCTGTATCAACCTAGAGGGGTGGGATGAGGAGGGAGATGGGAGGGAGGTTCAAAAGGGAGGGGATATCTGTATACCTATGGTTGATTCATGTTGAGGTTTAACAGAAAACAAGAATATTCTCTAAAGCAATTATTCTTCAATTAAAAAATAAAATTAAAAACTTCATTAAGATAAAAAAATGTTTAATGGAAGAGCAGGTAGTGGCGTTTGGCCACCCGGTTGACTGGACACGCCCTGGTGCCAGGCAGCCCTGAATCTTACCAGCATGGTCTCTTATTTGGATGGTTGGTACCACCTGACTGTGAGCCACAGCTTTGGGGCAAGTGGACATGTCCAGAGCGCCACAGCAGTGGGGCCTGCATTCTGAGAAACACAGCTTTAGGTCACTCAAGGAAGACTCTTCCAACCCCATCTTGGTTTAAAAGTAAGTGTCTCTTCCCTCTGCTAACCTTCCAATCCATTTAGCTTTCTCCCTGTGCACCAGTGACTCCTTCACTCTGACAGGAAAATTGAGTAGCACTTCACAGAAATATGAAAACACTGTCAGCTCAGATTACCTCCACCTCACCTCATTCTGCGTGTTCCAACTTTTTGTGTATTTGATCTGGAAGTATATAACTGCTGGCTGAGCTGGTAATCAAACTGTATAACCAGGGACCTCTCGTTCCCTAGCTTTCTCCTCTCTCTCTCCTGCAAACAGTTTTAAAGCTATAGTACTCATACCACCACTTACTTTTTTTTTTTCTCAGAGAGTTGCTGACTTGAATTAAATGTCCCTTGTGATTTTTTTTTCCTGAAAGATGCCGAGTTCCGAGTATCCCCTAGCTCACAAGTAAAATGATTTTTGCCCACAGTGCACACTTGCCTTGGCAGAAGTCGTTCCCAGGTAGATATTTCCAGACTGCAGCCACTGTAATCGCAGCCCACGTAGCTGGAGGCACGTGTAAGCTGAACTAGCTAAGGGAGCTGAGATGGAAGGACCCAGGAGAGTCAGCGATGGCAGATCAACCTTGGACTGTGTTTTTGAGACTAATCCTGGGGCTTTTCCATTTCAGAGGAGATTCTGCGGGATCCATGTTAGATGAGTTTCTATTAAGGTTGCTTGCAGATCCCTCTGGTCGATCTGTCAAATTGTCATAATCCTAGAGTTGAAATACTGTCTATTTTTACACAAAGGTTCTAAAACAATATTGGTTCTAAAATTTCTTTTGGTTCATTTGGGGTATTGTTCTCCAAAGGTTTTATATTTGTCTAGAAAATACAACCTAAGGCTAATTAACACTGTCAGAAATAGACCAGATCAAAGACTTCTCTTAGGACCAAACTTCTGAAATCTCAGGATCTACCCTGTGGACTTGAAGACAGGAGAGCATGGTTCTATGGTTCATGGACTGTTTAACTCCAGTGTGAGACAGAGCTGTGTATCTGCTGTCAGCCAGAGTCTGTGGGTGGGGGCGTGGTTAGGAGGTCATGGGATCTGCAGGTGAGGGCAGGGTGATTTCTAGAAGATGGATCCAATGCTCCCGGGCCCAGCCGCTGGACAGCTGGGGTTCAGGAACAGTTTCCGGGCATACTGTATTGAATTGTTGAACAAAGTTGGACTTTGGAGCCAGACCAGGCTTGATTTTGAATGCTGACTCTGCATTCATCATCTTTGTAATCTGTCTTGGTTCACATTACTTAGCCTGAGTTTCTGTTTTTGCAAAATGAACAGAAGATTGCACAGATTAAATGAGTTTGTCTTTGCCAATACTTAATAAAAGTTACTTGTCAGATTTAAGCCCTTGGCTGACGTTCACTTCTGTTTCTCCGAGGTCTGGGCAGTGACAGGGGAGGGGTTCTGAGTCTTCGCATCATATCAGGCAGTTAAGTCAGAGACAGAAGGTGCTTGCCGGGGCGTCCAAGACTCTGGGTTATGAAATGACAGGGCAGGGAGTCCAGGGGGGCTCAGTGACCAGCCGGCATGTGTCTCTGTGTCTGCCAGACAGTGACTTGGGCAGCAGGAGTCTGGTGGCCGACCCTGGGAAGTCTTGTCCCAGCATTGAAGCGGGGTGTACATCAGGGGATGGGGCTCGTGGGAGACATTTCAGCATGCTGCTCACACACGTCCCTTGATCTCGTTTATGTATAGAATTTGCGATTATTTAATATAAAAAATTTCCTCCTTGGAGTAGCCCAGGGGTTTGTGCCTTTTTGTGGCCTAACACTGCCAGAACTGTCCTTAGGGAAGGAGACCTTAGCAGATGTTGCATTTCATTCATATTTTAGGAAACGATTTATTCCACTTCTGCTTAAGCCCTAAGGCTGCAGGCGGGCCTGTTCTTTCCTTTCTGTGAACACAGGCTTAGGTGCCGTGCTCAGGGTGGCAAACAAAGCCGGTTCCAGTCACCATTCCCTGTGCCTACCTGGCCCAAAGCTACCGCCACTCAGTCAAGGTGAAGCTTTCTCAGAATTCTGTGCCCATGAGACACAAATTCTGACTAACGTAGAATCCAGATTTTGCTATTGATTGAAGTGCTTCTGCTTATAAGCATGTATTTAGGAATTGTAAGGGCCTTGCCTGGTGGCTCAGTGGTAAAGAATCCAGCTGCCAGTGCAGGAGACACAGGTTTGACGCCCAGGTTGGGAAGATCCCCTGGGGAAGGGAATGGCTACCTACTTCAGTTTTCTTGCCTGGGAAATCCCATGGACAGAGGAACCTGGTGGGCTACAGTCCATGGGGTCACAGCAGAGTCAGACACGACTGAGTGACTAAATAGCAACAACGACAACAAAAGCAAAAAGTGAAAGAGAACTCACGAGCTGACTATTGCTCAGATTGGGGTCGAGTGGGCGGGGGCATGTGCTGAACGTGGTCCAGTGCAGACGTGGGATGTTAAGCCCCTTGGAGATGCAGGGTGACCCCAGGGTTCACCTGTGGCTGGCTTGCAACTCATGGTTACCCAGCATAAGATATCGTCTTGGTTGGAGGATTGGTGAGGGAAGCCCCTGGAAAAAGGAGATGCAGAAGAGTTGAAACTCAAAACCACAAGCTTGGGATCACAGCTTCTTATAATCCAGGAGACAAACCTAGCTTCACTGCTTTAGACTCAGTGTGGAGGCAGCTGGCACTGTCTCTGGAGAATCTCCCTAAGGGAAGTGGTCAGCTGAAGCTTATGCTCACATCTCATGAAATGTGACGGCTTTACAGGGGTTATAAAGTTCATTTACTAGCCTGTTGATACTTTGCAAAAACCAGTTTGCATACCGTTTGCCCGAGTGATTTTATGATTGGTTTTTCAGTGCTTGCAATTTTATTTCATATAGATGATGGTCATACAGCAACTACCAGTCATAGCATTGCCCATAAAAATGAATGGAAATAGAGTTTTTGATTTTTGAACTTTTCTATCGGGAAGGACTTTGAGGAAAAGGATTGTGTTCATAAAGTAAGGAGCAAATGGCTTCAGAGGCCAGGACAAGGGAGACAATTTATTTAGTGTTTACTGCATATCAGATACTTTACACATGATTTCATGGTCCCTGCGGTACTTGCTCTTCTGAGGTCACAATTGAGGACGCAGGGGAAGAAAAATGAATGACTGTCCCAGGTGATCATGTTCTCAGTCAGGGCCTACCACAGGCTTCAGGGACCATGACATTCTCTCATCAGAGATGGACCAGCACAGCCAGAGCGAAGCAAAGGAGGACTGTCTTTATTTCATGTTGATTCATAAGTCCAATAATTATAGTACTTCAAAGAAACTGTTCCGTGCTTTCTAGAACCCTAGGAGTCTTCCAAGGAATGATGTAGTCTCCATTAAACCGTGATAATTTAAAGTGCTTGAAGTGTGTTACCATCTGTTTTCTATTGGAGTTTCCTCCAGACAATTTCAATTGAAAACAGTTGCTATTTATGTTATTGAGATACTTGTATTTGGACGTTAGTACAGCTCCCGGAAGTTCATGGTTTTGGATCAAGGCTCTGGGAATCAGGAAGATTTCTGTCCATTTTCCTAGTTCCTGATTGACAGAGATCAGGGTGATACTCCAGAAAGCAGAGGAGGTTCCATTACTCTACAGAAATTAAAGCATTGTTGAATATTGAAGGTACTTGTTCAGTATTTTAAAAATTTATTACTGGGTTTTCCAAGATAATCCTATTTAAGAAACATATAGTATTTTTAAAGTTAAGTAGGCCTATCTTGGCAAAAATAATAATAAATTTTATACATACTGAAAAAAAATATTCAATACTCAACAATGCTTTAATTTCTGTCGAGTAATGGAACCTCCTCTGCTTTAATTTAAATAGTTTTATGTGTATTTGTAAATTAAAGATTTTCCCATAAGTGTAAATCACATTGTCTTTGGAAATAACAATATATATAACAGATATCTAACTCAGACATGTGAAAAAAAGACAATTCCAATCAAATATTGACAAAAGTAAGAATTAATTTGAAGGAGAACAAGATTAGGTTCACATATTCATTCCTCCTTCTGTCTTTTTTATTTTTTGGTCAATTCCAGTCTCTCAATTTATCCCTCCTTCAGAATGGACTGGTTGGATCTCCTTGCAGTCCATTCTGAAGGAGATCAGCCCTGGGATTTCTTTGGAAGGAATGATGCTAAAGCTGAAACTCCAGTACTTTGGCCACCTCATGCGAAGAGTTGACTCATTGGAAAAGACTCTGATGCTGGGAGGGATTGGGGGCAGGAGGAGAAGGGGATGACAGAGGATGAGATGGCTGGATGGCATCACCGACTCAATGGACGTGGGTCTGAGTGAACTCCGGGAGTTGGTGATGGACCGGGAGGCTTGGTGTGCTGCGATTCATGGGGTCGTGGGGAGTTGGACATGACTGAGCGACTGAACTGAATTGAACTGAACTGAATTTATCCCTCCTTTCCCCTTTCCCTCTTGGTGACCGTAAGTTTGTCTTCCACATCTGTGATTCTATGTCTGTTTTGCAAATAAGTTCATTTGCACCGTTTTTTTAGATTCCACACATGAGCAACATCATGTTTGTCTTTCTCTGTCTGTCTTTCTTCACTCAGTGTGACAGTCTCCATGAAGGTATTTTTATATAACTCTAGTTTATCTAAAGAAGTAACCAAAAGTTAACTATCAAGAACTATTAAAGAATTAGCTATCAAGCTAACTCAGCAGAATTTTAGATGTTATCAGTCTCATTTTCCACTAAGACAAGTTAAGTACTGTCTTCCGACTAAATCTTTCCGTCTTCCATTCAGCTAGAGCAGTGGTTCTCGCTGGGGATGGTTTTTGCCCCCGAGGGCATTTGACACTGTCTGGAGACATTTATTGTTCGTCATCCCAGTCATATTGGGGATGGGCAGGGAGAGAGAGTGCTCCCGGATCCGTGGACACTGCTGACCATCCTACGATCACAGGGCAGCCTCCACAGCAAAGACTTACCTGGTCCAAGACGTGGATGATACCCTGCTGGGAAACTCTGGGCTAAAGGGAGAGAATAATGAAGATGACACTGAAGAACAAAACCAATCCTGTGCTGAAAGAGAAATGAAAGGGGACGCACTTACCCTCTTGAACCCTGAAGGAAAAGAGAGAGTTTTCTAGCTCCCAGGAGGGCATAGAAAATTCTTAAGAGTTCAAGGGATGAATATTTGGATTTACAAGTTGACAAACCACCTTAAGGCCAATAGGCTGTTCATTTGTGAAGAGGCTGTTCAGTTATTTCCCTTTAAGGTTTCATTTTCTCCAGAAGCTCCTGAGTAGAAAGGGTTCTTTTGGGAGATTGACATATATACATTACCATGTGTAAAATACATAGCTAGTGAGAACCTGCTCTATAGGGAGCTCACTCCATGTTCCGTGATAACCCAGATGGGTGGGATTTGGGCGTGAGGGTGACGGAGGTCCAACAAGTGGGGATATATGTGTAGATATAGCTGACTAGCTTTCTTATACAGCAGAAACTAACGCGATGCTGTAAAGCAATTACATTCCAATTAAAAACAAAAGATTGTGAGAACCAGTAACAGACCAGGAAAAGAAAGAAAGGGTTCTTCTTAAGAGTGTAAGAAATCATGGCTCGGGGAACAATTCTGACTTCTTTGCAGCAACCCCTGCCTTGTTTAAAAATATATGGAATGGAAGGTTGGGGCTCAGTTGCCATGATCCACTTTTCAGCATTTGACTTAGTTGAAAGACCCTGATGCTGGGGAAGATTGAAGGCAGGAGGAGAAGGGGACAACAGAGAATGAGATGAATGGCATCACTGACTCAATGGACATGAGTTTGAGCAAACTCCGGGAGACGGTGAGGAACAGGGAAGCCTGGTGTGCGCTAGTACATGGGGTTGCAAAGAGTCTGACACAACTGAGTGACTAACACACAACCCTCAGATGTTTTGGAACAATTAATTAAACAGGCCTACGACACAAAAAGCAAACTATAGTAGAGCCCGAAATCCAAGTTATGGAAGTGGAACAACTAACCTTTCTTATTGGTCTGTTAATAAAAACTGGTAGGTAAGTCCTTGATCATTTCTATAATTTCTTGTACCATATTAATAACTTTAGCAGAATTTAAATTGAGTTCAAATCAGATGCTCTTATCTTTTAACAACTCCTATATTAAGCATATAATTAAAATGCTCCAGTTTAAATATTTTCCCCAAGGTTTTAACTCCTAAAAGATTCACACAGTGATGAACCAGAGTCTTCACGAGTGAGGGCTCAAGCTTTTAAGAACTTCAGGTAGGGAAAAGGGATTTATGATAACTGGTCTAATTGATATAAAAGAGGAATGGTAAGAGATTGCTTTTAATTACTCAAAAGTCTCTTGAAAAACCGTATTAGCCCTTGATCTTTTAAGTCACTAACCTGCATCAGTATTTGACCATGCTCTCTCCTTTGGGAATGTGACTTGGTAAATATTAAAGAGAATTTCTTAGATCAAAAGGAAACTTTCAGTCACTTATGTGCTGGGAGTTCACATGCCCTGGGCTGGGAGATGCTGGCTTTTACCCTCTGTGATTATATCTATGATCTTAAGAGAGATGGTCTGATCACCCCAACCTTTGCTCACTTTGATAACCAGCTTGGTCTCTCTTAGAGTCTGTTACTTAGCAGGAAATTGAGAGAAGATGTTATAGAGAAGATGGCATTTAATGAGGCTACGGAGGACGGGAAGGCTGGCCCATGTCTCAGGGTGTCACAGATGGGAGGGAATGGTACCACTCACACAGACCCACCCTGCCTTTACCATTCGTGTCCCTGCACTATGAACCTCACTTAACCAGTTGAGCTGCACCCATATTTCCCCAGTTCCTGAGCAAACTTAAGAAAGAAGACCCTCTTTGCTATATGTTAGGATGGATTCCAGGAAGGTTTTCCTGGAATGTCTGGGTGGGGAGTAAGAAGCGGGGACAGAGGTGTTTCTTGTTCTCTTCTGTGACAATTTAGTTGTGATCATTGTCAAAAGAAGGAAATTTGGGGGAAAAGAATGCCTAGCCCTGGGTCACTGTGCCAGCTACCGACTGAAGCCCTGGGAACCTGTGAAGGTAGAGGTGGCTGGCATCGTCGGCATCTGCTGCTTGCAGATATCATCTGCTTCCTTGATTGGTCTGGTGTGTCAGGGGAGAGATGTCTTGAGAGTATTTTCATAGGGCTTGCATGGAACAGGATTTCACAAAGCCAGGTGGCACATGGGACAGAGGGGGCTCTTGAAGAAATGACAGCTGATGAAACAGGGCTGCTTTTGATGATGTTGGTGCACACGCCGTGGATGACAGCTAACGTTTATTGAGTACCAGGCGTTTTACGAAGTGATGTGCGTTATCTCATTGAAGTCTCAGGCTAAGCTAACGACATAGGGTAAATAAATAAATAAACTATATCATTAAAGAGGCTGAATGAGTTAACATTTTAAGGAGAATGTTACTAGGAAGGTTCAAATCCAGTCTTGAGTTTGGGCAGAACCTGTGGAGTCCATGACTGTGCTACATGGTGCTCTTATTATTACTACTCTTAAGACTTGCTGTCAGGGCTCTGATGGAAGAACTCAGGAAGAGGAACCCTGCAGCAGGAATCCAGAGAATTCCTGTGGACCTGGTGAACCCTCTTTGCCCCACACTGACCCACAGAACTGCATCCTGCCGCCTCATGGGGAGGCGGTGTAGGTGATGTCTCCTGGAACCACTTACTGGACTCCTGGAAGACTGTACTGAGGAAAATACGCAGGCCAGCCTTGGATTAGTGAGAAGTCAACACTTGTTCTGGGCTTCCCGGGTGGCTCAGTGTAAAGAATTCACCTGCCAATGCAGGAGACATGGGTTTGATCTTTGGATCGGGGAGATTCCTTGGAGAAGGAAACTACAACTCTCTCCAGTATTCTTGCCTGGAGAATTCCATGGACAAGAGGAGCCTAGCGGGCCACAGGCCATGGGGTCATGAAGAGCGGACACGACTGAGAAACTAAAGAACAGCAGCGACACACTTGCTCTAGGTGAGGTGGGAGGAGTGAGAGGCGTGCTGCGTGTTTTTCCTTCTTTCCTTAGGACTTCGGTTACTGGGGAGAGATGGATAAAGGAGCATGGTTCTTTAGAGGTACCTCTTCAGAGCTAGACCCCAGTCATTGTGTTGGAGAGACGTGAAGCCATGAGATATTGGTGGTTGGAAGAAAAACAAGAGGCAGTAGCCTGATGAGACTAATATGCTTTGAATGAGGCTCAGTGTTGGCTTAGTGGGCATAGGGTCAGTGTTGCCTTTACTGAGGGCTTAGATGTGTCCAATACTATTCTAAGCACTTTAAATATGTATAATAGTAACTCCTTTAAAGCAATAACTGTGATGATATCCACTGTTATCCTCCCTTTTACAGCTGAAGAAATGAAACATAGAGAGAGTGAACCTCTTGTCCAGGCTTTGAATCTAGGCCATCTTAACATTTAACTATTATCCTCTCAAACTTTATCAAACCCCGAGATGAATGCTTAAGATGAGACTGAAGCAAGAACTGAAATGATACAGAGTAAAAATAATAGGTAAACAGTACACTCTCAGGGAGAGGGGTGGGATGCTTGGGCAAAGGACCCCAAAACTGTTAAATTCTGATGTTTATTTTTCTGCATATTGTTTTAAAAATGTTTGAAAAGCACCTCACTACATCACAGCCAGCTGACACCTTTTAAACCACAAATTCCTCCCCCCACCTTGGCCATGCTTAGTATGTCTGCGTTCATGGGAGCTGTTGAGGAAAGTGCGAAGCTTGTAGAGCATCTCCGGGCTCAGAAATGGAGAAAAGGAATTGGCTACGAAGGGAAGCACTGTCCCCATGGGATAGGTTTGCACGTAGTCCGTCCTTCATCCATACAGCAAGTACTTCTCCAGCACAGCCTTGTTGATAGTAGAACAGGAAGTCACAGTGCGGAATCCTGCCTGCCTGGAGTTTGCAGTTGAACTGTCAGAAAAATATGGTGGGACCAGATAGTGGAAGAATTAGAGTACCAGAAGGGCTTCCCTGATGGCTCAGTTGGTAAAAAATCTGCCTGCAATGCAGGAGACCCGAGTTCAATTGCTGGGTCGGGAAGATCCGCTGGAGAAAGGATAGGCTACCCATTTCAGTATTCTTAGGCTTCCCTTGTGGCTCAGCTGGTAAAGAATCTGCCCGCAATGCAGGAGACCTGAGTTCGATCCCTGGGTTGGGAAGATCCCCTGGAGAAGGGAAAGGCTACCTACTCCAGAATGCTTGCCTGGAGAATTCCATGGACACAGTCCATGGGGTTGCAAAGAGTCAGACATGACTGAGCGACTTTCATTTTCTCTTTGGAGTACCAGAAAGACAACTTTGGAATTTACTTGGAAAATCTGGTAGAAGTATAGGGAGGGGATGCACTGAACAAGGGAGCATTGAAGGGGGTGGGAGGGGAAGGGTAGGGCCCTACCACTGTGTCCCCAACAGGTGCTAAGGGACTGACGTGGGCAGACAAGAGGTATAAATCTGGAGTCTGTAACGGAAATGGAAGCACACTGCCTTGAATTGGTTGATAAAAGGGAGAAAGTCAGGAGGGTTCCGACACTTCAATTCTAAGTTTCAAGAGCAATGATGATCATTAATAATCAAAAAGATGGTCATACTGAGTTAAGTAAGTCAGAGAAGGATAAATATCAAATGACATCCCTTATGTGAGGAATCTAAAAAGACATGTTACAAATGAACTCCCTTAAAAAACAGAAAGAGACTCACAGACTTAGTGAACTTACGGCTGCTGGGGGGAGGATGGTGGGAAGGGATAGTTAGGGAGTTTGGAATGGACATGTGCACACTGCTATATTTAAAATGAATAACCAACAAGGACCTACTGTACACAGGGATCTGTGCTCAGTGTTATATGGCAGCCTGGATGGGAGAGGAGTTCGGGGGAGAATGGATACATGTATATGTATGGCTGAATCCCTTCACTATCCACCTGAAACTGTCATTGTCAATTGGTTTATGAAAGTGAAAGTCGCTCAGTCATGTCCGACTCTTTGCAACCCCATGGACTATACAGTTCATGGAATTCTTCAGGCCAGAAAACTGGAGTGGCTAGCCCTTCCCTTCTCCAGGGGATCTTCCCAACTCAGGGATCAAACTCAGGTCTCCCGCACTGCAGGCATATTCTTTACCAGCTGAGCCACAAGGGAGGCCCAAGAATACTGGATTGGGTAGCCTATCCTTTCTCCAGCAGATCTTCCCCACCCGGGAATTGAATTGGGGTCTCCTGCATGGCAGGCAATTCTTTACCAACTGAGCTGTCAGGGAAGCCCCTAATTGGTCTATATTCTAATACAAAATAAAAAGTTTAAATAAGTAAATAAAATGCTTGTTCCCTGGGGGGATGGCTTAGGTTGAGAAAACAAAGGTTAAATAAATAATAGTAATAAAGGAGGGTGGGGGCTAGTGTGCAGCAGAGAGAAATGTTTACTTTAGACATTCCCTGTTGCCCAGCCTCTCCACTTAAAGTGATGTCCCCTCCTTCACCCTTGAGTTTCTCCTGCTCCTGTGTTTCTTTCATAACTGATGGCAGTTAGAGATGATCTTGTTTATCTGTACCTGTTTGGGTCTGGGTGTCCCCCCACTGGAATGTAAGTGGTGTGAAGACAGGACCATGTCTGTCAGGCGCCCCCTGCCCAGGGCAGAGCCTGCCACAGAGTCTTGATCTTCTTCATTCAGACAAAGATACATCTTTGCTGAAATGATAAGCTAGCAGGTTTACCTTGGCACTTCAGTGAGAAATAAAGCATACACCTGAGTTAAAATATGTGGGAGGCAGGAAATAAAACATTCAGTTGGTACTTTAATAATTAAACTAAATTTTGCTGCCAAGTGATAAATACAGCTAAGTCAATGAAATATGCATCAGTGAAGCAATTGTGCAGCCAGAACATTATACAACTTGATTGCTTGGGATTGTTTAAAAAAATCAGTGAAGATTAATCATTATAATACAGATAAATACTCAGAATCAAAGAAAGATGTTTCTTCAAGTTTGGCTGTAATGCCTTCATGGTATTAATAACAGATTTGCTATTTTTGTACAGTCTTCCCAACCTCATTCTAGTCTAGTTGATGTTCATCTCTCAATCCATTCTTTTCTTCTTTTAAAGCTCAGCTTCAGCTATCCACATTCCCAGTAAGTGATGTAGGGATATGGATCGGAAACCCTGGCTGCAGTCATGGTCAGAATCATCCTTTGCAGCAGGTTGGGGGGACACACTCATCACTTTGTGGGGTGCTCTCAGGGCTCCTGTATATCTACCCTTCCTCCTCCTGGTGTCTCAGATCCTTCCAGGGACTTTTATTCTTGCAGTGCCGCCTTGTCTGGCCTGAATTTTCACACATCATCCTCTGTCCGTGGTGCAGGCCCACATCTACTCAGACTCATCATTCGTGCATGCTTATCCACTGCAGGAGACTCGGGCTGGTTGAGAATGGGATGGCTAGTTACACGCGTGGACCACTCCCACTGGCTGGGTCCTCAGGAGCATCTCTGGCTCACACAGCCATGGTTCATTTCCAGTTGCTTTCTCCTTTTATCGAGCAGTGGTTTGATATTGTCTGCATTGTTGTCAAATACTAGAGCAGTTACAGAATTCAGCAGCCCTTTGCAAATTCAGAAGACTTGTCATGTACTCAATAAAGTGTCTTTAAGTGCTGGTCAACTTCAGCTGGTTTTCAAAGAGGGGTATTCGCTACTGCCAACTGTCTCCCACAATAATGGACAAGAAGGGAGTTCAGTTTTATTTTATTATATTATCTTGTTTCATTTTATTTTTTTGGTAATTCAAGACTTCTCTCAAAGGGGAGTACAAAGCTTCCTTGACACTTCATACTTCAAACAGATGAATTACTTCCCAGCCTGGATAACAGCAGAATTTCCAAATTGAGATGTTCACTGAATTATAAATTTCATGTAAGAGAATAATACCGAGCACAAAAGGATTTGATAAAAGGGTATTTGAACTCTGATACAAAATATTCCCCTTCTTAAGAATATTTAATAAACTGTTAAATAAAAGATGCCGTGTGAAAGATTTGATGTTCAACTTCCAGTGCAGTTTTCAGTAGGTAGATTATTCTGGCAGTATGTCAGCAGGAGGCTGAACATTAGCTAATTCCATGTGAATTTAGTGATGTTGAAAATTTTTTCATGCCTCTGTTGGCCATCTATATATTTTCTTTGTAAAAATGTCTATTCGGCTCCTCTGCGTATTTTTAATAGGGTTGTTGAGTTGTATGAGTTCTTTAAATATTTTGGATATTAACTCATTATTGGATATATTATTTGCAAATATCTTCTCCCATTTGGTAGGTTGTCTCCTAATTTTATTGATGGTTTCCTTCGCTGTGCAGAAGCTTTTTAGTTTGATATCATCTTATTTGTTTATTTTTGCTTTTGTTTCCCTTCCCTGAAGAGACATTTGTGGATCGATACTGCTAAGACCAGGGTCACAGAGTGTGTACTGCCTGTGCTTTCTTCTAGGAGTTTCATGGTTTCAGGTCTTGTATTCAGGTCTTTAATACATTTTGACCTGATTTTTGTGTACTGTGTGGCAGTGGTCTGGTTTCATTTTTTCTGCTCCTGTGCTTACTTTTAAATCTGAAATTCAGGGTACAGTGTGCCTCCTTTCAGTGGAGTTTCATCATCTTTGTACTGTTTGTGTGAATCAAATGTATTTCCTATCCCTGTCTTTCGTTGTTTTTGTTCAGTCCCCAGTCATGTCTGACTCTTTGTGACCCCATGGACTGCAGCATGCCAGACTTCCTGGTCCTTCACCATCTCCAAGAGTTTGTTCAAACTCATATCCATTGAGTCATTGATGCCATCCAACCATCTCATCCTTTGTCACCACCTTCTCCTGCCCTCAATCTTTCCCAACATCAGGGTCTTTTCCAATAAGTTGACTTTTTGCATCACTTGGCCAAAAAATTAGAGCTTCAGCATCAGTCCTTCCAGTGAATATTCAGGGTTGATTTCCTTTAGGATGGACTGGTCTGATCTCCTTGCAGTCCAAGGGACTCTCAAGAGTCTTCTCCAGCACCACAGTTCAGAAGCATCAATTCTTCGGCACTCAGCTTCTTTATGATCTAACTCTCACATCCGTACATGACTACTGGAAAAACCATAGCTTTGACAACATGGACCTTTGTTGGCAAAGTGATAGCCCTGTTTAGAACTATTTAAAACCTTACACAGGACCTTCAGAGAACTATAGGGCATAGGTTCTGTGTTAGGAAATAGCCATCTTTATTCTTCCTTCCTAAATACTGTTTTATTAAGAGACAAAACAGATTTCACTCATTTTAAACAGACTTTCAGGTCTTCAGAGGGAGGAAAGCAGCCATCTCTTACTCTGAGAGGTTGAATTAAACTCCTGAACATTTGAACACTAAAGCCATTTTAATAATGTTATCATTTTGATGCAGGCCCTATCTGCATAGAATGTTAGGGCTATCCTTTTAAAATGATAGAAACAAAAACTTTAATCTTTCACTACAATTACATATATATCTTCCAGCTGTCAGTGTGTATTTTCCATGGTAGACAGTCACGTTCCTAACTGGATAGTTTTCATCCCAATAGGCAGTAATCTCAGTATATTCAGGCTTTCTATTTAATTTGGTAGATTAGTCTTTGCAGCTGTTACTCAGAGGTGCATTTAGAAGATTTATCCTTTAATAGGAATAGATGGTGGTGTCATATATTGTCTTTAAGAGATTACACATATAGCCAGCATAGTAGGTTTAAAAATTTATAGAGGAGAAAAAATGGGCCACGACCATTCTGGCATTTAAATCTGACACAAATCCCAGTATGCCCTGTCTTCAGAGCAGCCCATCATAAAGAAGCTATTCTGCTGACACAGAGCCTGTTTCTATGTTGAATAGAAAACTGAAATGACCAATAGACATCTTCTGCCTTTGCAATAAACTGGGCTCTAATGCAGGGTCCTCTTAATTTGATGCTGTTGCTGCTGTTTAGTCATTCAGTCGTGTCTGACTCTTTGCAACCCCATGGACTATAGCCTGCCAGGCTCCTCTGTCCTTGGGATTTTCCAGGCAAGAATCCTGGAGTGGGTTGCCATTTCCTTTTCCAGGGGATCTTCAGACCTAGGGATGGAATTTGCATCTCCTGCATTGACAGGCAGGTTCTTTACCACTGAGCCACTAGGGTAGCCCCCTTAGTTTGATGAGGCCTCGGCTTGTCAGATCAAAAGCTTCGTGAATTTCAAGGGGATTCTCTGCCTGCATGCTTCTCACCCATCTCCCTATATCCCAAGGCCCTTATTCTGAAGATGAAATGAGTGGGTTTCAGGGAGCCCTGAATCCTCTTCTGGACCAGCGGCGTACGTGTGTGTGTCCTTACTCTCATCTCCTCTGGGACACTTACATTGGTTTTCAGAAAAGTGTTGCTCATCCTCTGACAGTTATAAAATGAATGCTTATCATATGTGTGTACAGCTTATTGTTTAGTTGTTCAGTCATGTCCGACTCTTTTGTGATCCTATGGACTATCACCCACAAGGCTCCTCTGTCCATGGGATTTTCCAGGCAAGAATACTAGAGTGGGTTGCCATTTCCTTCTCCAGGGACTCTTCCTGACCCAGGGATCAAACCTGTGTCTCCTGCATTGGCAGGTGGGTTCTTTACCACTGAACCATCTGGGAAGCCTGTGTATGCAGCTGCACATCCAGAAAAGCAAATTGTGTGTGCATGCGTGTGCGTGTGTGTGTGTGTGTGTGTAAAATCTTCAGTGGAGCGAAGCTGTTCTTGGCTTTGGTGGAGCCTGTGGCGTGTGGGTTTGGAGAACAGACTTCCCTGCAGTGACTGAAGGCAACCTCTTTTTCCACATCTCATCCCAGAGAAATGCTTTTCAAGGCCACTCATCAGGAGTTGGGTCAAGTTCTGGTGCAGGTGGAGGCTTCAGGGATAGATAGGTGGTGGTGCCCAGCAAGGGGGTCTACCCGTTTTTCATGACACTGTCATTAACGCACAGTCTGCCTCCTGCAGGTTCATCCTTTGGAACTGAAGACCAGCCACCTCTAAAGGCAGCTCTCCCTGCCAAAGACACACCCAAGGGGGCTGGCCGGGCAGCCCCTCCAGTTTCCTCCAGCGCGACCACACCCCGCAGGAGTTTGCTTCCGGCACCGAAATCCACATCCACACCGGCTGGTAAGACTCATGCTGCAGAGAAACTGCAGTGGAGAGCTTTTTCTGAGAGCCTCTGGGTACATCAGCTGTTTAGACGGGATGACAGATGTCTTTCCGGTGGCTTTTAATATTAGTGGTAATAATAGTACCACGATTCGCAAGGCACTTTCATCTATTCCTGTGTTTAAATTCTTAAAACTCCTTCTTACTCCTCCTAGTGACTGGTAACCCATCAAATCACAGATTCCAGTGCCAAAAAAAAAAAAAGGGTCAAGCTCATTTAGGCTCATTTTGCTTAGGGAAGCAGGTGCTGATGAAATCTATCACTGGAAGAATGGTAGGAGCTAGCTACAGACTCTGCAACCCGGGAGTGATCACATGGTCCCTGGGGGAACACTGCTGCCTCAACAGGGATGTAGGGGTTCTGTCCCCCTGCACATTCCAGGCTGGTTCCATCCAGGCCGGGATGCAGGGATCAGCAGCTATGGCAGAAGGCTGGCTCCAGAGTCATGTTGTGCTTGCCGTGTCCAGGCCAGCAAAGCCAGTGCCCCTCCTGACCTGGGAAGCTAGTGACAGATGCAGGGGACTCAACTGATGTAAAGGTGTGACACGTGAAGGTGCTTGTCAGCAGCTGAAGCTGCTGGATGTGGCCCCCGCCTGCCTTCTCCTCCCGTGTCTCACGCATGCGTGTTTGCCTTCAGGATGTCCAAGCATCCAGCATGTGGCTTAGCCTCATCTTCTGCACTATGTGTAGGAAGATACTGAGAGTGAGGGAGCCTGGGTCTTGAGCCTGAATCCACGTTAGATGGTTCACCTCTAACGGTGTTCATTCCTACGTGTTATTCTTCTATGCTCCTGTGCTCATGTACCAGCGATATGTACACATAGATGCGCCTGGTTCCTAAAAGTAAACTTGCATTGTACCTTTTTTTTTTTTTTTTGATGTGGACCATTTTTAAAGTCTTTATTGAATGTGTTGCAATACTACTTATGTTTTATGTTTTGTTTGTTTGGTTTTTTTTGGCCAAGAGGCATGTGGGATCTTAGCTTCCTGACCAGGGATCAAACCCACATCCCCTGCTTTAGAAGGCGGAGTCTTAACCACCAGACCACCAGGGAAGTCCTATACATTTTTCTACATGTCACTTTCCTTACTGAAGGCACGTCATAGAGCTGCCCTCAAAGTCAGTGCATGGCTGTTTTCCACTGGTTGCCTAGTGTGGCTATACCATGATCTATTCAGACATTCCCCTACCGGCAGGCATTCACTTTGTAACTGGCATTTGCCACTATTAACTGATGCTTCGGTACATGTCCTTGAACAGGTGACATTCTTTCTACAAGATTGATCCCCAGGAGTGGGATGGCTGTGCTTGATGTGTTAATGGATATGACTGGATTCCTTTTCAAAGGCTTCATTTCCACCCATATCGCTGATAAGAATAGATACTTATCATTTAAAAAAAAAAAAGTGTCCATTTAATGGGAGTGAAATTATATTTCAGTGTTATTTTAATTTGCATTTCCCTGATCACTTCAATGGAGCATCACCTCATAATCCCCTCTCAGTTCAGTTTAGTTCAGTCGCTCAGTCGTGTCCGACTCTTTGCGACCCCATGAATCGCAGCACGCCAGGCCTCCCTGTCCATCACCATCTCCCGGAGTTCACCCAGACTCACGTCCATCGAGTTAGTGATGCCATCCAGACATCTCATCCTCCGTCGTTTCCTTCTCCTCCTGCCCCCAGTCCCTCCCAGCTGGGGACATGTAAATTGACCTGTTTGGTTTTTTCTTCCTCAGTGGAGGGAAAGCTCCCGGGGACAGTGACCTTGTCCCATTTATTTAGCCCAGTATCCCTGATCCTGCAGTCGCCTCAGTGACTAACTCCCAGTGGCTACTTAGCATCTATTCGTTAACAGTCGGATGAATCAACGAATCAGTGAATGAATGTCACACGACCTATGACTCTCTTTTAGTTCCAGTTTCTTAACATGTTTGGTTTGGGTTTAAATAGAAAATAAGTAGACAAGCCTACAGTGAGTTAAAATACAGTGTTGAATAAATCCTGTAGACCTGTGTTTATCAAATTTTAGTGCCTCAAAACTACCTGTAGAGCTTGTTAGAAAAGATTACTGGCTCTCGTCCTGAGTGACTTATTCAGTGGGTCTGGGGTGAAGCCTCAGAAATTGCATTTCTAGTAAATTCCTGGGCTTCCCAGGTGGCTCAGTGGTAAAGAATCTGCCTGCCAATGTTCAATCCCTGGGTCAGGAAGATCCTCTGGAGAAGGAAATGGCACCCACTCCAATATCCTTGCCTGGGAAATCCCACGGACAGAGGAGCCTGGTGGGCTACAGTCCATGGGGTCACAAAGAGCGCACAACTGAGCACATAGCACATAACTTAATACACATAAGGCTCTGCATTTGATTTTCCAAAGACATAAAACTTCTTATACATTTTCCCATTATTGACAAGGAGGAGGTGTTAAGGTGTTTAGAACAAGAGTTAATTACCACCATTTGCTAGATGGAGGACCCCACCCCAGCCTCTGTGTAAACCCTTGGCTGTGGCCCCTGTGAAATGGACTCATCTGGGGAAAGTGTGGATTGGGAAAATAGAGCAGCAGATGAGAGATTTCAGGACATTCTCTTCTAACTTGCATCTCACTCCAACACCTAATTTAATAACAATTTAAAAATTATGATTAAAAGATACATTTTATTACTGAATTTTAACTTTGCATTTATCCTATAGGATGAATTTTTCATTTAAATAAAATGTAGTTCCTAATACCAAATCAGCTTTCCCATTGCCTTGTTCTGTCATCAGGCTAATTAAAAAGCAGAAGGCAGGCATGCAAATTACAGTTAAATTCCAAATAATTGGGTTTCTTGGGACTGTAGGGTATTTGGGTTATTCTAATTACTTGGGTAACACCAACCCTTGTTTTAACTCATGCTGGTATTTCTAAACTGTGATGTGTCACTTCTTTCCCTTGGTGATTCCAGGCTAATGATGGCAAGCTCTTGTGTCTTTGGGTCAACTGTTCAATTACTGTCATCCATGTCTTCAAATGCAACATGTACCCACAATAGAACATGCCTGGGGAATGCTTGGGCTGTTTCTTTTAACCTAGATTTCTGATGTGAGTTTTTTCTGTGAGTAACTTTTTTCTGGTTTGTTTATTCAGGAAACATTTTAAACACTTGCTTTAAGCCATAGGTGACTTAGATTCAAGAATAATTAGAACAGTCACAATAAGGTAAACAGAATTGTACACTAATAATTAGAGTGTCCCTTGGACAGCAAGGAGATTAAACAAGTCAATCCTAAAGGAAGTCAACCTTGAATATTCACTGGAAGGACTGATGCTGAAGCTGAAGTGTTTGGCCACCTGGTGCAAAGAACGGACTCATCTGAGAAGACCCTGATGCTGGGAAAGATTGAAAGCAGGAGAAGAAGGGGATGACAGAGGATGAGATGGTCGGATGGCATCACTGACTCAGTTGACATGAGTTTGGGCAAACTCGGGGAAATAGTGAAGCACAGGGAAGCCTCGTGTGCTGATGTCCATGGGGTCAGAGAGTTGGACACAACTGAGTGACTGAACAACAACAATTAGAGTGAGAACAAGAGATCTGTAATCTTATCAGCTGGCTGTCAGTTAATTCTAGCAGACCAGGAAGTCATTGTAAGATGGATTAAGAGGGACTTCCCTGGTGGTCCAGTGGCTAAGATTCTGTGCTCCGAGTGCAGGGGCCCAGGTTCTGTCCCTGGTCAAGGCACTAGGTCCCACATGCCACAGCTAAAGATCCTGTGTGCTGCAGTTAGACTTGGTGCAGCTGAAATAAAGCAATATTTTTTTTAAAAGATGGGTTAAGAAACAAATGACCCCAAAAAGTTTAAATTAAATATAATAGACTTTTAAAATCACTTAATCACTTTCTCTTTATTTGTTTAATCATTTTCTAATTTGTTTATTTTGTAATCACTTTCTGATTTCAGCAAAGATACAAGGTAGCATGCAGTAAAGGGCCCAGAGGATTAAAAATCCAAGTAATAAAAAAGAGAAGAGCCTGATAAAACTGGACTCAGAGCTTCCTGGCTGCAAGAGCAAAAGAAAAAGCATAATTAGGGGGGAAAAAATAGAGTGTGGCACTTTATCAGAAGAGAGAACTTGTTTTTTAGCACAAATGTGTATGTACGATTTTAATTTTGTGAATTTTTAAAAAATTACATTGAACAACATAATGGACAACTTTAATAGTATATTTTTAAGCATATCTTTTCTGATAATAAAATAATTGAAATAGTTTAAAATTTGGGAATAGGGAAGGCCTTCCTGAACATGATATAAAACCTGGAAACCTTTAAAAAAAAAAAGATTTAACTACATACAAATTTTAAATTGTCTGCAATAATGAACATCATAGAATTAAGAAGGTTGATAGACTGAATGAAAATGCTGCAACAAAGTTTTAATATGAAAATCAATAGAAAAAATACAACTTAATTTGAAAAAATAGGTAAAATATATGAATGGGTGACTTAGACAATAGAAGAACAAAGTGGTCAGTGGCCATAAATATATGAAAAGATATTCAAATTCACTTAAAACCTATATACCTAACCTCTGTGCTGTGTTGCTTAGGCATTCTTACTCAGATGGAAGCCAGTTAATTACGTTTTATTGAAATAACTGTCATTGAAAAATAAAGGTTGAGACTGAGTCTTCCTTTTTTTAAATTAACTTATTTTAATTGGAAGTTAATTACTTTACAATACTGTGATGGATTTTGCCATACATCGGTATGAATCAGCCATAGATATACATGTGTCCACCACATCCTGAACCGCCCCCACCTCCCTCCCCACCCCATCACTCCGGGTTGTCCCACAGCACGGGCTTTGGGTGCCCTGCATCATTCATCAAACTCCCGCTGGCTCGTAGTGTATATGTTTCAATGCTCTTCTCTCAAATCATCCCACCCTCTCCTTCTCCCACTAAGTCCAAAAGTCTGTTCCTTACATCCGTGTCTCCTTTGCTGCCTTGCACATAGGATCGTCGGTCCCATCTTCCTAGATTCCATATATATGTGTTAGTATTCATCTTTCTCTTTCTGACTTACTGTACTCTGTATAATAGGCTTTAGGTTCATCCACCGCCTTAGAACTGAGCGAGTGAGTCTTCTTTCTGGGACAATGCTAGTTATGCACACACCGCACCCTGATCCCCTACAATCCATTCTGGATTCTGTCCACGTCCCTTCTTTCCCTGGGCTTTCAGTCACAGGCTGAGAACTAATAACACTGTACTGAGCAAGATCTACTCCCAGAATATCATCTTCCTATAAGTTAATAAAGATCTTAGCTTCTTTGACATCAGTATGATGACAAAGGAAACTGTCATGGATTTAGTGCTAATGGTTAAAAAAAAAAAAAAAAGTATGGAACACCCTCTCCATTGCTATATAAAGAGAAGAATTTTAGAAACTTAACCTTAGTCTTTTAGTGACTCTTTGTCTCTGAATTTTCATGAAAAGCTATTCTGTTGTTCGTATGTCAAATACAACATCTCACCAGGATGTTGATCTACGTAATTTTGCACAAATATTCAGGCTTTACCCATTGACTTTTCTAACTGGTCTGCAGTTGTTGTAGCAAAGGGGAGAATATTTTCAGTTGAAGTGTTGATCTGATGATAGGATACTGCTTGGTCAATATGCCTTCTGATTGTGTCATGTTGACACGATGTATTATGGAAAATAAAATTCCTTTATTCAGACTCAGCTATATAGAAGGATTTCGTATGGCTATACAGAGAATGAACAGCTGATGTCTTATTGTTTCGGTTTCTCTCCCCCTAAGGAAAAAATTCTCTGGGAATAGTGAGGCTGTTGCTTTGTGGGTACAGACGCTCCACTTGTATCACAAAAATTATTTTACTTCTTTAAAAGCAGGTTATTATTTCTGTATTAAAATCACAGATGTAGGTGTTTTTTGGCGTGTGTGTGTGCTCGCTCAGTTGCGTCCGACTCTTTGCAGCCCCATGGACTATAGCCCACCAGGTTCCTCTGTCCATAGAGTTTTCCAGGCAAGAATACTGGAGTGGATTGCCATTTCCTCCTCCAGGGGATCTTCCCAACCCAGGGATTGAACCTGCATCTCTTGCATCTCCTGCATTGGCAGGCAGGTTCTTCACCACTGCATCACCTGAGAATTCCTATTTCTGGGTATACTATAGCCTTCCCTGGTGGCTCAAAGGGTAAAGAATCTGCTTGTAATACAGGAGACCCGGATTTGATCCCTGAGTCGGGAAGATCCCCTGGAGAAGGGAATGGCAACCCACTCTAGTATTCTTGCTTGGAGAATTCCATGGGCAGAGGAGCCTGGTGAGCTACAGTCCATAGAGTTGCAAAGAGTTAGACACGACTGACAGACTAACACTTTCTTCTTTCTTCATAGTGTAAAATACCAGTAGCGTGTCTGCACCGTCAGAATGTGTTTACCGAGCACTTGGATGTTCTGGGTTCTGTAAACAGCCTGCTCTAACATGTCTCCTCACCCTCCCTCCAGTCTGGCCAAGCATCATCTCCCCTCTCTGGGCACATCTAAATAAAGAGACTCAGTAAGAACTTGCTGAAACAAAATATGCAACTTTAGGACAAGACAGGACAGGTAAAGGGCTCACTTTGCCATGGGCATCTTGGATCTGGAGGTTGGGGACTTGTTCTCACCATAGCAGGTGACGTATGCTCCTTTAATGGAAACGACTCTGAGAGGCAGTTCTGAAGGTGAGAGAGTCATGGCACCGCACAGTGTGGAAGCCCATGCTGACCCAGGCGTGGGACCTGCAGGGGACAAGCCCAGAGCAATTAGGTTGCACTGGGCTCTTCAGTACAGGGGGTGTTATCACTTGGTGTTGGCTGTGTTCTCCCTGAGACGGGGTCCCCATGGTTCCCCCAGCTTTAGCTCATCAGTCCTCGTGAAGCCAGCAGAGGGACCTGCAATGGCTTGGGGGTGGAGGCGTTTACAGGAGAGTAGAAGTGTTAGAAAGAACATTAGTGGGAGAAAAATTAAGGTGATACATTTGAGGCCTGTTCCTTTGCATGAGGTCCCAGAGATAGGAAAATATGGCGGGATGATGGATGGAGTGACTATCCATGCATGGTTCAGAGGGTGGTGTTTGTGGGTGTCTTGGAAGGCCTGTTTGCTGTTCTTTCTGGCCAGCAGTGGGTGGAGAGCTTCCTCCCCACCAGGCCAGAAGGCCCTGTGAGTCCCATGCTATGACCCCAGAGTCCAGCTCAGTCACTCTGGGCCGGGCAAAGTCAGGGGAGGTGTGGATGGGCTTCCATTCATTCCATGGAGGTTTCGAGAGCACCTTCTCTGAGTTGAGCTCTGTGTTGGATGCTGGGGGACATCACGTGAATGAGACAGACACAGTCCTCGTTTCTATAGGGCTCCTGGTGTCACAGGAGACAAAAGCATAAAACTCATACTTACACACGTATTTAATTATGGTTATGCTGAGTGTAACAGGCTTCCCCAGTGGCTCAGCAGTAAAAAATGTACGCAGGAGACTTGGGTTCGATCCCTGGGTTGGGTTGATTCCCTGGAGTGGGAAATGGCAACCCACTCGGGTGTTTTTGCCTGGGAAATCCCTTGGACAGAGGAGCTTGAAGGGCTGTAGTCCACGGGGTCTCAAAGAGTTGGACAGGGCTGGGTGGACACACACCCACGCTGAGTGTACGGTGGAGGCGTATTTAACAGACCTAACACAGTGTGCAAAAAGCATGCAGGAGAGACCTAACCGGTCAGTCTGAGTTGCCAGGCGGCAGGAGTGGGGATGGCGTTCTGTGCAGGTGACCATGTAGATCCCCTCTTTGTAAATATTAGAGGTTCCCAGGTCTCCCTCCCCACTGAAAGTCTTGAACCTAGGCTGCTGACCACTAGATGGCTTGTTAATTTGAAAACGTGCAGCCTCCTCTCCCCTTTCAACCCTTTTGTGGAAGAACTGGAAAGCTGGTAAAAAGACAGGGTCGAAAATAAAAAAGTACGGAAAATGTACAGCTGCTTCCTCAGTCACTGCTTTTACTGGTGGGTCCCCTCTTCATCATCACACAAGCATTGCCCCTTAGGTGGTTCATTGGGACAGTTTGATTTTGTGTGTGGACACTTGAGTTTAAAGCTCTGATAACCTCATCCTCTGGGCACTTTAGTGGCCTCGAGGGCTGTTTAAAAATTATCATCGAAGTGTCACAGAATGATCCAGGTAAGGGACAAGATATATTTCTCTTAATCTGCCGTTTCTTTCATGGAAGCACGGATGATATTTTTGATGATTTGGGAGGTGCAATGGGACATGCCCATCGTACCAGCGAGAATTTGTAAAATACCACGACTCACTTGCTATTAAGCCCCCTGTAGGCTGGTGTGAAACCTGAAATGATGTGGTGGCCCCTCCAAAGTGGGGCAGAAAACCCTAACTCTCACGTAAGAGTATATGCACGTATTGCATCTCAAAGGTTGCACACCTGGTATTGTGCCCACTCTGCTTGTCAGCCTCCAAGAGCTATGGGAGCTGGGCCAGCAGTAATTAGTGCCAATGGTCCTGTGGAGCTGCTTTTGCGTTGTGATTTCTGACATTTATGTGCCTCATAACTCTGCCTCCTGAACTGTAAGTGCATTGTTATGCAAAATGCTTCCATGCTGTAGCCCCGTCTCTTAGCCTGATGAGCACGGCACTTTTAATTACATGTCAGTGTTTAAAACTTTCCAGTTCTCTCCAGATTTGTATGTTTTACTAGCTACCTTATGCTGATGAAATACCAAATACCCTGTTTACTGTCTTTGGGTGATGACGTTGGGGGGAGCTAGGAAAAATGAAAATATAATAAGAAAAAACAAATGCCAGCCATTCCTTTTCTACGATAACTGGCAAAACATCACACATTTCTTGGACATTGCAGAGTCTTCGTGTATTCATCTTTGATCCATCGATCAGCATATTTGTGTCAAGCACTATTTCAGGCCCCACACTTTGTTATCAGTAATCTCTTCAGCAGCTGATCAGAGTCTAAAGCCCATGATGGACATGAGAAGCCAGTGTATGACTACCAGATGCAGGAGTATGAAATATAGAGTCCCCCAGTCTTAGAAGTGGAGAAGGAAATGGCAACCCATTCCGGTGTTCTTGCCTGGAGAATCCCAGGGACGGGGGAGCCTGGTGGGCTGCCGTCTATGGGGTCGCACAGAGTCAGACACGACTAAAGCGACTTAGCAGCAGCAGCAGCAGTCTCAGAAGTAGCTCTGACTGTTGAACAACCCACATGGCAGGTTGATGGGGATGAATGACAGCAGAATAAGTAATGTGACAGAGAAGACTGAGCGCCGAAGAATCGATGCTTTTGAACTGTGGTGTTGGAGAAAACTCTTGAGAGTCCCTTGGACTGCAAGGAGATCCAACCAGTCCATCCTAAAGGAGATCAGTCCTGAATATTCATTGGAAGGACTGATGCTGAAGCTGAAGTTCGTTCTGTAGTCTTGGCATGCCGCAGTCCATGGGGTCACAAAGAGTCAGATATGACTGAGCAACTGAACAACAGCAGTGTGACAATACCCTGCTGTGTATCCAAGCTGGACAGTGGCCAACCTGACGTCATGGTTCATGACGTCAAGTAGAATAATAATTGCCAGCATGTTTTGAGTACTTACTGTATGCTTGCCAGACCCACCATCTCATTGCATCCTTACTTATTATGATGTGCTGGTACTATTCTTAACCTTATTTTATAGATTAGGAAGCTGTGGATTAGAGAGATCAAGTCATTTTCTAAGGGTAATGAAACCGGAAGATTTCTGGGTTGACTTCAAGCCTGGGAATCTAGCTGCAAAACTTTTATTTTATCACCATAGCTTCTATTTTATAGTGGCCACTGTGTCAACTGTGAGTTATCATTTACCACATTGGTAGTTTACATTTTGAAGAAAAAGATGAATATTATCATAAAAGACAATCATAACATAGGCTGTAAAAAAATTAGAGAATTATAGTACAATAGTCCTTACAGTCAGGTGAATTCCTGACATTTTGAAACCACTTCTTATTTTCCTTTTTTCATTTCTTCTCCAGTATCTGTTTCTCCCCACATAATAAACAGGCCTGACATCCTAAGTGAGTAATGAGAAATCACTTTCACACAGAACATAATGAGTAAAGCTATTCCTGTGATGGATTTGTGGGAGGAAAATAATCCAGTTCTCCTGGGGAATCAAGACTCTGCATGATCTGTTAGGTCCTGAGAACATGTGAATAAGTAAATCGTGGTGGGAAAAGTACTTGGATTTTTCGAAACTTCCTAAATAGAAACTGGGTTTTATTCACCGTGGCAGTTTTAGTTAGGTAAGTTCAAATGAAATCTTATTCTATCCAGTAATTTACTTTCCCATTAATTCAAGAACACAATAAAATCGTGCCTTTCAGGGCTAGCATTTCCCCCATACAAATATGATCTGCTTAGTATTAAAAGTGCCCAAGTAAAAAGGTTAAAAATTCCCTGGTGCCTCCTGACGGGCGGGAGGGAGGTCCAGGAGGGAGGGGTTGTATATGTACATGGAGCTGGGTCACTTCGTGGCACAGTGGAAACAAACACAACGTGGTGAAGCAGCTATACCCAATTTAAAGAAAATAGAGAAATCAGAGGGGAGGAAATGATGAAAGCAACATTTTAAGAAAATTTCCCTCCGCTGTAGGACTGGAACAGCCTACCAGGTGCCCAGCATAATGAATGAAAAAAGACCCTCACGGGACGGGCACATCATGAGATTTCATAAGACTGGGGAAAAGAAGAGGCACCAAGGTTGAACTTTAGAGTAGTACCTAACTTTCCCAAAGCACCCCTGAACACTGAAAGAAAGACGCCTTCTCAATCCCCAGAGGAATGATTGCCGCATCAGAATTCTGGGTTTTGCCAAGTGACCAACTGTAAGAAGAAATTTGCGGCCAAAGTGGGGTGTGTGAATTTCAGAGGTAAGGTTCTAGGTGATCCAAGGTGCAGGGTGATACCCAGGTTTCCTGATTAAAGATGCCTAGTAAGAGTTGTTGTTGTTCAGTCACTAAGGCATGTCCTGACTCTTTGTGACCCTGTGGTCTGTAGCCTACCAGATTCCCCTGACCTCCACTATCTCCTGGAGTTTGCTCAGATTCATGTCCATTGAGTCCCTGATGTAATCTAACTATCTCATCCTCTGCCACCCTTCTTGTTTTGCCTTCACTCTCTCCCAGCATCAAGGTCTTTTCTAATAAGTCAGCTCTTCACATCAAGTGGCCAAAGTGTTGGAGCTTCAGTGTCAGTCCTTCCAATGACTATTCAAGGTTGATTTCCTTTAGGATTGACTGGTTTGATATCCTTGCTGTCCAAGGAACTCTCGAGAGTCTTCTCCAGCACCACAACTCGAAAGTATCAATTTTTTGGTGCTTGGCCTTCTTTATGGTCCAACTTTCACATCTGTACATGACTACTGGGAAGACCCTAGAAGAGTGGCAGTTGTCTAAGTACTGAAAGGCTGGGATGTCAAATGAGTTGTGCATGGGATCATGGACATTTCCCAGCTTGATGGCAGGACCTGAGGTAAGAGGAAGACCATGTCTAGGAGTAAGTGAAAGTCAGTAACTATAGCTGTAGTGACAGCAAGGAACAGTGTTAGAGTATATCAGCCAATAGTTAGGAACCTCCAAGGAAAAAGAGTTTAACACAAGCATAGGGCTTCGAGTTCCGGTGGGGTGGTGCTGGGTGGTTTGAAAGAGATCTCCTGACTGAAAGATAAGTTGGGTGAGGATGATGAGGACCATTTGAGAAAGTTACTCTGAAAGATTGAGGCCAGTTGTGGGTGGTAGTGGTTTAGTCACTCAGTCGTATCTGACTCCTTCAATCCCATGGACTATAGCCCACCAGGCTCCTCTGTTCATGGGATTCTTCAGGTAAGAATCCTGGAGTGGGTTGCTGTTTCCTTCTCCAAGGGATCTTCCAGACCCAGGAATCAAACCTAGGTCTCCTGCATTGCAGACAGATTCTTTACTGTCTGAACCACCAGGGAAGTCCATACTTGGGGATTATAAAACTTTTAAATAGATATGGTATTTTCCCCCAAACCTCACTCCTTCATTCTTACCTTTTCACAACAGTCTTCAAAAGTAAATTATCCCTGCTCTTATCCCAGGAAATAATTAGATCTCTGTTACAAGTCTGATTTTTGTAGGTCTTTATTTGAGCACAGAAATCTCCTTTATTCTACTTGAATTTCCACTTCCCTCACACATGCAATAAAGGGTGGAGGAAATGGAATGAACCTTTAATAGTTTCAATCTAGCCTCATTTCAGGTATATTTAGACTGTTTCCCTCATTAACTCCATTTTCCACCAGTGTCAGATATTTCTGTTGATTTTTTAAAACTACTATTGGCATGGGGATTCCCTGGCCATCCAGTGGTTAAGACTCTGAGAGCCCACTGCAATGGGCATGGATTCGATCCCAGGTCAGGGAACTAAGATTCTACAAGCCAAGAGTTGCAGTAAAAAAATATATTACTATTGGCAGCTAAAAGCTGTTTCTTTCTCTTATCTCTGCAACCCCTCTGGAGTCCTCTCTCACCCCCCCTGTCATTTATAACTCATCCAGGTTCCTCTTTTATTTGTTGTGTTTTTATCTAGATAATATTTCCTTTCTTCATCCCATTCAGTCCCTATAAATCTTTCCTTGAAATGGCCCCACATTCTATCCATCTCCTAAGTGACAACAGAATCCCTGCTTCCTGGTTACATCATTCATGTTTTCCTATTCGCCTTCTGCAGCTCCATTGCCTGATAATCATAACTTACATTGTTGTCACATTTACCTTTCATTTTTCTTCCTGTTCCTCTTCGTCTTCCTAACGGGGCCTTTCATGACATCTGGGCCAGGTCTATTGGGCTAGGGGAATTAGAATTAGCCCCATTAATTCCACTTTCACAAGTGGATAGAATGAGAAAGTTAGACAGTTGGAGCATAAAGTCTCTGGCTGTGCAGGTTTCTTTATCCTTTTTGTTTCTTATCTTTTCTTACTTCTACTGAGATTTATTTTCAGGGATTGGTGGCCCATTGTGTGTGAGGTTAGGAGCCTATGAAAATTCCCTTTGATTTTTTTTTCTGGATATGCTCATTTTATTAAAAAAAATATATAGCATTTTTCTTTTTATGAAAAAAAAATAGAGCATTTTTCTAACCATTATCTATAATCGAATTTTTTCTTTTCATTTTGATGTGCTCCCTGAGGATTCTGAATTAAGCATTGTCATTTGTCATCACATTTTTAAGAGCACAGCCTCGTGCTCATCCACTGCTCTTGACTGGGGGGCTCTGGTCCTGGGCTCAGGGCTCTGCTCAGGTGGACTTGGCGTTAAGCATCCGTGATGAGCAGGTTGTAAGAAAACACGAGGTGGGTCTTGGAGCAGCACGTGTTGGAGTCTTGCATGTGGAAGGCCCGTGTCCAGGAGAAGCTGAGCTCACACGCTTTTCTTTCCTCCACCGAGGAGCAGTGTCCAGGAGCTTTGCCAGGGAGCTCCTTTCGACCTAAGCCTCTGAGAGGCTGTTTGCTGCTCTGTTTATGGTGAAACGCTTTAGGGATTGTCTGGAAATAGGTGACTGCTGTCAGTGACTGTCAGTTTCAAATGAAACTCTATGACTTCTCCTCTGAGACCGGAGGGAGACCAGCCTTTCTCTCCCCACTGCCGCCTTCTTCTGCCCCCGCTCCAAGAGCTGCAGTGACAGGGTTCTGGACTTTGCACACACACAGCCACGTGGGGTAAGGGGCAGGATGGGGCAGAGTTGAGGGGTGGGAAGGCAGATGCCTGTCCAAAGTCCAACCAGGGGGCAAGAGCTTTTATAGATGGAGGGAGGGGGCTGTAGGCAGAAACAGCACAGTCAGCTCTGACAGTCATCTTGAAATTGGTCATTGGGGGTCTGACCAGCACCATCTTGTTTTAAGTACAGTTAGCCTTCAGTTCCAGGGCATGCTCCCAATTTCCTTGAGGCTGGTTCTCAGAATTGTTACAGCTTATGTCATGGCTACAGTCTAGTCATTATATAGTTAGCCTCCACCTGGTGGAGGTTTCAGTATCTATGAGACAGCTCACGGCACATGGTTCAGAATATTATCTATAGCTCTTGAGAAGGACCTAAAGGTCCTTGGCTATGCTTACAGACTAAACTATCATAATTTGGTCTCCTGTGACTGTTTTCCTCTGTTTCTGCATGTTCTCACTTCTCTGATTAAACTTATTCTTTGGCTAAATTTTTCCACAGACAGAAGACAGGCAGAGGACCTGGGGCAGGGGATGGGATGCGGGGGCAAGGACCATCAGGTCCTGCTCCATTTCAGTAGGTACTCTGGGGTCTTACGGAGTAAAATGAAAGTTTACAGTGTACTTAAAAATTATTTACTCTGAGTCCACATTGCAAGAAAATTGCAGAAGCCACTGTAGTCTTGACTAATTGCCCTAATTTTCTGTGCCATCAAGAGTTCCCTGAACCACAGAGAAATTTTCTCGGCAGCTCCGTGTTCCTACGGGGACAGGATTGTGAAACTTTCTATCAAAGTTATGCTTGTGGAATTGTTTGTACTCAGCTGGTTGCTTTCCTTATTCCTTCATAGAGCAGACAAATTATTTTCATTTTGTTTTTGGTTTCATGGCTTTTGTTTTATATTATAAAAACAATGTATGAGATCTTCATTAAAAGTGGAAATAATGCAGAAGCATATGAAAACAAAAAGTAAAATTCCCTTGATCCTACTGCTCAGAAGTAGTAGCCATTATCAAAAATATTTTAAAACTAGTAATATTTTAAGCTGGCTTAAAACTCAATATTCAGAAAACTAAGATCATGGCATCTGGTCCCATCACTTCATGAAGGGGAAAAAGTGGAAGCAGTGACAGATTTTATTTTCTTGGGCTCCTCAATCACTGTGCACAATGACCGCAGCCATGAAATTAAAAGACTGTTGCTCTTAGGAAAGAAAACAATGACCAACCTAGACAGTGCATTAAAAAGCAGAGACATCACTTGCTGACAAAGTCTGTCTAGTCAAAGCTATGGTTTTTCCAGTAGTCATGCATGAATGTGAGAGTTGGACCATAAAGAAGGCTCAGCACCAAAGAAGGTGATGATGCATTCGAATTGTGGTGTTGGAGAAGACTCCTGAGAGTCCCTTGGACTACAAGGAGATAAAACCAGTCAATCCTAAAGAAATCAACCCTGAATATTCATTGAAAGGACTGTTGCTGAAGCTCCAGTACTTTGGACACCTGATGCAAAAAGCTGACTCATTGGAAAAGACCCTGATGCTGGGAAAGATTGAAGGCAAAAGAAGAAGGGGACAGCAGAGGATGAGTAGGTTGGATAGCATCACCAACTCAATGGACATGAATTTGAGCAAACTCCTGGAGATGGTGGAGGACAGGGAAGTCTGGTGTGCTACAGTCCATGGAGTCAAAGGGTTCAACACGACTAAGTGACTAAACAACAACAACAAAACTAGGAAACAGTCTTTCAGAAATTTTTATATATTTACAGCTGTGTGTGTTAGTTGCTCAGTCATGTCTGACTCTCTGCGACCCCATGGACTGTAGCCCCGCAGGCTTCTCTGTCCATGGGATTCTCCAGGCAAGAATACTGGAGTGGATTGCCATACCCTTCTCCAGAGGATTTTCCCAACCCAGGGATTGAACCCTGGTCTCCTGCATCGCAGGCAGATTCTTTACTGTTTGAGCTATGAGAACATCCCATTTACAGCTGTAATATAGATAATATCTTTGTGTATTAAAAATGTGATAATACCATGCATACTTTTCAACAAATAGCTTTTTAATTTATTTCTCATGAACATCTTTCCATGCCAGTATAATATAAAGCAACCTTATTGTTTTTATTGGCAGCATAGTGCTACATCATATGAACATACTATAGTTTATTTAACCATTCCCCATGTGCATTTTGGTCATTTTCATGTCTTTATCATTGTGAATGATGTATGAAGTGTCTTTGAACATACATCTTTTCACAGTTGTATTCCGAAGAGAGATCTCTAGAAGCAGAATTGCTGAATCAAGTCTATCAATGTTTAAATTTTTGATAAACGCTGCCAAAGAGCATTCCATGAAGGCTGGATGGAAAGTATTGAAACTCTGAATAAATATTTATGTTTTGTTTCCCTTCAAAGTGTGTGTTTAGCTCACACTTTGGCCTTTAACACTGTCCTTCTCAGCTCCCAGGAGTCTGGGTGACTTTCTGTGTTACTTGAAACCTAAGATCTGAGCAGAGGGAAGGAGAGTGAGATGAGCCACAAATTGGATCCTCTGTGGGGTGGGTGTGGCTTCAGTGGAGTGGCATGGGGCTGGGCTTTCGGGTCCCCCGAGGGTCCAGCCTCCTGTAGCCCCTACATGCCTTGGCATGAGCTGTCTTGAAAAGAGCCCAATAGGAAATGGAGGGGACAGTGGACATTGATTGAATGGCCATGCTGTCCAGGGCAGGGTGCATTGTCTGGCTGAAGTTTATATTCTAGTGAGGAAGGTAGACAGTTAGCAGACAGATCTGTTTTGGATGGTAGTAAGTGATGTAAAGAAGAATGAAGCAGGTAAGGGGAGAGTGGCAGGTGGCAGGAGGGCTGTTTTACCTGTTGTGCCAGGCACTGCCTCCCTGGAGACTGTTAGCTGTGCCAGGACCTGAATGAGCAGGTGAGTGAACCAAGCTCAAGGTTCAGGGAGGTACATTCCATGCAGAAGGAATGTGCACTCAAGAGAATGTGCCTGCAATGGGAGGAAGTTCAGCAAGTTTGAGCACCAGCAAGATGTAGGAGGAAGAGCAGGAGGCAAGTGGACATGGAGGGAGGGGGTGAAGCAGGCCCAATGAGGTCAGGAGAAGCAGGAGCCCAATCAGGTCAGAAAAGTAGAGAGAGGTTGGTTGCAAATACCTGCCTCCCTCTGCAAAGCCCGGAAATAACTCCTCCCCAATCATGTGTATGGGCGCGCGTGCACACATACACACACACACGTGCATACACTTGCATACACACATGCATATAAATAATCTCAAATAGTGCTTTTAAAACTGTAAGGGAAAGTCGACATATTTGGACATATTGAAAATTTAAAAATACAGTACAACAAAAGGTACTATAAATAAGTTGTAAAAAGTGAAATGTGGAAAATGTAATGTGTAGAAAAGGCAAAGGATTAATATCCAGGATAAATGAAGAATTCTTACACATCAATAAGAAAAATGGGTGAAGGGTTTAATGAGGCAATTTTCAAATGCATATGACCAATTTAAAAAGATTCCAAGCGTTTGGCAAAAAATCAAAATGATGGAGACTTCAGTGTCAGTGGGGCATGGGAGATGTACAAAGAGCTGGTCTCCCACACTTGGTTGGGAATGTCAATTAGTAGCTTTGGGTGGAGGACAACCGGGCTATGTCTGGTGATACTGCAAATGAGCAGACTCTTAATCTGGCAAAAGCGTATCTGTGCATTTATTCTGTAAAGAGGCCGATACATGCTTACAAAGAAGTAGAAAACTGTTTACATAGCACATTTATCTTTTTTAATAGCTGACGCCTGCAAACACTCTAAATGCTCATCAACCAGAGGATGGGTAAATTATAGTGCTTCTTTGCCCCTTAATATGATGTGACGTTTTTAAAAGATCTATAAATGCACTGATATGAAAAGGATCTTGAAAAGTGTGGGTAGGTAAAAAGAAATCACCGTATGCGATTCATTTAATTAATTAATAACCATGTATGTGTTTGTGTAGGTATGTTTAAAAATAACTAGAATAATGTCTGGAAGAATAGATGCAAACTGCTAGCAGCAGTTACCTCTGAAGGGGGAGTAAGGATGTGGGGCTGAGAGTGAAGAGGGAAGTTTGTATTCTGCTTCTAAGGGACCATCACCATTACTAGGGTTTTTTTTTTTAATCACAGTGTTTGGGGTTTTTAAAAATTTATTTATTATTTTTGGCTGTGCTGGGTCTTTGCTGCTGTGTGTGGGTTATCTCTAGTTGCAGCAAGCAGGGGTCACTCTTCATTGCAGTACACGAGTTTCTCATTGAGATGGCTTCTCTTGTTCCTGAGCACCGGCTCCAAGTGCACAGGCTTCAGTCGTTGTGGTATGTGGGCTTAGCACATGGGATCTTCCCAGATCAGAGACCAAACCCTTGTCTCCTGCATTGGCAGTCAGATTCTTTATACCATTGAGCCACCAGGAAAGCCCAGGGTTTACTTTAGAAATGGCATAATAAATGGTCCTGAGGTGGAGACAGGTCTAGGTACGCCCAGGTTGCTGTTACTTCTCTGATCTTCCATCCATCATTCTTTGACTTTCTGATGAAGGGGATGTGAGGTGAGGGTCTGTGCCCAGCACACAAGGGAGAAATGGGGCCATGTCCCGAGTGCCCGTTCTTAGATTGAGCCCAAGTTCAAGATGTCCTGTGCTGCTGCAGCCGCCTCTGCCATCTGGTCCCACAAAGGCTCAGCTGCAGCAGAGATAGAACTCGGAGGCTCTCCAGGTCACCTCTGCAGACCAGCTGCATGGAAATTAATTAGAGGCAGACCAAGTCCCCCGAGGCTCAGCTCTCATGATGCTGGAGTCATTAGCAGTTAGATTCGGCTACAGCTTCCTTCTCCATCTTCTGAAAATTTGTTTTGGCAAGGAGACAGGCCGACTGAGTTGGTGGCTGAGGACAGTGAAATTTTAACTCCCACATAGTTTGTCAGGGCCCTTGGGGTGCGGTGACCCCCAGAGACAGGGGCGGTTTTCATCATGTCAGAGACAGCAGTGTACTTATTCCTCTGACTGCTCATAACAAAATTCCCTTTGCTATAAACAAGCATGTCATTCCTGAAGCACAGGAGGTGGTGACTATAGCAACAAATCACCCAAATATTATTTTGTTCTGTGTGCCTTTTGTTAAGCCTCCCTTTCCACAAACAATTTGTGTTAACCGTTTTGATTGTAATGAGCTCTCTTTTGTTTGTTTCTCTCTTTTTCTAATTATTTATAGGAGCCAAGAAAGAAGTACAAAAAGAGCAAGATGCCAACAAACCTGCAGTTTCATCTCCTAAGAGGACAGCGGCTTCAAGCACCAAGCTTCACTCGCCAGGTATTTAAGAAATGTGAACTATGTTATCTGAGGAGACTTGAACTTGGAATTCATTTTGTTCAAATGTCATTAATGGAGCACTGCCAGCCCACGTGGTACGCGTGACTGTTCCAGGGCTTGACGTGCGTGTGCAGCTGTGTTCTGACTCCAGCTGAAATGAACCAGCTGTTGGCATCATTTCGTCTTTAAAAAAATGTTATTAATCCTACATTTAGAGGGTAGGATCTGCTCTGTGTAGGAGTATCTGCTATTCCAACAGCACCTGAGATAATTTATAATTGAAAAACAGATTTTGGAGATCTTACCTCAAGAGATAAATTTTCCAAAAAGAGGAGAAAAAGATGAACCGTGGATATCAAACACTTGTTATTTATTTACATACTTATATGAACAAGCTATGTAATGTCGTGAAAGTTGAAAACTACCTATTATGGAAATTCATATTGTAAGACATCAGCCTCTTTGTAGAACAGAATGCAGTATAACCTTTAAGCTCAAAAATAGTAGCAATAATAGCAGCTAAAGTTTGAGTTCTTACTGTATACCAGGTACTGCCCTTAGGTCTTTAAATGTATTCATTTACGTAACGCCCACAGTAACTGGGGGATGGGTACGATATTGCCTCTTCCTTTGTATGTGAGGAAATTGAGCTTCATAGATTTTCACTAACTTGCCCAAAAGTCACAGGAAATAAATAGTAGAGCCTTTGTTTTAACACAGGCACTTTGAATCCCTAAACTGCACTCTTACTTGCTACACTATGAACCAGAAACCTTGTGGAATAATGACCTTTTTAATAATGTTTCCAGTAAATTCTAAAAATGTATAGGAAGTAATCCAAAGTCACACATGAAGAGGGTCAGGAGGCAGAGCCTGTTACCGAAGGCAGATTTGTGTGCCTGATGCACGATGAGGCAAAACAAACGGAAACATCGGAGTTTGGAGCAGAAAAAGGTTAATTGCAAGGAGACTGGTAGTTTGTGCTCTGAAAACCCAGAACTGCTCAAAGGATTTCAGCAAAGCACTTTTAAGGGCAAGTTGAGGGAGGGGCATGGTTAGTTGTTGCAAACTTCATGGTGTGGGAATCCTTTGCTCTTGCAGCTGTCCATGTGGGTAGTCAGGATATTCCTGTAAACTTCCAACAAGACATATGCAGGGAAAGGTTGAAATGAGGGCTTAAAAAATTTAAATCCATGTCAATGAAGGCCAAGAGAGGGGAGAAAAGAAAAAGAAAACAGGAAAGGAGAGGAAGGGGTTGAGCTCTACTGAAGCAGTAGTCCATTCCTTTTTATCGGCGAATAGAACTCCACTGTGTACGTACCACAATATATCCATTCACCTATTGAGACAGTTTGGAGATTTCCCCCAGGGATTTGGCTATTATAAATGAAGCTACCACGCACATTTGTACAAGCCTTGGTACAGACCTCTGCTTTCATTTTTCTTGGCAAATAGCTAAGAGTGGAATGCCTGAGTCATATGGTAGCTATGTGTTTAGCTTTAAAATCTGTTTAAAAGTTTTCCAATCTGTTTTCCAAAGTAGTTGTACCATTTTATATTCCCGTCAGTGATGTCCAAGAGAGCCAGTTCCTCCATGTCCTTGCCAACCCTTGGTATGGTCAGTCTTTTAGATAATAAACATTATAATGGGTACATAGCAGTAGCTCATGGTTTTAATTTGCATTTACCTGGCAACTAATGACATTAAAATGTTGAACATCTTTTTTATGTTTATTTGACATCTGTGTATATTCTTCCATAAAATATTCCAATCTTTTGCCATTTCAATTGGAAGTGTTTTTTAATTGAATTTTGAGAGTTTCTATATATTCTGGTCACAACTTTTTCAGGTATGTGATCTGCAATTTTCTTTTCTCCACAATTTATGTGCTGTTTTTTACTCCCCTAACAATGTCTTTTGAAGATTAGAAGTTCTTAATGTTCATGAAGTCCAATTAATGATTTTTTCTTTTATGGACCATATTTTTAGTATTATCTTTAAAAATCTTTACATAACCCAAGTTCATAAATATTTTCTCCTACATTTTATTCTAAAATACTTATAGATTTTATATTTACATCTGTGATCCATTTAATTTGTTTTATATGTAGTGTAAAATATTACTTGATTCTCAGTAGATTTCTACTGTGATCATTATTATCTCTTCTGCTTGCATTGAGTTTAATTAGCTGATATCATTAATTTGAAGTCTTTCTGATTTTCTAATGTACATTTAATACAGTAAATGTCCTTTCATATACTACGTTAACTGTAATTCACATATTTTGATATATTGGGTTTTCATCTTCATTGAGTTCAAAATATTTTCAGGTTTCCCTTTCTGATTTCTTCTTTCCCCATGATTATTTAGCAGCATTCTTTTTAGTTTGCAGATATTTAGGACTTTCCAGAGGTCTCTCTGATTGTATTTCTAATTTAATTCCATTGTTGCTAGAGAACATACTTTGGATAATTTGTTTGGTTCAGTGCTGTTCAGTCACTCAGTCGTTTCCAACTCTTTGTGACCCCATGGACTGCAGCACGCCAGGCTTCCCTGTCCATCACCAACTCCTGGAGCTTACTCAAACTTGTGTCATCAAGTCAGTGATGCCATCCAACCATCTCATCCTCTGTCGTCCCCTTCTCCTCCCGCCTTCAATCTTTCCCAGCATCAGGGTCTTTTCCAATGAGTCAGTTCTTCGCATTGGGTGGCCAAAGGTGGATGATTTGAGTCCTTTCAAATTTGTTGAGACTTGTCTGATACTCCACACAACAAGGGCTATCTTTTTAATTCTTGCTTTGTCAGCATGCGGGGAAAACAAGGTCATCTCTCTGGTGTCTCTTCTCATGAGGCTACTAATCCCATTCATGGAAGCCTCACCCTCATGACCTAAAATGCTTTCCCCAGAGCACCTCCTCAAAATACCATCTCATTGGAGATTAGGGATTAGCACATGAATTTTGGGAGAACACGAACAGCTCAAAGCATCTGCATATGTGTGCAGAGGAGCAGAAACATTGGAGTCCAGGCTACCACAGGAGAATGTCAAGCCAGCTCTGGTGAAGAGAAACGTATATAATGAGAGTGGACAGGTCTGGGAGCACAGCATTCCTGTCCCCAACCTCCTCTCCTTGCCGCCTCCATCCCTCTCTGAGGGCAACTCTCCTTTCTTCAGATTACTGAACATCAAATAAGCTGAGCTGCACTGGTCGGTGGTGCCTACGTCAAGCCTTGGACCCTCGACTGTCACCTGACAGGAGTGGCAGGTGAAGCCCAGGTGTGTTTCCCTCCCCTGCTGATCTGGAACTTCCTTGAGGATGGTCTTGACCCATTTCTCTCCCCACCTTTGCAGCCAGGCTTGAGGAATAGGCATCTTGTGATTCTCGTCTCTGTCCCTTGCTTACGGATGACTTCTCCCATCCCTGCCAGCTAGCAACCCCCTCCCTCTTCCACTGCCTCCCCTCCCCCAATCCTGCAAAGGCCTCTCATGACCTCCTGGTTATTAAGTCTAAGTGACACGTCCTGGTCCTTATCTCTGTGGCCTTTGGCGTTACTGATCACTCCTTTCCTGAAATTTTCCTTCCCTTAACTCTGTGACACCTATTCCTGCTGGTTTTCTTCCAGCTTCTGGAAATGCTTGCATGGAGTTGTCTTCACTAGAAACTCTTCTGCAAATTCTAAATGTTGCCAAGCAGTTTGGCCCAGGAGAATGGACCAAACTGAGTTCAAATCCTGGTTCAGTGGCTCACGTGATGTATGAACTGGGGCAAATAGCAGAATTTCTCCAAGCCTCAGCTGCTTCATTAGTAATTCACATACTGTGAATTTTACTCTTTTAAAGTGTACAATTCAGTGGGTTTTAGTATATTCACAAGATTGTGCAGCCATCACCACTACTTCCAGAGCAGTTTCTTTTACCCTCAAAAGAAACTCATACCCATGAGCAGTCACTCCCTATCCATGCTCCCCAGCCGCTGACAACCACCAGTCTACTTTCTGTTTCTTGTTTATTCTGGACATTTCGTATAAATGGAATCATATTCTGTGTGGCTTTTTTCATCAGTTGTTTTCACTTAGCACGTTTTTGAGGTTCATCCATGTCAAAGTAAGGATCAGTATTTCCTTCCTGGATCAGTGTTTTGTTCCTGGTTTGGGCTGAATAATATTACATCATGTGAATGTATCATAGTTTATCCACTCATTGGTTGATGGGCATTTGTTTCCAGCTTTTGGCTACTATGAGTAATGCTGCTATGCAAATCCATGCCATTAATCTTTTCATATGCAATGTCTAATCTTAATCCCATCCAGTGTATTTTTATCTCAGACATTTGAATTGTTAATCTCTAGAATTTTTATTTAAGTCTCTTTTTATCTTTGTTTCTATTTGATGTACTCAGTCTTTCCTCCAGCCTCTTGATATATGGAATATAGTTATAATAACTGTTAATTGCTGATGCTTTTTTTGGCTGACTTCAATTGATTGCATCCCCTCTTCATCATGGCTTGTACATCCCTGCTTATTTACATGCCTGAGAATTTTTTTAGATGACTGACATTGTGAATTTTTCCTTGTTGGATCTTTTTTTTAATTCTATAAATATTCTTAAGCTTTGTTCTTGGGTGAAACTATGTGACTTGGAAAGAGCTCGATCATCTTGAATCTTTCTCATCAGCTTTGTTAAATGGATCCTGACCAGCAGTTAGTCTGGCACTGGTTTCACCAGAGCACCATGATATGAGCCTTCCAGGTGTTCTGCTGCCCTGGGAATTGCGGTGGGCACAGGAATTGATCTGGCCTTCTGTGAGCTCCCGGTAGTGTTCCCGCTAGTCCTGGGTAGAATTCTCTCCCTGGCTGTGGACACTGTCCTCACCGGCTGCACTGATGTAAGTTGTCCAGAAACTCGAGGGGCCCTTCTGTGTCACTCTGTGTCTCTGTGGAGCTGTCCTCTCCGCTACTCTGCCCTGTAACCGCTGAGCCTTGAACTTCCTGAGCCCCCAGCTCCACCGTCCCAAGTTGGGAAGACTACCAGACTCCCCCTGGGTTTCCTGACTCTCTGTGCTACAGCCTGGAAGACCACCCAGAGAGCAGGCGCAGGCATCCGTCGGGGTGGTAGGGGTCATACCGTGTGTTTCTGAGTCTTTGGTTCCTTGTGCTTCATTGCCTAATATAATGTCTTGAGATCCACTGACACATATTTTGGTCGAGTGTTTTGGGTAGTTTCAGATGAGAAAATAAATCTACTTTCTTACTCCATCTTCACCAGTGAAAGTCGCTCAGTCATGTCTGACTCTTTGCAACCTCATGGATTATACAGTCCATGAAATTCTCCAGGTCAGAATACTGGTGTAGGTAGCCTTTCCCTTCTCCAGGGGATCCTTCCAACCCAGGGATCGAACGCAGGTCTCCCACACTGGTGGATTCTTTACCAGCTGAGCCACAAGGGAAGCATAAGAATACTGGAGCGGGTAGCCTATTTCTTCTCCAGTGGATCTTCCCAACCCAGGAATCGAACTGGGGTCTCCTGCATTGCAGGCAGATTCTTTACCAACTGAGCTACCAGGGAAGCCAGATGTAACTATAATTTTTAATATAAACATTAAGCAATTGTTATAACACCATTAAGCCAAGATTTTTCACCCTTGGAGAAAGGAGACATTTAGATTTACTTTGATAAATAACACTCATACTTCTTGTAAATAATAAATGATAATAAATGTCCCAAAGTTGAGACTATTTTGCATAAATTTTTGTCTAAAGCATGTGTTATCATAACCAATTCTTATAGTTGGCTTGGGAAACTCTGGCTGTAATATCTTTTTTTTTTCCCCCTATTTTCTGTACATCAAAATAGAAAATAATCCACTCTTTCCTTGGAATGGGAAAGGTAACCCTCTTCTTTCTAGTGTGTGTGCTTAGTCTCTCAGTTGTGTCCAACTCTTTGCAACCCCATGGACTAAACCCACCAGGCTCCTCTATCCATGGGATTGCCCCAGCCAGAATACTGGAATGGGTTGCCATTTCCTTCTCCAGGGCATCTTTCTGACCCAGGGATCGTCTCTTGTGTCTCCTCCATTGGCAGGAGGGTTCTTTAACCCTGAGCCACCTGAGAGGCCCTTCTTCTTTCTAGAATACTTATGTATGATTGGGCGGGTTGGCCGAAATGTTCGTTTGAGTTTTTCCGTAGATCGAACTTTTGGCCAGCCCAGTCATTCCTGCCTCACTTGTGCTCCGTGCTGGCCAGAAGGGAATTTCCTGCTCTCGCACTGTCTGCTCTCCACTCTCCCCAGCACTAGCCAACTCCAGACAGACAAGTGCCAGTGGGGAGTAGAAAGTAGTGTGCTACTGGGCACATTTTTTCTGAAATAAATTTAGATCAGTTTAAGAAAAATAAAGTCCTGTCTAACGATGGAGAACTCAGCCCATGTGCTCCCTGGGGTGTCATGCTGGTGCCAGCCCGCAGGAAACAGACTTCCTGTCTGTTGGGAGGTGGACCAAACTCACGAAGTGCTTTTCCTTAAGCTGGAGGGCTATCAAAGTTGCGTCCTTTCATTCTTCTCCCTCTTGTTTACAAGTGTTAAGGTCATGGGCCTTCTCTGAGATTGGAAATATGCAGGTCCCAAGGCTGCAGAGTTTGCTTGTTATCATGTCAGTTGAGCTTCCAGCTTCAGGACTGAACCATGCTTTTCCATCCATTAGAATCCTCTGGATAGTGACCAGATGACTACAGATGAATTTTTCATGTTCTCTTTGCATTTTGAAGGCCCATGTTCATCCTGGTGCTCAGCCTTTGCACGCAAACTGCTTGCATTCATCTTTGTAAGAACAGAAGGTGACTGGCTTCTTTGCTCTGAGTTGCCAGTGGTCACTGGGATCACCATAGATTCTATGTGCCCCTTCTCAGAGTAATGCAACCAGGGGATGTGATTGGGACAAGACTGGGGGAATGGGAGAATGTTCTAGGTTCAGGGTGTGCCCCCAAACCTGCGAGTTCAGTCAGATGCTGCAGAGTGGATCAGCAAGTGTCCTTAGGTGTTGAGATGCCTGGCGAGGAATCAGAGAACCTGAAGCCCAGATGCTGACGCTGGCTTGCCCATGGTCAAGGGCAGGGCCTCATTTCTTTGCAAGTCCACTGGGCCTCCCACATGTCATTGACTGAACAGGTGCTTGGTGCATGCATGTGTGCGTGCTTAGTCGCTTCAGTCATGTCTGATTCTTTGCCACCCTATGGACTGTAGCCCACCAGGCTCCTCTGCCCATGGGATTCTTCAGGCAAGAATACTGAAGGGGGTTGCCATTTCCTCCCTCAGGGGAATCTTGCTGACCCAAGGATCAAACTCACATCTCCTGCCCTGCTGGATTCTTTACTGCTGAGCCATCGGGGAAGCCCATCAGTGAAAGGGTTGCTAGGTTTTAAGTCTGGCTTCAACCTGGATTGAGTGATTTCCCTTTAGATGTTTTCTAAGAGGAATCCCCTTGAAGGAAAAAAAAAAAAAAGCCAACTGCTCCAAGTCTCTCTAAGCAGACCAGGAAGAAATGTAGGCAGCTGGGAGGAATTGGGCAATTCTGTCTGTTCCTCTGCTTCCAAGCGTGAAACCTTGCACTTGGAACCACTTCAACAGAACAACACTTCACAGTCCTTGTCTTTTCATTTTAACGCTTACAATGACACACAGCGGGCCATTCCTTCTCAGCCCCTTGCCGGCATCCTCGTGTTATAAAGAGCAGTTGTCACATCTGGGCTGACTGTTTTCTCACAGGTGACCCTCCTTGCTTCCTAGGGTACCCCAAGCAGAGGACCGCGGCCCCCCGCAACGGGTTCTCCCCGAAGCCAGACCCGCAGGCCCGCGAGGCGGAGCGGCTGCTGGTACAGCGGCTGAAGGAGCGCTGTGAGCAGCAGGCCCGACAGCTGGGGCTCGCGCAGGCGGAGCTGAGGACCGCCGTCCGCGGCTTCCAGGCGCTCGCCGTGGCCACGCAGCTCTTCTTCGGGAAGGTGAGGCCACGCCTGTTGACTGTGGAAGCAGAGGGCAGCGGCGGGAATGGTTCTTAGTGTGTGAGCTTTAATTCGGGTTTGGGGTTAGAGATGGTTTGATTTTCAGGTGCTGCAGTGTCTCGGCCAGCATCATGGGATGTTTTAGGAGCCGAGTTGAGACTTGCATGTGAAAGACGTTAGTCTGGGAAGACGGATTCATAACCTTGATTCCAAAAGGGAAAATTACGTTAAAAAAAAGAAAAGTGAAAAAGTGAAAGTGAAGTCGCTCAGTTGTGTCCAACTCGTTGCAGCCCCGTGAACTGTAGCCTACCAGGCCCCTCTTGTCCATGGGATTTTCCAGGCAAGAGTACTGGAGTGGGTTGCCATTTCCTTCTCCAGAGGAAAAAAAAAAAAAAATGAAAAGGTATAAAGGGAGATTTGGAAGGTGAGAATGGGACATGTGGTGGTTTGCATTTTGGACCCGAGACGGCCAGGTTCTGAGACGTATGTGCCTCTAAGCACAGAGCAACCCAGGGCGGCAGAGCAGGCCACTGTGGCCCTTGAGGGGACCTGGGAGCTGCCGGGCCTGGGGTCTCTCCTCCGGGCCACGCTCACAGTGTGCAGTGGGCAGTGTGGGGAGGGGGTGTCCCCCTGACCCCTTGATTCTTCTGACAATGCAGAGAGGCCTTGGGTTCCTCAGCCTAAGAGTCCACTCAGAGTCTCCTGGGCTCATCCGGACGCTGGGTCTGTTATCAGATTTGGTTTGTTGTTGTTGTCTTTTGTGACCTCTTGGATTGTAGCCCACCAGGCTCCTCTGTCCATGAAATGCCCCAGGCAAGAATACCAGAGTGGGTTGCCATTTCCTTCTCCAGGGAATCTTCCTGACCCACGGATCAAACCCACGTCTCTTGCGTCTCCTGCATTGGCAGGCGGATTCTTTACCACTGTCACCACCTGGGGAGCCCTTGGTACAGTCTGGTAACATTCACGATGGTAACATTCACCAAACGTAGTTCAGCCTCCCTGTCTCTCAATGGAGAAGGGAGGTGGTGGGAGCCTGGGTCTGACTTTGTACATTCTTGCCCCATCCCGGGGTGACCAAGGAGCATTTGGGGGAGAACTTGAACCTTTACCTTTGAAGTTTAAACACTACGAGTTATCATATCAATAACCTATAAGGCATTAATTTCATGTATGGACCTCCTGGGATCTATAAATGAAAGTAAAAGTGCTATAGAAATGTCCCCCAACCAGGAAAATGAACTAACTAAATTTCTAGCTAAAGAATAAAAATCCAAAGAATATTAACCAACACCATGTCCACTGGTTTTCCTTATTATCTGAACCTTAAAGTGCAGAGGACTCTGGCCTTTTATGGCAGCCTGCAGCCTCTCTTGTCCCTCCCTCCCAGTGTAGAAGCCTCAGCTGCCCTGTTTAATGCTTGTTTCCTTTTTTTGCTTAAAGCTTTTTGCCCAAGGAGCTAATTCCCAGGGTATAGTTGTGATCAAAGACAAGATGAACAGATTTCAGTTTTATCAATAGTCTCCTTTTCCTCCCTTGTCAAAATGTTAACACCAGCAATCAATGACCAATTTGAATATTATGTCTTCCCTTCTGGTCTGGTACCCCTGGGGTCAACCTTGAGGAGCTGAAATGACTGTTCCCATCTTGTAAGAATTAAAATTACAGACACGTTTTTGAGGCACCAAAAGGGGCGGGACTTGCCGTGTTAAATATTGAGCAGTTTTCTTATTAGAGAGAGTCGTATTTTCTCTTCTTCGGCTGGATGTATGTTTTCCACTGACAGTCAGGTCTTTAATAAAGAGAGGAAATCCGGGCTGTTCATTGCAGTTCAGTGATAAGATGTACCGTGTTACTCTGTCCACTGTCACTTCTGTGCAGCACACAGTGTCGTAACGAATCCGTGATAAAGATTTGCTGTGGATTGATTTGCCAGCGAACACCAGCTTAACACGTTGGTCACATGCACTGTGAGGGCTTCCCTGGTGGCTCAGATGGTAAAGAATTTGTCTGTAATGCAGGAGACTCAAGTTTGACCCCCTGGAGAAGGGAATGGCTACCCACTCCAGTATTCTTGCCTGGAGAATCCCATGGACAGAGGCTACAGTCCATGGGGTTGCACACAGTCAGATATGACTGAGCGACTAACACTTTTGTTGTTGTTTTTTTTTTCCCTAACATGCAGTGTGTTTTCAAGTTGGAGATTTTGGACCTACTCATGGCATCATGGCAGACAAAAAGTTTTCTGTGATGAAATTAAGGGTCGGTTCCCTCTAACGGTGCATTTCTGGGCCCCAGGAGAATTCCTGTTGGTCCAGGGGCCACTAGTTGTACTTCACTGTAGCATCCACATGGCTCTTTGGTCGGAGATCCCAAAGGGCTGGGAGGTAATTTGCAGGCATGTCCATCAGAGCCCCCTACTGGCTGGAGCCAAACTCAGCTTGACATTTCAGCAAGATAGATGGTGGGCCTGAATTTCATTCTCTTTTCAGTAAATCACAACCAGCGACTCCAGACAGGCCTCCTGATGACCATGGCATTTCACCTCCCACCCAGTGTGTCCTTTTCTCTGTCCTGATCGCAACTGTCTCTCCAGATAAGCTCCAGAAGAAACAACGGACATTTTTTTAAAAGTCTGTAATTGAACATAAGTGGCTTCCACATAGGCTGGATTTGCTCCACATGGTTTAAGATGATTGACTTGAGAGTTTGTGACCCGGGTGGAGCACTCAGGGAAATAAGAGGCCAGGCAAGCCAGGAAGTGTGGGTGACGGAGCCCTCTGTTACAAGATACCGTGACCCTGACACGTTCCCTGTATCCTATTGTGGGAAGCTGATGTGTTAATATGTGAGACATGGTCACAGCCCAGCATACTATAGCTATGCAGAGCATGACCACCACAGCCTGAAAAAACAAGCTCTTTCTGCTCTTCTCCTTAAAGACCCTGCTGGAGCTCCACACCTACGTCTTTTCTCTGCTGAAGCATTTTGTCTACAAAGGCTGGCGTGGTAGAGCGAGGGCACCGTGCTGGCAAGGGGTCAGTCCCACCAGCACCTTCATCCCCCTTAAGACTTGAGCAAGTTACTGTCCCCCTTGGAGCCCTGTCAGCATCACCCACGGGAAATTAATACATCCTTGCCCTACTCAGCTGCTTGCAGCCAAGTCCCCTCTGAGCAGTCATCTTTGAGTCTCAAAGTTTCCTCAGTTGCAAATAGGATCATTAATAACTCTTCACAAGGTTATAGAGAGAATGTTGTGAATTAATGGGCAAGGGTACTTTGAACAGTATTCAGTAAAGCATCCTTTCTGAGGACAAGGAAATCTGACAAATATTTTACTCTCAAGTGGAATGAGTAAGACAGGTGAGAAATGTAAAGTGAAAACACAGACCCCTCTTATTTCATTTTATGTATATAAAGGATTTGACTCGGGTGTCCTTTAAGAATAGAAGCAGTTTTCTAGTCCAGCTATTCAGCTGGGGCTATGTATTTTTTCCAGAATGTACTGATTCCATTAAGGATGGGAAGTCACTAGAAAAAGGAATCAGAGGCCTAGATAAGAATCTTCCATTTCTGCCCTGTGCTTCACAGTTCATGGCACAGAGGCTGTGAGCATTGTCAGCTGTGTTTCGGTCTGAGCCCAGCGTCCAGGGACGCTCAGATGTCACCTTTAAGTGCCAACACAAGCCTCACATTTACGCTGATTCAAGGTAGCTCCACTCTGCCAACAGGGCACGGTCGTCACCACCAGCCAGACAGCTTTGCTGAAATCTGCGGTCTCAGACCTCTGCGGGGTGTAGTAATAAGTGTGATTCTCAGGGACTTGCACTTCTCAGGGTCATGTTGAAAGATTATTTTTTAAATCTTTCTCTGCCTGGTTCCCAGAAACACTACTCTTTAGCAGCCCCTGGTGGCTAATCCAGGAAACAACACAGATGATGGTCCTGTTAATATTAATGTATTAAGCGGCATGCCTCGCCCTGTAGCATCAAATTTTACAAGTTACATCTGAGAGTGTATTCGTTTTCATTTAATTTTTAATCAGGTTTATTATATTTATTCAGTTTTTTCATATTGGTTTGTATAATTTATCATTTCACTTTATGAATATGACAAATGTTGGTTTTATTTATTTTTATTTATTACTGAAAATATTATTAGGATACAGAGAATGAAAATTAATGTCAAGCATATGTGTATTTTCTAAGCTTAATCAAAATTAATAAGCATCAGCCTCCTTTTCCCTAAAGTATATAGTGTGAAAGTGTCAGTTGCTCTCTTCTCAGACTCTTTGTGGCTCCTCTGTCCGTGGGATTTCCCAGCCAAGAATACTGGAGTGGGTCACCCATTTTCTCCTCCAGTGGTTCTTCCTGACCCAGGGA
>NW_011494628.1:118126-124273 GCF_000754665.1 Bison bison bison
TGCCATTTCCTTCTCCAGGGGATCTTCCGGACCCAAGGATTAAACCTGGGGTCTCCTGCATTGCAGGCAGATTCTTTACCGTCTGAGCCACCAGGGAAGCCCCAGTTAAGGGTGTACATATTTTTAAATGTAGTTCATATATTTAACTTTTCATCTTCAATTCACTTATGTTAGTAGGTTTTAATCAACCCTGCCTCCACCAACGAAAGGGTCTATAGAGTTCAAAAAGTAAAAGACAAAGCATTTTAATAACAACATCACTCTTGTCTATTGACCATCTCCAGTGTCCTGGACAGCTTACATATAACATTTTAACCCTCACAAAACCCTGCCTGGTGTTGACATTATTTTCATTGGACAGTTGAGGAGACTGAGGCTCAGGGAGGTTCTATAGCCTTCCCAAGACAATAGAATTAGAAAGCAATGGAGCCACAATGCAACCCATATCAACCCATATCCAACCCATATCAGTTCAGTTCAGTTCAGGTCAGTTGCTCAGTCGTGTCCAACTCATTTTGACCCCATGGACTGCAGCATGCCAGACCTCCCTGTCCATCACCAACTCCCGGAGTTCACTCAAACTCCTGTCCATTGAGTCAGTGATGCCATCCAACCATCTCATCCTCTCTCATCCCCTTCTCCTCCCACCTTCAATCCTTCTCAACATCAGGGTCTTTTCCAATGAGTCAGTTCTTCGCATCAGGTAGCCAAAGTATTAGAGTTTCAGCTGCACCATCTGTCCTTCTAGTGAATATTCAGGACCGATTTCCTTTAAGATGGACTGGTTTGATCTCTTTGCAGTCCAAGGGACTCTCAAGAGTCTTCTCCAACACCACAGTTCAAAAGCATCAATTCTTCAGTGCTCAGCTTTCTTTATAGTCCAACTCTCACATCCATATATGACTACTGAAAAAATGATAGGTTTGACTAGATGGACCTTTGCTGGCAAAGTAATGTCATATCAACCCATGTCCAACCCATATCAACCCGTGTCCAGACAATGTCCAACCCGTATCAGCTCATGTCCAGCCCATGTTTTCCACGATGATATGGTATTTCCTCTCCGTCTCTGCACAGCCTTCAAGGTCGTGAGGATTTGCACTGTGCCTACATTCAGGGGAGGATTGGGAACATCATCCACTTGTACCAGGACCCTCATGGCCTGAGTGAGTTACAGCGAGACCCACCTCTTTACTCCACACACACTCTTTGGATTATCTCTGACCCCAAATTACATCACCATGCATCCTAGCCATTCAGTTTAATTCTACACCTGTTGGTTAGAAGATTTAAAGATTTAAAAAGGAAGATTTAAAAACTCAGTCTCAGACCCTGCCTTCTAATTCCAGAGGGGAAAGACACTTGTTCGAATCCCTGGAGGACAGAGTATTGATGTGGCTCTCAGGGGTCCCACAGGGAGCAATTACTCCAGCCGGGGCCACATGGCCGTTCAGAGAAGACAGATGCTGATGGACTGGCCCTCGAGAGTAAATCAGGCTTCCATAGCAGAGGTGGGGGGCCCAGCATAGCGGGTGGCACAGCCCTGGAACAAACCAGGCTGGGTCTGCCAGGAGTAGAGTCTGATTTGCCTAAAGTGTGGAGCTTCTGGACTGTCAATAGCCAGAAATGAGGCAGAAGGGTTTGGTGACTCAAATAGCAAAGTAAAGAGAGGCTCAATTTGAGGCAGTCAGGAGGCTCTGAGAGTTTTGGACAGAGTACATTTGAGGCTGCATTTCAGGACAATTGATATGATAGCAGAGTATGGGATGGAAGGTAGAAAGAGAACCCCAAGCAGAGAATACACTTAGGAAGTGTAGTAATAACCTGGGCAAAGGGTGGGAGGGTAAGGAGGAGGGTCTGACACAAAGGAGAGGGTGGATACAGGACCCCAGGACCCAGCCTGTGAGCCAGTTAGGGGGTCCATTGGGGTTTAAAAGTCCAAGAGGCTCCAGGTGGTAAGAGGTAAACCATTCCCACCCTGGCCCCAACAAGTCCCAAACAGAAATCACCAAACTGAGGAATGTTAGACTCATGTAGGACTCTTGTGTTTATGGCTCAGGAATATTTATAAAGAGGTTGCGGGTTCTCTGTTTAACTGTTTTCTCTGGAACTGCACACTTTGTGCATCCATGAACCCTCAGGGTCCAGGTCCCTTCTAATGTCACTTCTGCACATATGGACAGAGGAGCCTGCTCCCATATGCAACATCCCCTCCCCCAACCTGGCCTAGTCCTGCTTTCTGGATTTCCAAGGTTCTTTGTTCTCTGTGATGCTGGGGGCTCCACGAGGAAGTTAAACGTGGGTTTAAATGTCAGGAGAGAAAAAGGAAGCTCTAGAAAAGCAGATTTGGGAGTCATTTGTGTAGAAGTGACATTAGAAGAGAGGTTGACAGGAGCGTGTGTACAGGAGGACATGGGACAGAGCCTCTGTAGGGACCCAAGGAGAAGCAGTGGGAAAGAAAGGAAATGCAGGCGATGATGAGAAAGGTCATTGTGAACAGGAGAGTCCCTCCTCAAAGAAGCCAAATGAGAGAGGAGTTTCTGAAGGAAGGAGTGAATTGTAAAGCCAGGTACCAGACAGTGAATGAGAATGATACAGAATGAGAAAGTATCCAGAGTTTGGCACTTTCAGAGGAGCATCTGTAAATGGGTCAGAGCAAGCAGACTCCCCTAGTTCCTTAACAACCAAATGGTTCAACAGGTTTGGCCTCCATCACCTTGGACTCCAAAATCACTGAGTATGGTGACTGCAGCCATGAAATTAAAAGATACTTGTTCCTTGGAAGAAAAACTGTGACAAATCTAGACAGTCTAATAAAAAACAGGCATCATTTTGCTGACAAAGGTCCATCTAGTCAAAGCTGTGGTTTTTCCAGTAGTCATGTATAGATGTAAGAGTTGAACCATAAAGAAGACCCAGCACCAAAGAACTGATAATTTCAAATTGTGGTGCTGTTAAGGACTCTTGAGAATCCCTTGGACCAAAAGGAGATCAAACCAGTCAATCCTAAAGGAAATCAACCCTGAATATTCATTGGAAGGACTGAAGCTCCAGTACTTTGGCCACCTGATGCAAAGAGGCAACTCATTGGAAAAGACCTTGATGCTGGGAAAGATTGAAGGTGGGAGGAGAAGGGGACGATAGAGGATGAGATGGTTGGATGGCATCACTGACTTGATGACATGAGTTTGAGCAAGCTCCTGGAGTTGGTGATGGACAGGGAAGCCTGGTATGCTGCTGTCCATTTGGTTGCAAAGAGTTGGACGCGACTGAGCGACTGAACAAGCTTGTGAAGCTGGTGCTTTTCCCCATCAGAAATGGCAATGGTGACATCTACAGGGCGCTGGCTGCAAATGAAGTCTGTGCTCTGAGAAGAGTGCTGGCCAAGTATTACCTTAAATTCCAGAGTGTTTTACAAAAGCAGGTGCTGCTCTCCTCCCCTCGTTCACTAAAGTGCGAATTGCAAGCCTGCCTGTTCTACACACGTAAGTGATACTAGGTTTGAAATGAAAATCACACAACTGCTTTCATTTTTCATTTTATTCCTGACAATCAAAGTACTAAGACAGCAAGAATAAGATGGATGTCACACACTGCAAGCAGTTTGACTAGGAGATCATTCATAAAAGCAATTACATATTGAGAGTCCAACAATCTATGTCTGTAATTCAGTCCCTAGAGATTATAAAGGCCCATGATGTCTGCTCCACCAGGAACAGAAGGAGAAATATTTAAAACTGAAAAACATTGACTCTGGAACATGGCAGTGTTCTCTTTAAAACAGAGGCATCATAAAAACTGTGCTGACAAAATAGGTAGAGGGGGTCTCATTTCTCAAATTTTTCTTCAGGAGTATTCCCCCATTGTTTTTTCAGTGTGAAAGAGTTGCAGTGCCAGAAATATATATCTATTTTACAAGCATAAAGGAGGCAGAAGGAGAGGAAGGGAAAAAATGAAGAATAAATGCAATGCATGCATGTTAAGTCACTTTAGTCGTGTTTGACTCTTTGGGATCCCATCGACTACAGCCCACCAGACTCCTCTGTCTTTGGGATTCTCCAGGCAAGAATACTGGAGTGGGTTGTCATTCCCTTTTCCAGGGGATCTTCCCGACCCAGGGATCGAACCCATGTCCCCTGTATCAGCAAGTGAGTTCTTTACCTCTCGTGCCACCTGGGAAGCCCCTGTGCAATGCATAGAAAAGTTATAAAGATATTAATCCAGCCAGAACAATAATCACATGAAATGTGAGTGGTCTAAACACACTACTTAAAAGGCAGAGATAGTCAAAAGGGTTTTTGTGTTTTTTTTTTAACCACAGCCCTGTCTAACTCAATGAAACTAAGCCATGTCCGTGGGGCAACCCAAGACGGGCGGGTCATGGTGGAGAGATTTGACAGAATGTGGTCCACTGGAGAAGGGAATGGCAAACCACTTCAGTATTCTTGCCTTGAGAACCCCATGAACAGTATGAAAAGGCAAAATGATAGGATACTGAAAGAGAAACTCCCCAGGTCAGTAGGTGTCCAATATGCTACTGGAGATCAGTGGAGAAATAACTCCAGAATGAAGGGATGGAGCCAAAGCAAAAACAATACCCAGCTGTGGATGTGACTGGTGATAGAAGCAAGGTCTGATGCTGTAAAGAGCAATATTGCATAGGAACCTGGAATGTCAGGTCCATGAATCAAGGCAAATCGGAAGTGGTCAAACAAGAGATGGCAAGAGTGAATGTCGACATTCTGGGAATCAGCGAACTGAAATGGACTGGAATGGGTGAATTTAACTCAGATGACCATTATATCTACTACTGCGGGCAGGAATCCCTCAAAAGAAATGGAGTGGCCATCATGGTAAACAAAAGAGTTCGAAATGCAGTGTTTGGATGCAATCTCAAAAACGACAGAATGATCTCTGTTCGTTTCCAAGGCAAACCATTCAATATCACAGTAATCCAAGTCTATGCCCCAACCAGTAACACTGAAGAAGCGGAAGTTGAATGGTTCTATGAAGACTACAAGACCTTTTAGAACTAACACCCAAAAAAGATGTCCTTTTCATTATAGGGGACTGGAATGCAAAAGTAGGAAGTCAAGAAACACCTGGAGTAACAGGCAAATTTGGCCTTGGAATATGGAATGAAGCAGGGCAAAGACTAATAGAGTTTTGCCAGGAAAATGCACTGGTCATAACAAACACCCTCTTCCAACAACACAAGAGAAGACTCTACACATGGACATCACCAGATGATCAACACCGAAATCAGATTGATTATATTCTTTGCAGCCAAAGATGGAGAAGCTCTATACAGTCAGCAAAAACAAGACCAGGAGCTGACTGTGGCTCAGACCATGAACTCCTTATTGCCAAATTCAGACTTAAGTTGAAGAAAGTAGGGAAAACCATTAGACCATTCAGGTATGACCTAAATCAAATCCCTTATGATTATACAGTGGAAGTGAGAAATAGATTAAGGGCCTAGATCTGATAGATAGAGTGCCTGATGAACTATGGAATGAGGTTTGTGACATTGTACAGGAGACAGGGATCAAGACCATTCCCATGGAAAATAAATGCAAAAAAGCAAAATGGCTGTCTGGGGAGACCTTAAAAATAGCTGTGAAAAGAAGAGAAGTGAAAAGCAAAGAAGAAAAGGAAAGATATAAACATCTGAATGCAGAGTTCCAAAGAATAGCAAGAAGAGATAAGAAAGCCTTCTTCAGCAATCAATGCAAAGAAATAGAGGAAATATGCAGATGACACCACCCTTATGGCAGAAAGTGAAGAGGAACTAAAAAGCCTCTTGATGAAAGTGAAAGTGGAGAGTGAAAAAGTTGGCTTAAAGCTCAACATTCAGAAAACGAAGATCATGGCATCCGGTCCCACCACTTCATGGGAAATAGATGGGGAAACAGTGGAAACAGTGTCAGACTTTATTTTTCTGGGCTCCAAAATCACTGCAGATGGTGACTGCAGCCATGAAATTAAAAGACGCTTACTCCTTGGAAGGAAAGTTATGACCAACCTAGGTGGCATATTCAAAAGCAGAGACATTACTTTGCCAACAAAGGTCCGCCTAGTCAAGGCTATGGTTTTTCCTGTGGTCATGTATGGATGTGAGAGTTGGACTGTGAAGAAGGCTGAGCA
>NW_011494628.1:124373-125604 GCF_000754665.1 Bison bison bison
ATGCAAAGAGTTAACTCATTGGAAAAGACTCTGATGCCGGGAGGGATTGGGGGCAGGAGGAGAAGGGGATGACAGAGGATGAGATGGCTGGATGGCATCACTGACTCGATGGATGTGAGTTTCAGTGAACTCCGGGAGTTGGTGATGGACAGGGAGGCCTGGCGTGCTGCGATTCATGGGGTCGCAAAGAGTCGGACACGACTGAGCGACTGATCTGATCTGATATGTTATCCACAAGAAAACCTATTTAATGGATTAAAGATCTAAACATAAGACCAGAAACTATAAAACTCCTAGAGGAGAACATAGGCAAAACATTCTCTGACATAAATCACAGCAGGATCCTCTATGACCCACCTCCCAGAATATGGAAAATAAAAGCAAAAGTAAATGGGATCTAATTAAAATTAAAAGCTTCTGCACAACAAAGGAAACTATAAGCAAGGTGAAAAAACAGCCTTCAGAATGGGAGAAAATAATAGCAAATGAAGCAACTGACAGAAAATTAATCTCAAAAGTATACAAGCAACTCCTGCAGCTCAATTCCAGAAAAATAAATGACCCAATCAAAAAATGGGCCAAAGAACTAAACAGACATTTCTCCAAAGAAGACATCAGATGGCTAACAAACACATGAAAAGATGCTCAACATCACTCATTATCAGAGAAACGCAAATCAAAACCACAATGAGGTCCCATTTCACGCCAGTCAGAATGGCTGCGATCCAAAAGTCTACAAGCAATAAATGCTGGAGAGGGTGTGGAGAAAAGGGAACCCTCTTACACTGTTGGTGGGAATGCAAACTAGTACAGCCACTATGGAGAACAGTGTGGAGATTCCTTAAAAAATTGGAAATAGAACTTCCATATGACCCCACTATCCCACTGCTGGGCATACACCCTGAGGAAACCAGAATGGAAAGAGACACGTGTACCCCAATGTTCATCGCAGCACTGTTTATAATAGCCAGGACATGGAAGCAACCTAGATGTCCATCAGCAGACGAATGGATAAGAAAGCTGTGGTACATATACACAATGGAGTATTACTCAGCCATTAAAAAGAATACATTTGAATCAAAAATCTAATGAGGTGGATGAAACTGGAGCCTATTATACGGAGTGAAGTAAGCTAGAAAGGAAAACACCAATACAGTATAACAATGCATATATATGGAATTTAGAAAGATAGTAACAATAACCCTGTATGCGAGACAGCAAAAGAGACACA
>NW_011494628.1:125704-127072 GCF_000754665.1 Bison bison bison
AAAAGAGACACAGATGTACAGAAGAGTCTTTTGGACTCTGTGGGAGAGGGAGGGGGGATGATTTGGGAGAATGGCATTGAAACATGTATATTATCATATGTGAAACGAATCGCCAGTCCAGGTTCGATGCATGATACAGGATGCTCAGGGCTGGTGCACTGGGATGACCCAGAGGGATGGTGTGGGGAAGGAGGTGGGAGGGGGGTTCAGAATGGGGAACACGTGTACACCTGTGGCAGATTCATGTTGATGTATGGCAAAAACAATACAATATTGTAATGTAATTAGCCTCCAATTAAATACATAAATTTATATTAAAAAGAAAGAAAAAGAAAACCTATTTAAATATAAAGACTCTGTGCTCCATGTTAAGTGGCAGCCTGGATGGGAGGGGAGTTTGAGGGAGAACGGACACATGGATTTGTATGGCCGAGTTGTTCTGCTATACATCTGACACTACTGCAACATCGTTAACCCACTGTACTCCAATATAAAATAAAAAGCTTAAAAAGTAAACAAGTATAAAGACTCTTACCAAAGTAAAGGGATGGAGAAAGACATACCATGCTAACACTAATCCAAAGAAAGTTGGAATAGCTATAATTTTATAATCTTAGACAAAGCAGACTTCAGACTAAGATCATCACAGATAAAGAGGATATTATGAATGAAGGGATCAGTTCTCCAAGAGACATAAAAAACATGAAGGTAGTTAGGATGAGATGGTTGGATGACATCATTGACTCAATGGACAGGAGTTAACTTTGCACAAACTCCAGGAGATAGTGAAGGATGGGGAAGCCTGGTGTGCTGCAGTCCTTGGGGTCATGAAGAGTAGGACATGACTGAGCAACTTAACAAATTATTGGTATTTTAGGTTGACTCTGTTTGGATCCAGTGACTTTACATTCAGCAATTGCTCAGTTGTTCCAGTACAGAGAACCTTGTCGCTTTAATCTTTTGAAACATCTGCTGAAAAGCCTCCAGGATTTAGGGAAAAATCAGTTGTAAATACCCAATGTGTCCTGGACACTGTTCTGCCCTTTATATTTTTATGTGCATCATCTCATTTAATCCTCACATTAAACTTCTGTTGCAGGTGTTTTGATGCCCATTATATAGATAACTCAAGTTGCCTTGATCAGCTATTTTGCTTATTACTTCACTCATCAACTATTTCAGTTCAGTTCAGTCGCTCAGTCGTGTCCGACTCTTTGCGACCCCATGAATCGCAGCACACCAGGCCTCCCTGTCCATCACCAACTCCCGGAGTTTATCCAAACTCATGCCCATCGAATCAGTGATGCCATCCAGCCATCTCATCCTCTGTCGTCCCCTTCTCCTTTTGCCCCCAATCCCTCCCAGCAT
>NW_011494628.1:127172-127484 GCF_000754665.1 Bison bison bison
AATGAGGTGGATGAAACTGGAGCCTATTATACGGAGTGAAGTAAGCTAGAAAGGAAAACACCAATACAGTATAACAATGCATATATATGGAATTTAGAAAGATAGTAACAATAACCCTGTATGCGAGACAGCAAAAGAGACACAGATGTACAGAAGAGTCTTTTGGACTCTGTGGGAGAGGGAGGGGGGATGATTTGGGAGAATGGCATTGAAACATGTATATTACCATATGTGAAACGATCGCCAGTCCAGGTTCGATGCATGATACAGGATGCTCAGGGCTGGTGCACTGGGATGACCCAGAGGGATGGG
>NW_011494628.1:127584-139955 GCF_000754665.1 Bison bison bison
GGAGTTTATCCAAACTCAGCCCATCGAATCAGTGATGCCATCCAGCCATCTCATCCTCTGTCGTCCCCTTCTCCTTTTGCCCCCAATCCCTCCCAGCATCAGAGTCTTTTCCAATGACTCAACTCTTCACATGAGGTGGCCAAAGTATTGGAGTTTCAGCTTTAGCATCAGTCTTTCCAGTGAACACCCAGGACTAACCTCGTTTAGAATGGACTGGTTGGATCTCATTGCAGTCCAAGGGACTCTCAGGAGTCTTCTCCAACACCACAGTCTACTATTTAACACCTGGTAATCTAAGAATAATGAAATAAAGAATAAATCCAGTCAAATATCCTTCCTAACATTTGCAAAGCACCAAGGAACTTCCCTGCTGGTCCAGTGGTGAAGGATCCATCTTGCAATGCAGAGGACATGGGTTTGATCCCTGGTCAGGGGTCTAAGATCCCACATGCTTCAGGGCCAAAAAACCAAAAAATCATAAAGCAGAAGCAATATCATAACAAATACACCAAAGACTTTGAAAATGGTCCACATCAAAAAAATCTTTTAAAAAAATCATCAGGGTATGTGTGGATTAAAAAACATGACTCAGCTGTCTGCTGTCAACAAGAATTTTGCTTAAAATACCGAAAGATGCAGGTTAAAAGTATCAATAAAAGGATGGAACATGGAACCACAAATCAAAAGTCATGGAGTGGCTGTGTTGATAGCAGACAAGGTAGACTTCAGAGCAGAGAAAATTACCAGGGGTAAGAGGGACGGTATACAATGTTAAAAGGGTTAATTTACCAAGAACATATAACAGTCCTCAATGTGTCTGTCTAACAATAGAGGTTTAAAACACACCAGGAAAAAACAGAACTGAAAGGAGAAGACGACAGATATAAAATTATGCTTGGGAGGTTTCAACACCTCCTCTCTCAGGAATAAACAGAAGCAGTCAACAGAAGACTAGCAAAGATATAGAAGTGAATAACATCATGAACCAATGAGAACTTACAGATGTTTATAAAATACTGCACCCAACAGTGGCAGAATGTACATTCTTTTCAGTGCACATGGCGCATTCACCAAGATAGAAAGTATTCAGGGTCATAAAATTTACAAATTTTAAGTAGTTAGAATCATACAAAATATGTTGTCTGACCTTGATGAGATTAGACAAAAGTCAGTAAGAGAAGGATAACAGGAAAATCTTTAACCGTCTGGAAGTTAAATGACACATGCCAAATAACCCGAGTGTCAAAAAGAAGTCTCCAGGGAAAATTTTAAACTTAAATGAAAAATTGCAACATTTATAAATTTGTGCAGCACTGCTAACCTCATGCCTAAAATGATATTTATAGTATTAAAAACTCAGAAAAGACAAAAGATTTAAATCAGTAAGCTTCTACCTCAAAACACTAAAAGAAGAATATGTTTGTAGCCTGTGTCATAGGTACAGCATAGTACAAAAATAACCTCAAAGCAAGAAAACGGAAGGAAATAAAGACAGGAGGAGAAATTAGTGAAACAAAACAGAAAAATAATAGAATCAATGAAGCTGATAGCTGTTTCTTTGAAACTATCAACAAAATTGATAAACGTAAGTCTGGCAAACAAAAAGACAAACTTAGCAGCCTCAGGAATGAAAGAGGGGAAATCACCACAGATCTCACAGGTATCAAAAAGGGATGATCTGTTGATGCACATAACAGCTCGCCTGATTTGCACAGGCTTTATGCTGAGTTCAAGAAGCTACACTCGAGATGGCGTGCTCTTTGATTCTGTGAGATCTTCCAAAAGGCAAAACCGTAGCAATGGAGAACAGATTAGTAGTTGCCAGGAGTCAGGGATGTGGGAAGGGTGTACAAAGGGAGATTTTTAAAAACAAATTTTTATTTTATATTGGAGTATAGCTGATTAACAGTGTTGTGATAATTACAGGTGAGCAGCAGTGGACTCAGCCATACATATATATGTATCCATTCTCCCCCAGTGGAGAGAGCTAACTCATTGGAAAAGACTTTCACACTGGGAAAGATTGAGGGCAGGATGAGATGGTTGGAGGGCATCATCGACTCAATGGACATGTGTTTGAGCAAGCTCTGGGAGGTGGTGAAGGGCAGGGAAGCCTGGCGTGCTGCAGTCCATGCGGTCACAAAGAGTCGGACCTGACCTAGAGACTGAACAACAACAATTCTCCCGCAAACTCCCCTCCCATCCAGGCTGCCACATAACCCTGTGCTATACAGTAGGTAAAGGGAGATTTTTGAAACAGTGGAACTGTTCTATATTCTAGTTGTGGTGGTTACAGAAACCTATGCACGTTTTCACATTTATAGACCTTTCACATTTTCACAAAAAAATCGCTTGCACACACAACACAGTGTTATTATATGTTAATTTTTAAAGTAAATTTTTAAAAATTGCAATCCATATGTCATTTTCTTATTGTCCTTTGGGTCTTATTCTTTAGAAACTTACAGGAAAGGCAGATATATCTAGTGTTTGATGAGATGCGTTCTCACTTCTTCACAGGAATAGGTTATATTTGTAATGGGACAGTGTGTAGAATGTCGATTTGCAGTACGTCATATTCAGAGCATTTATCTACGTGCTCCGGCCCAGCCTAAGATTTGGTCCACCCAGCACAAGACACTCCTCGCTGTAGCTCAGCCTCGGAGCTAACAAGGACTCAGATTCTCATCTTCAGCCTGAAAAGCCCAAGAGGCAGAGAAACCTTTGAAAAGGGCAGTTAATCTGAGCAGAAATGAATCTCTTATCTTAGGCTCCTGGTCTTCCTCAGTTGAAGGGAAATTATCCAAGCTGGGAAGGGAAGAGAGTACCAGAAGAATTGCAAGATCAAGCTTACTCAGTTTGCACCTGCTTCAGGATGAATCCAAGAGGAGAGAGAAAATTCAGTGGAGCCTCCAGAATTCAGTAGGTCTCAGGATGATGGCAGGGGGGAGGGCTTCCCTGGTGGCTCAGTGGTAAAGGCTCCACCTGCCAATGCAGGAAACATGGGTTTGATCCCTGGGTCAGGAAGATCCCCTGGGGAAGGGAATGGCAACCTACTCCAGTATTCTTGCCTGGAGAATCCCATGGACAGAGGAGTCTTGGGGGGCTGCAGTCCATGGGGGTCCCTGAAGAGTCAGACACGACTGAGTGACTAAACAACGATGATGAAAGGGTGATGGAGCTCTCTGCCTTGCTCATCTCACGTGCACTCCTGGTGGTCACAGACCTTCCTGACCTCCTTCGAGCCACGGTGGACTGAGGGTTATAGAGCAGAGGTGGATGGAAGGCGGAGGGCCGGATGAGTGCCCTGGCAGCTTTAGGGTGTGGAGAACACCACCCATAGGAGATGGAGCGGGAGATCGGCGTGTACATGACGACCAGAGGCCGCAGTGCAGACGCTGTGAGGACAGGGCTGGGCACCACAGCCCTTACGGCATGCGTGGTTGTGCACACAGCAGGTGTGAGGTGAAAGGAGACACCAGAGTCCTTCCAGATGAGCCATGGTTCAGAGGCTGCCAGCCCCGGGGCACATGGAAGGAGAGCCGGGGGCCACCCAGCCCAGCCTCACCAGGACCTGCTTGGAATCAAGCCGGGTGGCATGGGAGAGAAGAAAACCCAGGAGAAGGGGGCTTCAACTGGAAAGTGGCTGATTTCTGTCATCCTAAATTGAGAAATTATGGCAACACCAGCTCAATGGACATGAGTTTGAGCAAACTCAGGGAGCTAGTGAAGGACAGGGAAGCCTGGCGTGCTGCAGTCCGTGGGGTCGCAAAGAGTCGGACAAGACTGAGCAACTGAACAAGAGCAACAATGGTTTTTGACCTAAAATCCACAAGACTACATTTCTCCAAACTGAGGAAGATCAGAGGCACCAAGTAGAGATGAAGGGCGGTCAGAGAATAGGAAAAATATACTTGTGATGATTTGAATTTTTGACGTTCACATCTATAACAGTCTTTTTGTTGTTGTTGTTATGACTGAAAATAAGAAGGAATGGTGGAATTTGTGTTTTTTGAGCTGGTAATGTGTTCTAGCCTCCAGATGAGGCCCCGGGGCTATAAAAACCACCCTGTAAGTGAGGCAGTCTCCTTTTCACAGATGGAAAACAGGAGCATACAGAGGCTTGGTAGCAAAGGCTGCACAGTGCAGCCAGGATTTGAAGGCATCTGACTCTCAACCAGCGTTCCTTGCCCTTGTGTTCCACACCACCTCTCACAACAGGAAGAAACACAAGGGCAGCTGGTCACTGGGATCCCAGGATAACCCTGTCCCATGGCCAGGGAGAGAGAGAGGCCGAGGGGACACAGTCGTGCTGGCATCAGAGTGGCCAGCACGGGTCCTGACGTGGGTAGCTGTGAATCTCAGATGATGCTGGAGAACAGTCTCAGACCACGAACTCACCTGTACTCTGAGTTTGTATTGTGATTTCGAGCTGCGTATAGTAACACTTGCTTTAAAGATAACAGAGTTTAAAGTGGGGGAGTTCCCAAGAGAAAAGGGGCTACCCCCAGCAGACTCACTTCTCCATGGGTTGGACTTTGGCCTTGCTAGTGAGCTGTCCCGTGTGGGTGGTCTCAATCTTTAATTTCTATTTACAGTAGAGTAAGTCCTCTACATACAGATGAGTTCCATTCTGAGAGCAGGTTCATCAGTCCAGTTGGTTCATAAGACCAACAAAGTTAGCCTAGGTACCCAGCTAACCGTCGGCTCTAGAGTTCTGAACTGTACATCACCGCTGCTTCTACCCTTGATTCTGGACCTCCTGGGCTTGAAATAAAGATGCTCTCCAGCTGTATTTTATACTGTACAGTGAAGCACACAAAAGCACAACCGCTTGCAGAAGATGCACACACAGGACAGTGCACACCAGACTCGTGAACCAACCTACGTGATTGGACATGCAGACAGACGTTTGCATCTTCACAAGTTTGCAACTTGAAGGTTCATATGTAGGGGACTTACTGTAGTTAGGTTGTTCTGATAGAGGAAGGGAGGCTTCACAGAGTGCTGGCTTCACAGAGTGCTTCTCTCAGCAAAGAAGAAGCAGGTTAGTTTAGGGTGCCACAGAGCCCATGCCTGCCTGGGAACAGCCCTGACCGCCTGTTTTTTATTCCCTTCTAGGAAAATCTGCATTGATTTTAGGAGGACTAAAATTAGCTAAGGAATAAAGAGGTAAAACAACCCAGATTGGACTCCATAGCTGGCTAGAATCCTTCCTGAGCCTGGAATCTATAGCTGGTGACCTCAAGGGGCAGATTTCTCAGCTTCTCCTGAGACACAGGCAGTCCTAGAGTTGAGGAAGAGAGAAAGCTCTGTGCCAGGAAAAAATCTGGGGTATATAATGTAGACTAGCCAGGGTGAGGAGCAAGTTTGCATCTGGGGCAAGCAAAGAAGGGCTAAATTCCTAACACAATGAAGCAAAAGGATTTGATGTTACATAATCAGAAGCAGACTGTGCTTATAGTGTAGAGCTTGCTGCTGCTGCTGCTAAGTCACTTCAATCGTGTCCGATTCTGTGCGACCCCATAGATGGCAACCTACCAGGCTCCCCCATCCCTGGGATTCTCCAGGCAAGAATGCTGGAGTGTGTTGCCATTTCCTTCTCCAATGCATGAAAGTGAAAAGTGAAAGTGAAGTCGCTCAGTCGTGTCCAACTCTTCTCGACCCCATGGACTGCAGCCTACCAGGCTCCTCCGCCCATGGGGTTTTCCAGGCAAGAGTACTGGAGTGGGGTGCCATTGCCTTCTCCAAGTGTAGAGCTTAGACTGTTGTTATTCAGTCGCTCAATTGTGTCTGTGACTCTCTGCGACCCCATGGACTGCAGCACACCAGGCTCCCCTGTCATTTGCCATCTCCCAGAGCTTGCTCAAACTCATGTCCATTGAGTCAGTGATGCCACCCAACCATCTCATTCTCTGTCATCCTCGTCTCCTCCTGCCTTCAATCTTTCCCAGCATCAGGGTCTTTTCTAATGAGTAGGCTCTTTGCATCAGGTGGCCAAAGTATTGGAGCTTCAGCTTCAGCATCAGTCCTTCCAATGAATATTCAGTATTGATTTCCTTTAGGATGGACTGGTGTGATCTCCTTGTGGTCCATGGGACTCTCAAGAGTCTTCTCCAGCACCACAGTTCAAAAGCATCAATTCTTCAGCCTTCTTTATGGTCCAACTCTCACATCTGTAGATGACTCCTGGAAAAACCACAGCTTTGACTATATGGGCCAGTTGGCAAAGTAATGTCTCTGCTTTTTAATATGCTGTCTCGGTTTGTCATAGCTTTTATTCCAAGGAGGAAGCGTCTTTTAATTTCGTGGCTGCAGTCACCATCTCGTGACGTGGGTACAGTGCACAAAATTGCCTGCCAGCCTAGGGGAGTTAGTTAGAGCTACTGCAAGTAAGAAGGGCTCGTGTATTGCTTATCACTCCTTGTTATTAGCTAACGCTTGTGTATCTTACCGAGTGCCAAGCACTTGGCAGGGGCTCACCACCGCTAGTCCTGGTTAATTCTCACCACAGCCCTGTGGGTGGCCACTGCTGGAACCTAGAGAGAAGAGCCATTTTACCTGAAGTCACACAAGTGACCCAGAGCCAGGTTGGAGTCTGACCCAAGGACAAGGTCGTTCAGACTTCATTGCTTCGTTCCGTGGCCTCCTAGGAGCTTATATATGGGATGATACTTCGTACAATAAAGTGAGAAAACACCGTGTCTGCAAAGCACAGGACGGGGCTCAGAAGCCCGCTTCAGTCTGCCTTACCAGCTCCGTGATCTGGGAGGGCCACAGACCCTCTCTTTCAGTCTCCTCTCCTGGAGATGGAGACTGCTCTGAGGGTGAGCCAAGGGATACCTGCGGAAGTGGTCTGGAGACTCTACCACTTGCCTGTTAATTCAGAAAATAATCCTCAAGTCAAGTGCCTGCTCTAGACTAGAAGCCATGCTCAGGGCTGGAAATACACAAGAGGGCGGAACAGACGCGGTCTGTGCCCTGGTGGAGATGGGGCTCCGGCGCAGGGATTGAGCAAGTCTTTTAAAGAGAAAAAGGAGGGTTGGAAGCTGCGACCTCATCTCGGTGCTCTGGGATGTGGACTCTGAGAAGAAAAAGGTGGAGAGGTCAGGAACACAGGGGCAGCAGGTGTGCTAGGGGAAGGGGGCTGCCTGAAAAATCACAGTGGCAGGAGGGGATATCCATATGCATGCTCACTCAGTTGGGGTGGGGGTCAATAGACCCCTAGGCTGGGGAGCTGGTTGATGGGCCAGACCTTGCAGGGCCTCCTAAGAAGTGAGGGGACACCCATTCCTCATGGAGGAGCAGAAGGAAGCCCTTGTGTGGAGGATGATCTGGGCAGACTCAGGTTTCAAAAGCAGATGGGCAGGAAGACCACATGGGAAGATGAGGCTGTGGTCCATCCAGGCGTGGATGGTGGTGGCTTGGACCAGTGTGATGAACGTAGGGATGGAGAGATGTCCGTGGTGGTGGGAGAGGTGTTTCAGAGGTAACTTGGGTAGGATTGGTGATGTTTTGGAATAAGGGGTGGTGAGGAAAAAGGGGGCTGCCAGGGCTGGGCTGGGGGATGAGGTGAATAGGGTCCCACTCACTGAGATGGAGTTCCCTGGTGGCTGGTTCCCTGGTGGCTCAAATGGTAAAGACTCTGCCTGCAGTGCAGGAAACCCAGGTTTGATCCCTGGGTTGGGAAGATCTCCTGTAGAAGGGAATGGCAACCCACTCCAGTGTTCTTGCCTGAAGAATCCCATGGACAGAGGAGGCTGGCGGGCTACAGTCCATGGGGTTGCAGAGAGTCGGACACAACAGAGCAACTTCCACCACCACACTGAGATGGAAGACAGGACCAGTGGGCTCCTCAGAGGTTCATGGACCCAGTTCTCAGACATGTGGAGTTTGAGATGCCTTTGAGACATCCTCTGAAAATGTCCAGTAGTTTAAATAGAACTGGTGCTCTTGACACCAGCAGCTGGTGCACATTGACTTGTGAAAGGAAGTGGCAGAGTCCCTGCTGGGGACCTTCATGGTCTGGTTCCAAAGAGACTCTTCTGGGGTATAAAACAGTGCCCTTCCTTCCAGAGTTGGCCTTATTTGTGTGAGATCAGATGAACACGTGGCACAGGGAGAAAATACAAGTTGGTATGTGATTGACTGCTGATAAGATCTCGGAGTGTGCGGGAGGTGAGTGGAGAGCCTTCCTGGAAAAAGTGAGGCTCACACAGGAGACCCCTGGCTGGCTGAGGGACAGGTGGGAGGAAAGACAGTGACACAGTGATGCAAGCAGGAGAAGTGAGAATAAATCCAGCTCTGTGCCAAGTGGGGGTGGGGAGCGAGGCGGGAGACTGAAGCTTGCTGTGTTTCTATCAGAGGGCCTCGCGGCATGGCGTCCAGCTCTGAACACAAAGCTGTGTTTGAAGATGATAATTGTGTTCTTGGAATTGTGACTTTTAATTTCATTGGCTGGTCTTGTTAAAGAATCAATCATGGCAAATGGCAAACCTAAGTTCAAATGACATGAAAATTCAGTGTATATGTGTGTGTTTTTCACCCTAGTGGAAGGCTTTGCACAGTATCTTTAACAGCCAGCTTAGAAAAACAGTATTTTAAAATAGATGTGAGCACCTCAAGAAAGTGATGTCTGTTTCCACTCCATCCTAATCCCAGCTCTTGGGGGCAGCTGGGGTGACCTGGAATCAAGCCTGGAGGCCCTGCAGTGGGAGCGAGTGGATGGCCCTGGAGAGCCAAGGCAGAAACCGAGTGAATGACCCTTCTCGAATTGCCGCTTACCTGGCTGACTTCTGATTTGAATAACATGTGTGTCCACACAGGGCAGGTGTCTCGTCCTGGGCTCTGGGTTTTTGCGTCCCTGCCACACCAGCCTGCCATCTGCCCTCACCTCCTTGGGGAGTGGGAACCAGCCCTGCGATTTCAGAGCCCATCAGAAGGCATGCGCATGGGAACATAGGAGATACCGCATGGGTGTGGGCCTCACTGAAGATGGGGCTCACCCTCCTGGTCTGCTGAAAAGGAGACCCAGTGCCCGCGGAGTCAGCATCTTCTATTTCCATCTACTTGTTACCATTCCTGGAAACTGTCCACAGGCTCCTCACAGACAGGAAGCACTCGTCTGCTTCTAGCTGTCCTCTTGTTCTCAGGAATAGGGAAACAGACTCATGTGAAACATACGAAATAGTTCAGGGAGAACCACTTTGAGGCCTATTTAAAATAAGTTGACCTAAATTGTCTATAATTAAACCTGGCATGGGGTTACATTTTGAAAAATTCTTTTTAGCTAATGAATCCTTTTTCAGTACACCACAGCAGAATCCCCAAAGAAAGTGAGAAAAACTATCTTTGTGTATTTATAAAGCATCCTCTTTGGAAGAATATATTTTGTGAGAGGAGGCTAGCAAGGGGAAATATTACAGCCAAAATGATATTCTTCTCTTCCATAGGAAGAGACTTTTTTTTAATAATGAAACCAAATTCAGATGGCTCTAGTGGTAAAGAACCCACTTGCCAATGCAGGAGACATAAGAGACGCGGGTTTGATGCCTGGGTTGGCAAGATCCCCTGAAGAAGGGCATGACCACGCACTCCAGTATTCTTGCTGGGAAAATCCCATGGACAGAGAAGGCTAGTGGGCTACAGTCCATGGGGTCGCAAAGAGTTGGACACGACTGAGCGACTGATGCATGCATGCCCGCAAGTCATATTGAGTCATTCTATTTCCTTATCCAAGTGCAGGGGAACCCTGTGCTCATTGACCTTGTGACATTAGCTGAAATTTCTGATATAATCAAGATTGTAATCAGGAGAAGAACACCAGCTTTCTCTAGCGCAGGGTCTGATCTGTTACATTCTCTCCGGAAGCTTCTGATGCAGAAGCACACGCGTTCTGTTCCCACGCTGGGAGGATGTCCAGATAGTCCAGGAGAAGTGCTCGGCCCAAACTTGTGTTCTGGATTTCCACCTCTTCTAACAGTCTTGGGGCTTCCCTGGTGGCTCAGTCTGTAAAGAATCTGCCTGCAGTGCAGGAGACCTGGGTTTGATCACTGGGTCGGGTAGATCCCCTGGAGAAGGAAATAGCAAACTTACGTATTCTTGGAAAGTCCCATGGACGGAGGAGCCTGGCAGGCTGCAGTCCATGGAGTCGCAAGCGGTGGACACAACTTAGCAACTAAACCATTATCACTAACAGGCTGGAGCCCCCAAGAGCGTTGAAACAAAGCCTGCCATTTGCGTTGGCTGAGGCTCCTGCTCTGTGTGGCTTGTTTTCACTTATCTTTGGTTCTGACAGCAGCTTGCATACTTGGGACCTGTCTAGCCACAGCTGCCAAAGACAGCCAGCGCCTGGAAATCGTTCAGACGTGGCGGGTCCCAGCCTCGGGGCCTAGCCAGTGGTGCCCTGCCCCCACTCCCGTGTCCAGCCTGTCTGCATTTTAGCCACTTTGCCTGAGACTGTGATTCCCAGCTGAAAAGAGACTACACCTTCTGTTCAGATAGTAATGACGGCCTGTAAACATCTAAGTGTCAGTTCAGTTCAGTTCAGTCACTCAGTCATGTCCGAGTCTTTGCAACCCCATGGACTGCAGCACGCCAGCCCTCCCTGTCCATCACCAACTCCTGGAGTTTACTCAAACTCATATCCATTAAGTCGGTGATCCCATCCAACCATCTTCATCCTCTGTCATCCCCTTCTCCTCCTGCCTTCAATCTTTCCCTGATGCCCAAAAGCATCAGGATCTTTTCAAATGAGTCAGCTCTTCGCATCAGGTGGCCACAGTATTGAAGTTTCAGCTTCAGCATCAGTCCTTCCAATGAACACCCAGGACTGATCTCCTTTAGGATGGACTAGTTGGATCTCCTTGCAGTCCAAGGGACTCTCAGAAGTCCTCTCCAACACCACAGTTCAAAAGCATCAATTCTTCGGCACTTCATTATAGTCCAACTTTCACATCCATACATGACTACTGGAAGAACCATAGCGTTGACTAGATGGACCTTTGTTGGCAAAGGAATGTCTCTGCTTTTTAATATGCTGTCTAGGCTGGTCATAGCTTTTCTTCCAAGGAGTAAGTGTCTTTTAATTTCATGGCTGCATCACCATCTGCAGTGACTTTGGGTGCTGGTCACATTGCTGGGGCACTGGTGTCCCTCAGGGAACAAGAGCGACCCTGGCTTCTGGGCTGTAGGATGAGATAAAGTCTCAGGAGCGTCGTAAGGCAGGTTGAAAAGGTGTCATGAGTAAGAAATACAAGGTGATTCTTCCAAAATACTACCCCAACTCATATTCTTTTATGGTCAGGTCACACCGATTCTGGGTTCATTTTCCCAGGGGCCCCACAGAGAGCTCCTCTGGCCTGTCCCTGTTGTCTGAGGAGGGGGCTTGAGGCAGCCCCCCACCACGGATCACTGAATTACCCGCCCTCGCTGTGCAAATGCCCAGGCAGAGAAGGGGTGGGAAGCAGAGATGGCAGGGACAGACGAGAAGGTCCCAGTTGCTTCCTTCTACAGCCCCTTTCTTCCTGGTCCTCCTCTTCCCATCCGAAAGGGGGCTAGAGCATTCCTTCAGTGCCTCTGCCCTGGTGCTGGGCAGGGGCCCCCGTGTTCCCCAGCACCAAAGTCTTTAGTGCCTGGCGTCACTGGAGCCCTCCTTCCCCTGGTGGTCATTTGTCCAGTTACCCAGACAGATGGACGGCAGGATGGAGCTGCCAGGTGCCAAGTCGGGGACAGAGTCACCAGCACCCAGAACACCATCCCAGCCTGATGTGAGGTTTGCCCAAAGAGGGGAAAGAGTCTCACCCATTGGGAGAGAGACGTGGTTATTTGATCAGCTTTCTGATCCAGCCCTTCTTAGTACCCTCCCACACTGGGAAAGGTAAACTCTGCCTGCCTCTGCCCCAAACAGGGGACCCCGTTCCAGTGCGTGGAGAACGTTTATGAAGAAGCTTCTTATCACAAGAGGTCCCCACTAAATGCGGGAAGGCGGAAAGCACGACCCACTTAGAATGCTTGGGATAAACAGATGGATGAATGAACACATCAAGGTGCAGGACCCTCAGTGGATAACATCTTTCTTCTTACTAGAGAAAAAAACTTGCTCTGACATGTGTAAAACAGTAAGAAGGCTTTACTCAGGACTTGTGATAGCTGTCATGACTGTCACAGGAGGGAGAAGAGATAGGGCTCGACTCCAAGTAGAGCAGAGACAGCTGGGGTTTAGCACCAATGAACCAAGGTGCCAGGGGTCGGGGGTAGGGGTCAGTGGATGGGAAGTTACTAAGAGGAGATGTCAGAGGCAAGGGATTCTTGCTGAAGGCAGATCAGGGTGAGCAATTGTTGAGGGTGGGGAATGAGGAATCTGATCAGAT
>NW_011494628.1:140055-146383 GCF_000754665.1 Bison bison bison
AAACAGATGTGGAGGGTGATAAGATATCAGGATTCTTTTAAAAATAAATTTTTTTTTATTTGGGTGCACCGAATCTCGGTTGTGGCATTCAAGATCTTTAGTTGTGGCATGTGAACTCTTAGTTACGGCGTGTGAGATCTAGTTCCCTGACCAGGGATCAAACCCAGGCCCCCTGCATTGGGAACTCAGAGTCTTAGCAACTGGACCACCAGGGAAGTCCCAACATCAGGATTCTTACTCGATGAAAGATGCTCGGCAGGATGGGGAGGACAGGACCCAAGGGTGAGGCCAAGTCATCAAGTGGGCTCAGCGGAGTCCTAAAGTTTGACTAAAGTTTGGCCTTTGTCATTTTGTGTTTGTTAGCACATTTTAACAGGGACTCATTTTCCCCTATATTTATTAATGTATGTATATTACATTTATTAGTGTACGTATCCCTGAGCAACTGGATCCAGCTGCCTGGCTTCTCCCCTGCAAGAAGGTAACTCCAACAAGCCTGTCTCCTAGATAGCAGAGATTTGAGAAGTGGCTGAGGCTTTGCAGCTCCTCCCTGACTGTCAGCAAAGCTCAGAGCCACAGGGATAGCAGAGTCACTGTCTCTGATGGGCTAGTCCCTCCACTCCAAGGGGAGGGGCTCGGGGACCATGCCTTTTGCTAATGTCTTGCCACTTGCATCTTTGTAGATTTCTCACTCCAAGGGTTTAAAGGTTTAAAGCCCTGGAATCTTGACGTTTTCATATTCTCAGTCCACAGATATTTATTGAGGGCTTCTGACATGCTGGGTAAGGTGGCCATCCCTGGAGATGGAATTGGAGAGAAGGCAGGTAACAATTTACATGTAAACTGATTGAGTTTACAGATGTGTGGATAATCGGGACTATCACCGGTGGCCAGTGGCGAGGCTCCCTGTGCAGGGCAGACTCAGCTGGCTTCTCGTGGGAAGGGAGGGAAAAGATGGCTTGTAAGGAAGAAAGGACTGAGCTGAGAACTGAAAGATCCATTCAGTAGATGAGGATGAGAAAGGATGAGTATCACAGGCAGCGTGCGTCGTGGCCCTAAGTCCTCTGTGGGGAGAAGCCTGGTAGGACCTTAAGCATGAAGGATGGATGGGACTGCAGAGAGGAGCAGGGCAGGGACAAGAACAGGTGAAGCAGGTTAATGAGTACAGTCTTGTCCCAGAGCAGCAGGAAGCAGGCTAAGCTTTGGGGGAAAGGTGTTGCCATCAGTTTTGTGTGCCCACGAAGGTTATCTTGCACAGACTGACTGAAGGATGGGCAGGAGGCTGGAGTGAATTCAAGGAGACCAGCAAAGGGCCTGATAGAGTGATGAGGCAGGAGGTGATGACATCTGGACCCCACTGGGGTGGAGGAGAAGCAGGTCAAGGTAGGAGATACTTGTGTGATGGGAAACCAGTAGGACTGGGTGAAGGATTGGCTACGGGGTGTGGGAGTTCTTAGGAAGAGTGTTTAGGGAGAGCTTGGCTTCAAATTGCTTACCTGGGTGGACGGCAGTGCTGTTTACTGAGACTGAAATGGTACCTTCCACAGTCTAAGGAAGGCAGGTCCTGTCAATGGCAGTCAGCATTTAAAAATTCTCCTAGTGATATTTCCAGCTATCATGAATGGATAAAGATGTGGTACACATATTAAAAAGAATGAAAGAATGCCATTTGCAGTAACATAGATGCAACTGAAGATTATCATATTAAGTAAAATGAGTCAGAAAGGAAGAGACAAATACTGTGTGGTATCACTTGTATGAAAGTCGCTCAGTCGTGTCCGACTCTGTGCAACCCCATGGACTGTAGCCCGACAGAGTCCTCTGCCCGTGGGATTCTCCAGGCCAGAATCCTGGAGTGGATTGCCATTCCCTTCTCCAGGGGATCTTCCCAACCCAGGGGTTGAACCTGGGTCTCCTGCATTGCAGGCAGATTCTTTACCATCTGAGGTACCAGGGAAGCCCATCACTTGTATGTGGAATCTAAAATATGCCACAAACGAGCCTATCTATGAAACAGAAGCAGAGTCAGGGCCATAGAAAATAGACTGACAGTTGCCAAGGGGGTGGAAGTTGGGTTGGGGAGGGATGGAGTGGGAGGTTGTGCTTAGCAGATGTAAGCTATTATATGTGGGATGGATAAACAACAGGTCCTACTGTACAGCCGAGAGAACTCTATTCCATATCCTACGATAAACCATAATGGAAAAGAATCTTAAAAAGTTATACATATATGTGTATGTATAACTGATACATTCCACTGTAAGCAGAAATTACACAACACTGAAAATCAACTGCACTTCAGATTTTAAAAAAGAAAAGATGTAACAGCACGTGCATGATGATGGCACCGCTTCACCCCATGTGTCATTTACTGGAGCTCAGAACTATGTCGTGCTGCCCTGTATCATCACAGCTGTGCCACTTCGAGGACCCAGCACAGCCCCTGCCCACAGAGCCCCAGGTGGATCATCCCCAGCTCCAGCAGTTCCACCAGCCCACGAGAAACCCCCTGTGGTTGGGAGGCAACAAGATGGAGAAGCCACAGCTCATCTCAGGACTGCCGTCAACCTCAGCATCCCCCCGGGGTTGGCGTTCAGGGTTCCCAGGCTCCTGGGAAGTGGCTGACCTCACTGGTGCATCTGGAAGGCTGGCCTTGTCCTCTTCTCATTGTCTTGTGTGACTTCCCTGTTTCATTTTGTGGGTAAAAGGAGCGCCATTTGATAAAATGTGGCACGCCAAGCTTTCTAAACAGAGGAGTCCTTTGCCATCTCCTCAAACAGAAAGTATACTCAGACTAAACTTTGTTCTCTAGGGTCCAGAGTCTGGCCTCTGTCTACACACCTGGAGTTTGGATTTAAATCTTTATTTTGGCTTCATAGTTATCGAAACAGCTAAGAGCCAGATTCATTGCTTATAATCTTAAGGTCAATTCTGACTTTCCTCTGGCAGATCATTTTGTCTTCACACTGAAAAATAATTATGCTACCTTTGCAGACACTGTGAATTGGGCTAAAAATGAAGGAAATGCCTTATGACACATTGTCCTTGAAGCACTTCTATTGAACTATCACATCTGAGTAGAATTTGAGTTTAGCTCCATTATTATATGATTTTTGATGGGCACATTCTTGATTTTTGTCTCAATTTGAACTGAGAAGGACAGGTTCATATCTGAGGTCTGTGTGTATCTTGCCTAAGGCCATTGTCTCACCCTCAGCCGTCTTTCCTCGTAGAACTTTCATCGTAAAGGTCCCCCAGCATCTAGGCTGCCCACCCCTCCTTGTTCTCATAGCAGTGATGATGTATAAATTAAACTGATTAACATCTCATAGACACTGTTACATACGCAATGCCTGTGTGCTCCTGGGCACAGGATTTTAATCATTGTAATCATACTTTCATTTTACTGACAGAAAGGAGAAACCAAAGGTTGTTTTGACAATAATCTCTTATTTTTTTAATAAAGAGAAACTGCTGGAATGAGGGAAGAGTAAGGAAGAATAAGCCCCAAATTAATATTTGTAGGGAGAGGGATACATAAGCAGATCAAGAATAGCTTATGATTCAGATCAATTGATGTGTTGCATTTGTAAGATGCTTTTACATTGAATCTGAAAAGATGTTTCGAGTTGCAATAGATGTTGGCTGGAAACAGAGTTGCTGCAAATAGTGCCATGAGAAGGTGGGATCTCCTCGCTCCAAGGGCACACAGAGAATCAGGCTGAGTTTTGCCTTATTAAGAAAATCCCTAGCATTGATGCATGGCTGGGCCAGGATTATTAATCAGAATGCCCGAGACCCGTATCTGTCATCAGTCCGCTAGGCCATGCTGTCCTGCCACCTAGCAGCCCCTTATGGGGATGCTACTCGTTTTGCTTAAGTGGCGGTTTGAAGGAGACCGGAACATAACTCTTTTTGTCAGAATTCATTCATACATTCATTATGTTGGGGGAATACCGTCATGACATGTTTCCAAAATATGATGTCTATTGGATCATTTTACATCTGCTGTCCTGCAAAATTCAATAGCAGACGTCCGAGAAAAGGAGAAAGAAGTCTGGGTCTATCTCTCATGCTGTCAGATTGGAAGTGAAATGCTTAACAGCCAGCCAGGACTCCAGCAATGATACAGTTTGGGAGTCTTGCTTTCCAAGCTTCATGAAACTAATGACGCTTGTTTGTGGACTAATGACCTTGTATTTCTGTGGGCTCCTGCTGGGCTGTGGGGAGGATGTCACTCGGTCACGTCCCTGGGGAGAACACTGCCAGATATGATGAAAGGCTCTTTAAAAGAACAGTCACATAATTTGCATCACCTGGGAGCTTATAATCCAAAGGAAAGAGGCCCATTCTCAAAACACTAGGTAACGCAAACACAGGGAACATATAATCAGTGTGTTTAATAATTCCTGGTCTATATGTTTCAGCTCTCTGGCATTTAAATCTATATAGGTAAATGCTGTGTTGAAAGAAATCCCAGAGTCATAATTAGCTTAGTCTGGAATAATGCTTGATATATAGGAGGCCTTCATCATATTTGTTTTAATCTTAAAAGATTTAAATTTATGTTTTAACTGAAATACTGTTGACTCACAATTTTATGTTTTAGGTGTATAACACAGAGATTCGGTTTTATATGTATACAAAATGTGTAAAATATATATAATGTATATGAATATATATAATGTCTATTTTTATATGGGCTTCCCTGGTAGCTCAGATGCTAAAGAATGTGCCTGCAATGTCTGACTCTTTGTAACCCTACAGACTGTAGCCCACCAGGCTCCTCTGTCCATGGGATTATATTACCCAGGCAAGAATACTAGAGTAGGTTGCCATTCTCTTCTCCAGGGGATCTTTACAACCCAGGGCTCAAACCCAGGTCTCCTGCATTGCAGGCAGATTTTGTTCCATCTGAGCCACCAGGAAAGCCTCATATAATATATATAATGTATGTAAATATATGTAATTATATTTTTATATGGGCTTCCCTGGTGGCTCAGATGGTAAAGAATGTGCCTGCAATGCAGGAGACCTGGGTTTGAGCCCTGGGTCAGGAGGATCCCCTGGAGAAAGGAATGGCTACCCACTCTACTAGTCAATATGTAAAATGTATATATTTTATAGTATATGTATACTCTATTATATTCTCATATATTCTATTATACTCTTATATATGTTTATATATTGTTTTTTATATTCTTATATATATTCTGTGGGGCTTCTCTCATAGCTCAGTTGGTAAAGAATCCGGTGGCAATGCAGGAGATGCCAGTTCAATTCCTGGGTTGACCCTCAGGAGAAGGGATAGGCTGCTGCTGCTAAGTCGCTTCAGTTGTGTCCGACTCTGTGCGACCCCATAGACAGCAGCCCACCAGGCTCCCCCGTCCCTGGGATTCTCCAGGCCAGAACACTGGAGTGGGTTGCCATTTCCTTCTCCAATGCATGAAAGTGAAAAGTGAAAGTGAAGTCGCTACCTACTCCATTATTCTTGGACTTACCTTGTGGCTCAGCTGGTATAAAGAATCTGACTCCAATGTGGGAGACCTGGGTTCTATCCCTGGGTTGGGAAGATCCCCTGGAGAAGGGAAAGGCCACCCACTCCAGTATTATGGCCTGGGGAATTCCATGGACTATATAGACCATGGGGTCGCAAAGAGTCAGACACAACTGAGCTACTTTCACTTTCACTTTATATTTTCTGTATATTCTTTTTCAGATTCTTTTCCCTTATAGGTTATTAGAAAATATAGAGTTAGTTCTCTGTGCTTTTATACCATAGGTCCTTGTTGGTCATCTCTTTTATGTATAGTAGGGTATGTATGTTAATTCCAACCTCCTAATTTATCCCTTACCCTAAACCTCTTACCCCTTTGGTTAACTATAAATTTGTTTTCTATGTCTATGAGTCTTTCTTTTTTGGAAATAAGGTCATTCAGTTCAGTTCAGTTCAGTTCAGTCACTTGGTCTTGTCCAACTCTTTGCGACCCCATGAACCGCAGCACGCCAGGCCTCCATGTCCATCACCTGGAGTCCACCCAAACCCATGTCCATCAAGTCGGTGATGCCATCCAACCATCCCATCCTCTGTCGTCCCCCTCGCCTCCTGCCCTCAATCTTTCTCAGCATCAGGGTCTTTTCAAATGAGTCAGCTCTTCACAACAGGTGGCCAAAGATTTGGAGTTTCAGCTTCAACATCAGTCCTTTCAATGAACACCCAGAACTGGTCTCCTTTAGGATGGACTGGTTTGATCTCCTTGCAGTCCAAGGAACTCTTAAGAGTCTTCTCCAACACCACAGTTCAAAAGTATCAATTCTTCGGAGATCT
>NW_011494628.1:146564-150229 GCF_000754665.1 Bison bison bison
TTCACATATAAGTAATATCATATGATATTTGTCTTTCTCTGACTTACTTCACCTAGTATGATCATCTCTAGGTCCATCAATTCATTTGTTGAATGAATTAATGGCATGGAAAGAATTATTACAAAGTGCCATACATTTTGGAATACACCTTTAAAAATGTAACATTAGGATTGAAGATTGTGACTGTCACACTGTGCGTGGTACAGATTTGCCTTTTAAATGAAATTAAATTCAGGAAGCATTGTCTGTATAGCCACCATCATGCCTGCACGGAACCCAAAGAAGGAATCCAGGTCATTAGGTACGTTCTCAGTAGGTAGTGTGATGTGGAGGGCTTGCTTGTGGCGTCTCTGGTCAAAATACTTTCTCCAAATATGTCTGGAGAAATAGCACACGGGAGCCACATGTCTGCAGTCCCCCAAATCAAACGTTTCCAGGGAGATGCTAGGTCAGTGTCGAGGGAGTGAACTAGTTTTCCTTCTTGTTCACTCACCCTGAAGCAGCCCTCACTCAGGCCCCGGGGCAGGGGCTCGGGTGGGCAGCCTCTGTCTGGGACCTCCATCCAGTTAGGATGCTTGAGGCCAGTCACATCGAACCATGGTTTGTGTTCATTCCTGTTCTCCACGGCCATCATGTAAAAGCCAGCCCTGCTCCTTCATGCGTGACCACTTCATCCCTTTTATGACTGGGTCTCAGGTTGAGTTTCCTAGAAGCATAGTCTGAGACAGGGATCTCAGAGCGCATGAATTATGGGGAAATGTGCTCCAAGAAAGCCCATAAGGGAATAAGGGAAATGGCAGGACTGCTGGACCAGGCTGAAACTCATGATGAATGGTCCCCGAATCTGTGTCCCTTCAGACCTTGCAGATTCGGAGACAGCACACAACCCTGGGTGTCTCTCCGCACATGCACCCTTTTCCGGCTCAGCACTTGAGCCGTAGCATTCTGGGGACTGTCACTACTCCTCCCACCCCATCATCACTGGGGCTTGGGGGTGATGCACTCCAGAATCTGTCCTTGGACTTCCCAGGACTACTTCTGGGACCACCCACCTTATGTCCATCTCCCTGGCAGCAGAGCTGAGACAGAGACTGGGGTGTGTGGGATTTATCAAGGGTGTGCTTTTCAGGAAGGAACCATTAGGAAAATAGGGCAGGAAACTGGGGGAAGCAGTTGAGCCCGGGGGGGACTTCGGTGACATCCAATCTTGCCTCTTCACACGGAGACTCTAGGACATCAACCACCCCCAGTATTGTCCTGTCTGGAGGTAAAGAGCTTTAGGACAGCCACATCTGCCTTTTTCTAAAATGTTCTCTGCATTTCCTTATCAAGTAATTCTCTTAACTGTGCACATACCAACTCTTTCTCATGTTTTCACTCAGATCTCAAACTTCATCCTAGTTTGAGGCTGTGTCTGCCTTCTACCCCACCCTGCCAGTCTCAGCCACCAACCTCTGAAATGCTCTCATGACCACCACACCCAGCCCCAAGCATCAAAGACCTACAGTCAGGTGCCTGTCTTTGCTACCCCAACTCCTCCCATAATTACTGTAGGTTTCACCCACAACTGAGCTTCCCTGGGGCTCAGATGGTAAAGAGTCTGCCTGCAGTGGGGGAGACCCAGGTTCGATACCTGGGTTGGGAACATCCCCTGGAGAAGGAAATGGCAACCCACTCCAGTATCCTTGCCTGGAAAATTGCACAGATGGAGAAGCCTGGCAGGCTACAGTCCATGGGGTCACAAAGAGTCAAACATGACTGAGTGACTTCACTTTGATCCACAACTAACAACTAAACCTACAATTCTCAGACCTTCTGAATTCCAGACGCTTTTACTACTCCACTTCAGCTACCCACTCCACGAAAGGCCCCGGGTCCATCCTCAGCGAGAACCACTTTACACCCCGAACACTAAACTTGTCACGTGTCATTCTGACCAATCTGCTGTCCTTGCCCTGCTCTCATCTCTGACTCATGCTAATCCTCTTCTTCAGCACGCAGAGACCTCCCTCCAGTTCCTCGGGCCATCCTACTTCTTCCTCTGTGTGGGGACCCTTTTTATCTCTATTCCCTCCATGACCAGGTCCTCTTGGCTACTAAAAGGCGAGTCCCTAGACCACCAGCATTGGCACCGCCTGGGAACTTTGGAAATGTTTAGTATCAGGCACCATCCCAGACCCCCTGAGTCAAAGTCTGCATTTTCACAAGATCCCTGGGTGATTTACATGCACGTTAAACCCAAGAGTGTTTCTGCAAGCCACTCTACCTGTGGCTTCCCTAGCTGTTGTCCTGCCAGACCCACCCAGCACAACTCCGGTCACACGAGGACACTGCAACTTGGACACTCCCAGTTAAGAGCCTTGGCCAGTCTGTGCCTCCAGTCATGGTTGAGCAGTAGGGGCTATTGCTTATCAACCCTTTAATCTGTTTTGTCATCTCTAGTCTCAGCAGCTTTTCCAAATGCTTACCATTTCCTTCGGTCCTGATTCAAACCCCTACTCCCCTTTATAAATTAAACTAGTTTTTGTTAATATGTATTAGAGTGAAATATTTGCTCATGTTTTCCATCTCTTTGAGTATAATTGTTTTATTTTCTTAATACAGATCAGCACAATGTTTTTCCAAGAAAGAGAATTTTGAAATAGATATTAGAAAAAAAGAGTAAACAGAACAAAAATCACCTGTTTGATTGTGGTATTTATATATTTATACATATATGTTCTATTACTGTACTTCTCTGTGAGTTTGGTTTGTTTTATAATTTTCAAATGAAACTTAAAGATTGTGCTGGTGCAAAGAAAAATTTAAGAGTTTCCCCTGATAATTTGTACACTGGCCAGCCCACATGTCTCTCTCATTATACCACTTGCCTAATCTGAAAAACTGTAAGCCAAGAATTTAAATTTGATATGACCTTGGGTCCAAATAAAAGAAAAATGTCCCAAAAGGAATGCATTCTCAAACCAGGCCTCAAAGAATTCTTTCAGATGGAGTTCCAAAAAGAGGAGCATGCAATTAAAAAAAAAAAACACACAAAACATGCACACAGAAAGTCCCATGTTAGAGTCAGCAGAAACAACAAACATCAGAACCGCATAAGGACTTTCAATGTTAAAATGATCAAAAACAAAAAAGATATGCATGATGAGCTTTAGAAGAGGGTCAGTCCAAAATATGATTCAAAGACTATTAAAAATTACGAAGAATCAGAAAGAAATTCTCAAACTTGAACATACCCTCATTGAAATTTATAATAAAGAGGTCAACTACAGAAGAGATAATTCATGAAACTGAGATTTGAAGAAATTGTATAGAATGTAGCCCAGGAAGACAAAGAAATAGAAAATATCAAAGAGGCTAAGAGACATGGTGGGTAGAATGAAATAGGCTGACATATGTAAGGAGACTTCCAGAAAGAAAGGAGAGGATTAAGGGAAAGTGAAAGTGAAAGTCACTCACTTGTGTCCAACTCTTTGCGACCCCACGGACTGTAGTCCATGGAATTCTCCAGGCCAGAATACTGGAGTGGGTAGCCTTTCCCTTCTCCAGGGGATCTTCCCAACCCAGGGATCGAACCCAGGTCTCCCACATTGCAGGTGGATTCTTTACCAACTGAGCCACAAGGGAAGTCCCAAGAATACTGGAGCAGGTAGCCCTTCCCTTCT
>NW_011494628.1:150329-150922 GCF_000754665.1 Bison bison bison
CATCGAGTCAGTGATGCCATCCAGCCATCTCATCCTCTGTCGTCCCCTTCTCCTCCTGCCCGCAACCCCTCCCAGCATCAGGGTCTTTTCCAGTGAGTCCACTCTTCGCATGAGGTGGCCAAAGTATTGGAGTTTCAGCCTCAGCCTCAGTCTTTCCAATGAACACCCAGGACTGATCTCCTTTAGGATGGACTGGTTGGATCTCCTTGCAAAATGGCTTAAAGACTTAAATATTAGACATGACACAATAAAACTCCTGGAAGAGAACATAGGCAAAACATTCTGATGAGCAATAATGACTAAGAATTTTCTCAGAATTAATAAATGACATAAACGCTCAGACTTAAAAAGAATAATGAATCAGGATGAATACAAAGCAGCTCACACCCATGTGCTGCTGCTGCTAAGTTGCTTCAGTTGTGTCCGACTCTGTGCGACCCCATAGATGGCAGCCCACCAGGCTCCCCCGTCCCTGGGATTCTCCAGGCAAGAACACTGGAGTGGGTTGCCATTTCCTTCTCCAATGCATGAAAGCGAAAAGTGAAAGTGAAGTCGCTCAGTCGTGTCCGACCCTCAGTGACCCCATGGACTGC
>NW_011494628.1:151022-151639 GCF_000754665.1 Bison bison bison
AATTCTCCAGGCCAGAATACTGGAGTGGGTAGCCTTTCCCTTCTCCAGGGGATCTTCCCAACCCAGGGATCGAACCCAGGTCTCCCACATTGCAGGTGGATTCTTTACCAACTGAGCCACAAGGGAAGTCCCAAGAATACTGGAGTGGGTAGCCTAGCCCTTCTCCAGGGGATCTTCCCAACCCAGGAATCAAACTGGGGTTTCCTGCATTGCAGGCAGATACCATTCAAAATGATAATGACCATATGGGTCAAGGGAATAGAACAGACATCCCAGGGAACTATACCGACACACCTACAGTCAATTAATCTTAGACAAAGGAGGAAAGAATATAGGGTGGAGAAAAGACAGTCTCTTAAGCATGTAGTGCTGGGAAAGCTGGACAGCCAAGTCAGTCAATGAAGTTAGAACACACCCTCACACCATGCACAAAAATAGACTCAAAATGGCTTCAGTTCAATTCAGTCGCTCAGTCATGTTTGACTCTTTGCAACCCCATGAATCGCAGCACGCCAGGCCTCCCTGTCCATCACCAACTCCCGGGGTTCACCCAAACTCATGTGCATTGAGTCAGTGATGCCATCCAGCCATCTCATCCTCTGTCGTCCCCTTCTCCT
>NW_011494628.1:151739-152972 GCF_000754665.1 Bison bison bison
AAGCAGCTCACACCCATGTGCTGCTGCTGCTGCTGCTAAGTCGCTTCAGTTGTGTCCGACTCTGTGAGACCCCATAGACGGCAGCCCGCCAGGCTCCCCCGTCCCTGGGATTCTCCAGGCAAGAACACTGGAGGGGGTTGCCATTTCCTTCTCCAGTGCATGAAAGTGAAAAGTGAAAGTGAAGTTGCTCAGTCGTGTCCGACCCTCAGCGACCCCATGGACTGCAGCCTTCTAGGCTCCTCCGTCCATGGGATTTTCCAGGCAAGAGTACTGGAGTGGGGTGCCACTGCCTTCTCCATCACCCATGTACTGTGTGGCATAATTGCAGAACACAAAAAAACAAACAGCAGATTTTTATAGCAATCATAGGGATAAAAAAAATAAAATAAAAAGGAGCAACACAGACTGGGAAGTAACTTTGTAGCAACAAAGATGGAGAGAAGACAGTAGAATAAAGTTCTGGGGAGAAATAACTGTCAGTTTCTGATAGTGAATTTGTTTTCCAAAACATGGGGAAAATAAGGACATTTTTAGACAAGGTTTACAAACTTTCATTAAAGCAACTTCCACATGACAAAATGAGAAAAAAAAATCTCAGGTCTGATGTGAAAGAGGGAATGCTGAGTCTGGAAATGGATGTGATGTAAGTGTAAGTGGTTAGCATTTATTAAGAAGGAGGGAAGAACCCCAGTAAAACAGTTGGGGGGGGGGCAGTAAAAAAGAAATAAGGACATGGACCTTGCCTTTGAAGAGCTTATGGGTTAGTTGAGACCTTAAGAACATCTCTAAGAAGCACTGAAACGATACTCTTTTTTTTTTTGGAAAAAAGGAGATCCTGTGATATTATTATTAATACTGTGACATCTGTTCAGTAAACTGAAAAGTCCTAATATCTAATCAGAGCAGATAATCATCTCTCCTGGAATCTCTGAAATCTGGCCTTTTCCATGGGCTGAATGGAAGGTCATAGGATGACCCTTTGTCAACAATAGCCGGGTTTAAGGCTAAAACATCATCATCCATTAGTTATTCATTCCTAGCAGTTAAGCACACTGTACTCCAGGAAATAGCATGCTTAGCAGTTCAGAGGTGCATCTGGTGTTTGGCAGAGTGGGCACGGATATCGTTTTTAAAATCTCAAATCTTGTTTTGTTTTGTTTTTTTCTAATTTTATTTTATTTTTAAACTTTACATAATTGTATTAGTTTTGCCAAATATCAAAATGAATCCGCC
>NW_011494628.1:153072-157482 GCF_000754665.1 Bison bison bison
TGCACTAGCCCCAAGCATCCAGTATTGTGCATCGAACCTGGACTGGGTATCGTTTTTAAAACCTCAAATCTTACACTCTTTGCTATTGCTCAAAAGATTTGGGACATGCCAGCTGTCCACAGCTGCCTGCTTATCTTTTTTCCCTTCTATTGTTTGTCTTCTATATATTGATTTATGAAAAATTATATATTAGAGATGTAAGCATTTTATCTGTCATACGTGTTGCAAATATTTTCTTCGAGCTGTAGATTTCTTTGTACTTGGTTATGCTGTCTTTTAACACACAGATGATTTTTGCTTTGCTGTATAGTCAAAGCAAATACTAGGGGTTTGTCTTAGGGGTTTGACTTCATACTTGGGAAGACCTTCCGTCCTCAAGATGATAATGATAATATTATGTATTTACCTCTGATACTTTGATAGTTTTAATTTTAATGTTTAGATCTTAAATCCATATGAAATTTGCTTTGATATGTGATTTGAGGTAGAGGGGTCACCTTTTTGCTTTTCCACATAAGTTGCCTGTTGTCTCCGCACCACTGATGGAGACTCCATTATTTCCCATGGACTTGAAATGCCACCTCTCTTAGATCACTGAGTTTCCAAAATGTACAGAATTCTGTGTCTGACTCCCTTTTTTCCATAGATCAATTTACCTGGGCCAGACCAAACTGTTTTATTTACTGTAGTTTTATAATAGTGTTGATAGAAATAGAGATATCAAGCATTTCCTCCTCATTATTATTTAAAAAATTTTTTTCATGGATATTCTAAGGCATTTTCTCCTTCTGTTGAATTATTACAACAACTTGTCAAATTTGGTGGGGGGGAAAGCTCATGGGATTTAAATTTTAATTGCCCCAGATTTAGAGATTAATTTGAAAAGAATTGATATCCTTACAATACATGCTATGCTAAGTTGCTTCAGTCATGTCCAACACTTTGTGACCCTGTGGACTGTAGCCTGCCAGGATTTTCTGTCCATGGGATTCTCCAGGCAAGAATACTGGAGTGGGTTGCCATTTCCTTTTCCAGGAGATCTTCCCCACCCAGGGATCAAACTGGTGTCTCTTAAGTCTCCTGCACTGGCAGGCAGGTTCTTTTACCACTAGCACCACCTGGGAAGCCCCTCACAATATAGGATCATTCAATCAAGAACAAAAAATGGTATTACCTCATTTATTCAGGAATTGAGTTTGTGTGTATGTGTGTGCACACACGTGTTTCTGTGCAAATCCCCATGTGTGTGCTTAATCACTCAGTCATGTCTGACTCTTTGAGACCTCTTGGACTGTAGCCTGCCAGGCTCCTCTGTCCATGGGTATTCTCCAGGCAAGAATACTGGAGTGGATTGCCATGCCCTCCTCCAGGGGATCTTCCCAACCCAGAGATGGCTCATCTGAGCCATCAGGGAAGCCCAAGAATTCTAGAGTTGATAGTCTATGCCTTCTCCAGGGAAGCTTCCCGACCCAGGAATCAAACTGGGGTGTCCTTTATTACAGGCAGATTTTTTACCTGCTGAGCTATCAGGGAAGCCCACCAGGCTCCTCTGTCCATGACCATAGCCCTTTTTTGTATTGGTTCTGCACATTTCTAACTATTAACTTTGTGCATGGGTTTGTTCTTCTTTCAACTTCCTGCCAGCAACTACCTGTATAAGAATTACCTATGATATTTGAGTGCCTTTTGATTATATCACTATGCTTGGTACCCAAACTCCATAATCTTGGCCCCAACACATTTGACCATCAACTGAGACAAGAACTCTGTCTTGTAAGAGTGTCTGCTTGAACCAGCCAGAGCCTCTCTCTTAGGGGTGTTGTTTTTGAGATACAGTAATAGTATCAGCATAGGCTTCCCTGGCGGCTCAGATGGTAAAAGAATCTGCTTGCAATGCAGAAGACCTAGGTTCGATCCTTGGGTCGGGAAGATCCCCTAGAGGAGGGCATGGCAACCCACTCCAGTATTCTTCCCGGGGAATCCCATGGACAGAGGAGCCTGGCAGGCTACAGTCCATGGGGTTGCAAAGAGTGGGACACAACTGAGCGACTACCCCAACACACAGCAATAGAATCAGCAGAGGTGGTGGAGTCAAGAAGCTGAAAAAGAGAACGTAGTAAAGCCAAGAGGCAGGTGATTTTACTTCATCCCTCTCTGGTCCTGATTGCTTCACAGAGGGAGCTACCTGGAACACCAATGACCATGTTCTTTCCCTCTTGAAAACCTTCCAGCAGCCCTTCAGGGTCATGGGGTCAACTAAATAAAGAGCAGGCTCCTTGATTTGAAAGTCTAGGCCATAATTTGGCCCCTGCCTGCGTCCCTGGCTTCATTTCTCTCCACAGAGGTCCCATTTTAATATTGTCCTTAGAGCTGCAGGAGGCTTCCACCATGGGTGGGCCACATCCCATCAGTAGATCCAAAATGGCCTTTTACTACAAAAGGTCGAGTACCAGAGAATTCTTTCTGCCTGGCTGCCTTCAAGATAGCTCCTCAGCTTTTTCCTGCCTTCACACTCTATATTGATTGTGGAACTAAGTGGGTTTTGATCTTTCTTTAAATCCTGACCAAGAAATCTTCAGTTGCTTTCATATTTCCAGGAATTGTTCATATTTTCAAAAACCCAGCGTATATTTCAACGAAAGAGTAAAATCACCGGTTTTTCTGCCACTGAGGAGTAGCTTAATGTTCTTGGGGAATTTGTGACTAATTAATTTCATTTGAATAATCAGCACTTATAATCATGTTAAACAGCTACAGCTTAAGCATTTTGATTTGCTTCTTAAGTAATCTTACCAGAACCTGTACAAAATTTTCAGCTCTAATGTTGACAACCTGGTCTTTAAAAAAAAAAAAAACTATTTATTTATATTTGCATTGGGTCCTTTGTGCTGGGGCTTTCATTTTAATGGTACTACATTAAATTTATCAGTGAGAGCTGACATTTTTATGATGCTGAGTCATCCTTATAAGAATATGAAATGTTTTCCATTTGTCTAAGTCTACTTTTGTGTCTTTCCAGAATAATTTTTTTTTATGTTTTGCATATTTTTGGTAGGTTTATGCCTACATACTTAATCTTCTTAGTTGCTATTGTAAATTGGGGTTTCACTTCAATTATTTCTCTAGTTATTGTTTATGTGTATGAAGGATATTGACATCTATTGGTTAATTTTATATATGGCTGCTTTGATGAATTTTGGTACTATTTGAATCGGTTTTATCATTAACCATTTATTTTATAGAACTTTCCAGTTACACTATTATATCAAGTAAAGATATAGCTTTGCTTTTTTACCAAATCTTTTGTCTCTAATTAATTTATCTTTTCAAATTGTGTCAGCTAATATTGCTAACATACTATCGAATAAAAGTAGAGGTAATAGATACTCTTGCCTTGCTCCTGGTTTGACTGGAAATTCAAGCCAGGAAATCTAGTATTTCCACATTAAGTAAAACAATAGTGTTAGAACAAAATTTTTTTTATCATGTTGACCAGATCAAATTTACCTTGTCAATTCTTATTTTCTTGAATGCTGTTAATAATAATTGGTATTGAATTTTTGTCAAAGACTTAGTTCAGCATCAGTGGAGATAATTAATTATCAATATTGATTTCCTAATATTGAAATGACCTTAAGTTAATAGAATAAATCTCAACTACTCATGGTGTATTATTTTCTTAGTGTGGTATTGGATTGCATTTGATGATATTTTTTTTCAGTCCTTTTGTATCCATATTCTTGAGTGATGCTGGATGGTCAGCAAGTTTTTCTTTTTTTTAACTCTCTTTGGAGTCTTCGTCAGATTTAGATATCAAAATACTCAGTTTGTTAAAGGAATTAGGATATTTTCCTTTATTTTTGTATCAGTATTTTAAACTAGTTTTCTATTTACTGCTATAACAAATCGCCACATTTTTAGTGATTTAAAACAATACAGATTTGTTACCTATTTGTTGTAGAAGTCAGAAGTCCAGGGTGGACCCCACTAAGTTAAGACTGAGATATTAGCAGACTGCATTCACTTCTGGGGGTTCTAAAGGAAGCTCCTCTTCCTTCCTGAACCAGCTTCTAGAAGCCACCTGTAGTACTCGCTTTATGGTCTCCTTCCATCTTCAAAGCCAGCAGTGCTGTTTCTCTTACCACGTTTCTCTGAAATTGCCTCTCCTGCTCTCTCCCCAACATTTAGAGATGCCTGTGATTACTTTGGGCCCCCTGGATCAGTTCAGTTCAGTTCAGTCGCTCAGTCGTGTCCGACTCTTTGCAACCCCATGAATCGCAGCACACCAGGCCTCCCTGTCCATCACCAACTCCCGAAGTTCACTCAGACTGATGTCCATCGAGTCAGTGATGCCATCCAGCCATCTCATCCTCTGTCGTCCCCTTCTCCTCCTGCCCCCACTCCCTCCCA
>NW_011494628.1:157582-158039 GCF_000754665.1 Bison bison bison
AGTTCACTCAGACTGATGTCCATCGAGTCAGTGATGCCATCCAGCCATCTCATCCTCTGTCGTCCCCTTCTCCTCCTGCCCCCACTCCCTCCCAGCATCAGAGTCTTTTCCAATGAGTCAACTCTTCGCATGAGGTGGCCAAAGTACTGGAGTTTCAGCTTTAGCATCAGTCGTTCCAAAGAAATCCCAGGGCTGATCTCCTTCAGAATGGACTGGTTGGATCTCCTTGCAATCCAAGGGACTCTCAAGAGTCTTCTCCAACACCACAGTTCAAAAGCATCAATTCTTCGGCGCTCAGCCTTCTTCACAGTCCAACTCTCACATCCATACATGACCACAGGAAAAACCATAGCCTTGACTAGATGGACCTTTCTTGGCAAAGTAATGTCTCTGCTTTTGAATATGCTATCTAGGTTGGTCATAACTTGTCTTCCAAGGAGTAAGCATCTTTTAATTT
>NW_011494628.1:158139-207322 GCF_000754665.1 Bison bison bison
GATTTTGGAGCCCAGAAAAATAAAGTCTGACACTGTTTCCACTGTTTCCCCATCTATTTCCCATGAAGTGATGGGACCGGATGCCATGATCTTCATTTTCTGAATGTTGAGCTTTAAGCCAACTTTTTCACTCTCTACTTTCACTTTCATCAAGAGGCTTTTGAGTTCCTCTTCACTTTCTGCCATAAGGGTGGTGTCATCTGCATATCTGAGGTTATTGATATTTCTCCTGGCAATCTTGATTCCAGCTTGTGTTTCTTCCAGTCCAGCGTTTCTCATGATGTACTCTGCATATAAGTTAAATAAGCAGGCTGACAATATACAGCCTTGATGTACTCCTTTTCCTATTTGGAACCAGTCGGTTGTTCCATGTCCAGTTCTAACTGTTGCTTCCTGACCTGCATACAGATTTCTCAAGAGGCAGGTCAGGTGGTCTGATCTCCCTATTTTAAGGTCAGCTCATTAGCAACCTTAATTCCTTCTTGCTGTGCAGCATAACATAGTCAAAAGTTCTAGGGACTCTGACAGTAGACATCTTTCTGGGGAAGGAAGGCATTATTCTGCTGCCATCATCTTCAGTGCTCTAGAGCACGTTGCAGAACACTCCATCTGTCAGGTCTTTAAAGGTTTGAGAGAAGACAATGGTGAAAATATCTGGGCCTGATGTTTTTGTGGGTGTGGCAGTTCTTTAATAATTGTTGCTGTAACCTCTGTGGAAATTTGCTCTGTTTAAACGTTCTCCAATGGGCCCAATTTTGGTAATCTATATTTCTTTAGAATATTATCCATATAATAAAGGATTTCAAATGTGTTTGTATAGAGGCCTGTTAACGACTTTTGATTATTTTTTCTGTTTTCTTCTTGTCATTTCTTAGTTTATTTGTGTGTTCTCTCTTTTTCCTTGCTCAAGTTGGCTAGTGGTTTGCTATTTTGTTAACTTCTTGCAGCTAAATCTACTGGTTTCCTGTTCTCTACTTCATTAATTTCTGCTTTTGTCTCTACTTTTTCATTCCTAGTGCCTTTTCTTGGTTGGCTTTGTTCCCATTTTCCAGTTTTTTCCAGCTAGGTATAGAAGCCATTGATTGATATGCTTTCATTTTTCACTTATGAAAGCATTCCCTGCTATGAATTTTGCTCTCATAACTGCTTTAAAAATATCCCATATTTTAGGGATTTTGCAGGTTTTAGTGGTTTTTAAAACTTTTTAAAATTTCAGTTTGTGGTTTCTCTTTCATCCAAGAGGTGTTTAATAGGAGGCTTTCAAAAATTTTCAATAGATGACCTTTTTGTTTTTAGTGTTGGTTAATGATTTCCACGTTCATTTTATTTGTTAATAATCTCTACTTTCATTGCATTGTGATCAGAATGTTGTCTGTCTTATTTCTAATTCTTGGAACTTACTGATGTTTCTTTATGATGAGTTTTTATGAACAGTTTAAAGGCTCTTGATGAAAAGATATATTTGCTTACATTATCAAAATACAAAGTTCAGTATATACCCATAAGACCCTCCTAATTAATTCTGCTCTGCTCTGCTTGTTTGTCCGCCTGACCTGTCTTGAATTAAGAGTGATAAATCTGCTTCATAAAGTTGGTTACTGTGTTATTCTAAGTATAGACATTCATAAGTGTTTTATCTGTATTATAAATATGGCTTTGGGCATTAAAAAGTACCATTCTTTGTTCATTTTAGGCTTGAATTCTTATTTGTTGACTATCAAGATTGCTACTCTTGCTTTCATAGTGTTTTCATTTTCCTGGAATACCTTCATCCATCCGTTCTATATTTTATCTTGCTGAATCATTTTGTTTTATAGATCTCATGAATATAGCATATAGTTGGGTCTCACCTTGTGAGCTGAATTGAGGATCTTTTTTCTTATCATTGGTGAAATTAGCCCGCCATCCTCATTGAGACAGCTGATATGCTTGGTCTCAATTCAATCATAATGTTTTACAGTTATATCTGTTAGGTTCTACTTGCTGTGTTTATTTTCCCAAAGCTGTTAAATCCTTGTTCAATCATTTTAAAGAAGAGAATTAAGGAACATTTCATTTTTATTTTAGTGGTTGCCTTTGTACTTTCATCAGGGTCTTATCATCTGTGGAGAGAGAGAGAGAGGAAAGTGGTAAGGTGGTTGTGAGAGTCCACTTTCTCCCATGCTTATGTAGTGAAGATAACAATGGATAGCAGCCCCTTTACCGTCTTGTACTTCTTCAGAGCTCCAAATCCAAAGAAGAGTCCAGGTGGATGTCAGAGCGGTTCCTCTGTCTTTGCTTGACGTTATCTGTGCAGATGGACCCAAGGATTAGTGTCCTGCAGGGGTCTTAAGCCCCCAACCCCACAAATGTTAGAGGGACAGCTGTGTTGTTGCGTATTAGCAGGTCTCTATGCCCTGAAGTTCTTCAGCTTTAACTGGGGTGAGTCCGCTCAATCTTTTTTTTAAATATTTACTTTTATTCATTTTATTTAGCTGCACCGGCTCTTAGTTGCTGCATGCTGGATCTTCAGTTGCAACATATGGGATTTAGTTCCCTGACCAGGGATTGAACCTGGGCCCCCTGCATGGGGAGTATGGAGTGTTAGCCCCTGGACCACCAGGGAAGTCCCTGAGTCTGCTCAATCTTTCATGTATTTCTGCAACATGTCCTGGTACTTACTGTGTGTCTGGTCCTGTGCTAAGTGATAAGGCTCTCATGGAGCTGGTAACCTTGTTTGGGAAGATAGGTCAGAGAATTGTTTCATTGCCAGGGTGAGAAGGGCTACAAGGGAGGAGTAGAGGTTTCTGGGAGAACTTAACCTGGTTGAGATGCTGGGGGCTTGTCTAAGCAAAAGTAAGAAGCCATATGCTGAGATCAGTAACACATCCCTCCCATTCCTGCAGTGATCCTGGTCCGCTCTTGGTGAGGCTGCTGCTTCACCGCAGTATAGTAAGAAGGGTGAGAGCGCTGCGGCAGACACCTGGATTGGTCCAAATCCTTTCATCCTTTTTCTATAATGGCCAGTCAGTCACATTGCTGATTAATATTCTGCTTGTGGTCCACAGTGACCACCCTTCTTACCTAACGTTTGTCAGATAGACAGACACACTTGGCAGCTTTACCAACTGCATACCATCTCAGTATCTGATTCTATCAGTTATCCAATCTTGTCTAGCTTATTTATCTAGCTGTTGCTGCTGCTGCTGCGTCATATCAGTCGTGTCTGACTCTTTGTGACCCCATAGACGGCAGCCCACCAGGTTCCTCTGTCCCTGGGGTTCTCCAGGCAAGAACACTGGCGTGAGTTGCCATTTCCTTCTCCAGTGCATGAAAGTGAAAAGTGAAAGTGAAGTCGCTCAGTCGTGTCTGACTCTCAGCGACCCCATGGACTGCAGCCTACCAGGCTCCTCTGTCCATGGGATTTTCCAAGCAAGAGTACTGGAGTGGGGTGCCATTGCCTTCTTCCTGTTTATCTAGCTAGTAAAGATCATGTTGAATTTCACTCCTCTTACAAGAATAGTCAGCTCTTCTGAATATAATGCAGAAACCTAATGAGGACCTCTCTCCTGTAGTCATCTTAGTCACTGACTTAAAAAGATAAAAAAAAAAAAAAAAGAGAGATACTGTCAAAGACTAACAAATGAAAAACAAAAAAGATTGTCATACCTAAGTAGCAGCCTTCCTACTCTGCTATTACAGAAAGGTGACATTTTTATAGTTCTCTTTTGACAAGCATCTAAAAACAGAATAGTATATATGTCATTTGCTTCTTTTTTTATATATACCCTTAATATTCTAGATCCTGGTTATTACATCAGAGGTGTTTCAGAGCATCTGTTATCTGTATGCAAATGATCCTAACCATCAACTATTTCCAGTTTAAAGAATTCTGGTTTGTATTTTCCCTTTCCAGCCCGTTCTCACCGCATTGAAATCTCTAGATGGATTGTGTTTGGTAAAAACTACGCATATTTTCCTGGCGGCTCCGTTTACAAAATCCAGCTCAGGACCTCACATTTTCAATGCATGGAAAAAGGAGGAACAGGGACAGTGGAACCAAAATAAACAGATGGTTGCCTTGACGATCTGTAAGAGACTCTTTCATGATCGTATTTCATGGTTTTCTTTTGAAATACATAGTGAGATAGACAGTTTTTATCTCGTTGACTTCCTGCCAGAGGCCCCATGGCTGAGAAAACACCTCTGCCAAGAAGCCACCACCACTGAGTCCACTCTGGCGAGGTCCTTCCCACATCACTTGAGGAGATGGTCACGGGGCCCTCATCCCCAGGCTGGTGGCTGGTGCTGTGGGTGTGGACGAGAGTGAGGCTCAGCAAGGAGGCATGGTATTTGGGGGAAGACAAATGTAAACAATGATGATTGCATGGAACAGAATGTCATGAAATCACAGAGGAGAAAATTCACTCCAGTGGGAGGGTCAGGCAGAGGAGGTGAAGTGGTGGGACTGGGCAGGTGGGTTTGAGCACAGGGAGCCTTGGATCTGACAGGTGATTGGGGTGAGGGGTGGGTAAAGAGTTCCAAGTTCAAGCAAGACAGAGAAACAGGAATAATAAAGTTGACTATTTTAACAATGACTTAGCCTTTGATCTCTACTATGTCAATTTAAAGTTATTTGTACATAGGTTTGTAAATGTTCCTTGAAGAAAAAAAGAAAACCAGTACAGTAGAGGCTCTTGATTTAAGTTCTGAAAGTGTGGGGCAACTTCATAGATGTGTTTGAATTTCCGTTTATATTTTTATATACCCACACGCCTTATCTAGATCATAGCACAAATGAAATCTCGGGTTTCCCTGATGCCTCAGTGGGTAAAGAATCCGCCTGCAGTGCAGAAGACACAGGAGACGTGGGTTCCATCCCTGCGTCAGGAAGATCACCTGGAGAAGGGCATGGCAACCCACTCCGGTATTCTTGCCTGCAAAAATCCTATGGACAGAGGAGCCTGACAAGCTACAGTCCATGGGGTTGCAAAGAGTCAGACACAACTGAGCACACACATACCCACATCCCTTATCCAGATTATAACACAAACTTATAATTGTGTAAACCTTACAGATAAAAGCCTAGTGTTAAAGACATGGATTTGGAGTCAGATCTGAGTTCAAGACCCTGCTTCGTCATTTCACAGCCTTAGGTACACTTGACCGGATGGATGTACAGTCTCTGAGCGTCATTTTCTCATCTGCAAAATGAAGACAATAGCAGGGCTTGTTTCACATTGCCTTCACATGGCCCTGTTACATGAGCACTTCACACGCAAGCATGGTGCCTGGCATCTGCTAATGATCAGTTAATGTTCGTCATTAGTTATTGCTGTAAAACATCGAGTGTTTGTGAGGTTTTCTCTAAAGAGGTATCCCAGTAGACCTTTCTGTAACCTTTCTAAATGTTTGTTCCTTACTCCCGTGCAAAAATAGCAGGGATGAAAACCATCTCAAGCTTTTTTATTTTTTTAAAAAATGATAGGATCTACAATTTTATTTTTATTTATTTATTTTCGGCTGTGCTGGGTCTTCGTTGCTGTGTGGGCTTTTTCTCTGCGGTGAGCGGGGGCCACGCTCTAGTCGTGGTCCTCGGGTTTCCTATTGGGGTGGCTTCTCTTTTGTGGAGCACAGGCTCTAGGGTGTGTGGGCTCAGTAGCTGCGGCTCCCGGGCTCTAGAGCACAGGTTCAGTAGTTGTGGTGCACAGGCTTAGTTGCTCTGAGGCATGCGGGATCTTCCCGGATCAAGGATCGAACCCGTGTCTCCAGCATTGGCAGGTGGATTCTTTACCACTGAGCCACCAGGAAAGTCCTCAGACTTTTTTAAATATTAGCAATCAAAGTGTCCCAGATTTCTTCAGCCTGCGAGGTCACAGCTTCCTGTTGTGCTGCATTACAGAAGTCTAACCCCTCATTCTGTATGCCTTCAAGAAGTTCAACCTTTTTATCAGATATCCATGCACTAGGGGAACTCTAGAAAATTCTTATGTCAGCCTTTGGGTTGGCCATGTTGTATAGTCCAGTTTATCTCCTCCAAAGTGAGTTTCACTGAGCATTTTTTCATGTATAAAGGACCGGAGAGAAGGAGTTGTCACTGTGTCATCCTGTCCTAGGACCCCATCCTGATTTCTTCAGTGACTTTTTCCAGGGACGTTTTGTCTGTGGGAAAGACCACTTCCTTCCAGGGAAATCTCAGCCTCAAAAGACAACAGGCAACACCAGATTGTGACGTGTAATTCCCATCCCCAGCTAGAAGGAACCAGGGTGCCTGAGGGGAGGGATGGCTGGTCCCAGGTCTGTAGCAGGAAATCACCAAGATTTTTAGATAAGCCTAGGATACAGAACTGTGTCAGAAAGCAGAGAAGGGGGACAAATGAGTTGTGTCCAAAGGACACAGGGGCCAGTAAGAAGGTGCTCCCATTGGTCAGAGATGAGCATCAATTGAGCATCTAAAAAGGGTACTTGATTAAAACACATTGTATATATTAACATAAAAATAGGAGTTTATCATGATGCTTTGAAAAAGTGAGAGAAAGCAAATAACCTCATTGGGTACCACTAGGACCCCAAGTCTTCATTCAGAAAATTGTCACTTTTGTGAGCATTTATCCAGTCTTTCCTGGACAGCCTGTATTGCTGGGAATTGAAATTGCCCTGGTTGATGAAAAAAAATCTTCTCTTATAGAAAAATTCTAGCTAATAAATGTAAAATGGTGGTAGAATCACAACATCATGTTGTAACACCCAGTGAAATCACTGATTCCAGTAATAATCAGTAACAAATGGGACTATCAGATGAGCCAGTGACGGGACACTTTGTGATGGAGGAGATGAAGCCATCACGTCTATACTGTAGCATCCCCGAAGATGGAACTCCCTTTGTGCTTCCGGACAGGATACAGGATGATGCCCATGAGGTCACATCTGAGGTATTGTTGCCCGGAATCTCACTCAGTCTCACGAACTAAATTTTATTGACAGGATTGTAGGAACAAAGAAAACAACATTGCAAGGAAGCACACTGGCAAGTCCAGAATGTGGGACAGTCTATGAGCCGAGCAACCCAGTTTCTGAACAAATCAATGGCTGGGTCGGGTGTGGGGAGAAAGGAAGGGGAGGGGAGGGCACTGCTGTCAGTACCGGAGGCAAAGAGATTTAACACCTAATACAACATGCAGACCTAGTTTGAGCCTGATTCAAGAAAACCAACTGTAAAAGAACTTTCCTTCAGAAACCAGGAAAATGTTGTTAGAGACTCAGCATTGGATGACAAAGAAATATTGTCCATTTTGTTCGGGATTTTAACAGCATTGTGGTTTGTAAAAATGCTCAGAATTTTCACCAATGCATACTAAAGTATGTAGGGCTTGGCTTTAAAGTTCCTTAACCAGAAAGAAAGGAAAGGGACAAGTGAAAATAAAGTTTTAAATTTTGATACATTTTGACTGAATCTGAGTGACGGATATATGAAAACATTTTAAAAAGGGATTGATAAACCAGTGTTCCAAAATCTTGGTAACTGTTGAACCTGGAAATGGATATAGGAAAGTTCTTTGTATTTATCCCTCTGTTTTTGAGTATGTTTACAAATTTTTTTAACTTCTAAAAAAATAAAACACGGTGTAACTCTAGGACACTGGTACATTTCTCAAAATCTGGGTTGTTTGCTCTGAGACCTCATCACATGTGCCATTTGAGCAAAGCCAGTCCCCGGCCCCTTGGCACCCTCTGTGCGCCAAGAAGAGAAGCCGAATCCATCTTTCTTTGGGTCAGCCTCCCCTCTCTTCCTAGTCTCCTATGGGCACTGCTGGAGTAAGCACACTCAGACCTCACACTAGAATAAGCCATCATTTTCTAGGACAGTGCAATCTAAATCCTAATTTAGATGGAAACCATTTCTTCGGGTGCAGAAAGACAATTCTGCCTAAAGAAAGCCTTCTACATGTGGCTGTGGGGAGACAGTCGGCTTCTCGGAACCTCCCTGTCCTGCTTCTCTGCCCACAATAGAGGTTTTGCTCTGTCTTCATGTGATCAGATACCAATTGTGCAAGGACTGGCTATACCCGGGGGAATGCAGGCCACCACTTTTCTTATTTTTAATTGTGGTAAAATGCACATGACAAAGCAGTTACCATTTTAATCATTTAAGCGTAGGGTTTAGTGGCATTTGGTACATTGTGGTATAACCAATCTCTAGAACTCTTTCCATCTTGGAACACTGATACTCTGTCCCCATTCCCCCTCCCCCAGCCTCTGGCAACCACATTCTACTTTTTGTCTATGAATTTGACAACTCTGGCTACCTTGTATAAGTAGAACCATACAGCGTCTGCCTTTTTTGACTGACTTCTTTCACATAGTATAAGTGGGCTTCTGCAGTGGCTCAGATGGTAAAGAATCCACCTGCAATGCAGAATACCTGGGTTCAGTCCCTGAGTTGGGAAGATCTCCTGGAGGAGTGCATGGCAACCCACTCCAGTATTCTTGCTTGGAGAATCCCATGGACAGAGGAGCCTGGTGGGCTACACATCGTGGGGTTGCAAAGAGTTGGACACGACTGAGTGACTAACACTTTCACTTTTTAGTTTCAGTGTCCTTAAGGTTCATCCACTGTAGCATGTGACAGAATTTTCTTCCTTTCTAAGGCAGAGTAATACTGCATTGTATGGATGGACACATTCTGTTCATTCCCTCTGTCAATGGACACTTGAGTTGCTTCCACATCTTGGCTATTGTGATCAGTGCTGCTGTGAAGATGCGGGTACCAAGCCATCGCTTTTGCAATATAAGGTTTTTCTCTCAAAGTGTTGAAAGTCCCAGCAACAGTTTTCAGCCCAGGTCCTGTTAGCTCCTCTCTCTCTGAGAGGTCTGCCCAAGCTCCCTCCCAAGGAGGACAAGCCTGTGTGCATGCGTGCGTGTGTGTGTGTGCATGTGTGCTAAGCTGCTTCAGTCGTGTCTGACTCTATGTGACCCCATGGACTGTAGCCCACCAGGCTCCTTTGTCCATGGGATTCTCCAGGCAAGAATACTGGAGTGGGTTGCCATGCCCTTCTCCAGGGGATCTTCCCGACCCAGGGATTGAACATGGGTCTCTTATGTCTCCTGCATTGGCAGGCGGGTTCTTTACCACTAGTGCCATGTGGGAAGCCCAAGCCTGTGAGAGGGCAGCAGCTCTCTACCTCCTGACATCACAGAGCCAGGCAGTGGTCACTGCCTTCTCCTGATACACTTTGTCTGAAAACAATCAAAGGAATAGGTGCTGGCAAGATGGTGAACAGTGGAAATTCCATCCCTCACTCCTATTCCATTCCCCAAGGACCAACTGCTGTTGGATGAATGGCATTTTTTCCAGTGGCTTTGTACTTGATTGTAGACATATATTGTACAAATGCATATGTGTGTATAGTTTTGCTTTGTAGTTTATAAAAGTATTATCTCATGAAACAATGTATCACAATTCCATACGATGGATAGGTGCTGGATATCCTCTGTATATACTCTTGTATATTTGTATATAGCCTCTGCATTTACTCTTGTGTATTTGTTGTTGTTCAGTCACTTAGTTGTGTCTGACTCTTTGGAACCCCATGAACTGCAGCATGCCAGGCTCCTCTGTCTTTTACTGTCTTCCAGAGTTTGGTCAAACTCATGTCCATTTAGTCAGTGAAGCTATGTAACCATCTTATCCTCTGCTGTGGCCTTCTCCTTTGGCCTGCAGTCTTTCCCAGCGTCAGCGTCTTTTCCAGTGAGTCAGCTCTTTTCATCAGGTGGTCAAAACATTAGAGCTTCAGCATCTGTCCTTCCAGTGAATATTCAGGGTTGATTTCCTTTAAGATCGACTGGTTTGATCTCCTTGCTGACCAACGGACTCTCAAGAGTCTACTCCAACTTATATATGTGAGTGTCATTGTTGAATAGAAGCCAATCTGTTGGGTCAAAGTGTATGTACGTTTAAAATCTTAATATAAACAGCCGAAAGAATTATGTCAGTTTACTTGTTAGCGTTAAAGATTTGAGCTTATTCTTTCAAGTTTAGGGCAAACGTTCTTGTCTGTTCTTATTTAATCACTGGATATATCCTTGACCTCTCTACAAGCAAATCTAAATAGCCTGTGCTACTCAGTTAAAATCTTCTTGGAAAATCTCAAGTTAGTAAAATTATCTAATTTTAACTGTTTTCTGCTTACTGTCTTAGGCAGATTTGATGGGCAAAAATGTAACTGTGTATTTCTGCAGATGGTAAATTTCAGGATTGGTCCTTTGAGGTATCAGGAAGTCTGAAGTTAATTTTATAAATATATGAATCTCTTGTTTTAAGGATTACACAAACATATTTTTAAAATACCATGTCTCTTTTGAAATTAAAAAAAAGAAAGAAAGAAAACCCTTCACTTCACCCCCTTCCCTTTTTGATTTTCAGCTGCTTGAAAAATTGCGGATTGCCCAGAAAGATCAAGTCCTCTAAGACTTTTATGCTGATATGCCCAGGAAATGTGTTTGCCCCACACCCCAAATTTAATTACTTAAGCCACTTGAACAGTTTGTGACTGTCAGCCCAGACAAGTGATTTCACAATTATATTTCAAATATAAAGATTTCCTCCAATGAAGCAGAAACTGTTCTTGGCACACACATTTGAAAGGGAGCGATGGGGTGGTTCCCGGCCAGGCAACGATGCCCTGAGAGGCGGGTTGCAGGGAGGAAAGGCCATCTACATCGCGTTGAAAAATATTTTTAATTCTCAGGGAACACAGAAAGCCAGTATTGGAGCAGAGCTGCATCTCTGCCAGCCCTCTGCGCGGTCCTCAGCCCGGAGCATCCCTGGACGCCCGGCTCTTTTGTGTTTCCTGCGTCCTCTCCAGGCGTGTCTGCGTCGTGCGGGGGAGGGTGGGGGTGGCGTGCCGGAGATCCCCTCCAGGAGGAGGGAGGCATCGGTACCTGCTTGTTATGCGACTATTGACTCGCTTCACGGGGAGGACTCCAGTGGCAAAGTGACCCTCCCCTCCGCCTGTCCCCTCCCTCCCTGGCTCCCGCCCTCAGTCTCCCCGCAGCAGGAACCTAACGCGGCCGCCCTGCGCTCTTCCTCCTCTTCTCCTTCCTCGGGCTCCCGGATTCCTGAAGTTATTAGGAGAAATAAGGGGACCACATGGAAGTTGTGACAGCTCCCAGCGGCGCTCCCCTCTCTCCTGAGCCATCACCTCGCCTTAGGGATTACCCGCTGACACGCTGAATGAAGGAGGTCCCCCTGCCAGCCAGCCTGCCGGGATGGGCCACTGCTGCTGCAAGCCTTATAACTGCCTTCAGTGCCTGGACAAGACGGTACTTTGCCTCCCACACCCGCCCCTCCCCTCTCCTTCCAAAGGGCCAGCCGCCTCTGTCTCTGTCCCCCGCCATGGCATGTGTGTGCACTTGTCTTGTGAGTGGAACAGGATATACTGCCCTGGCTGGCAGTATACTTCCCTGTGCTGAGTCGTGAGCCCTGTTACTCTGCAGTGTCTTACATAATTGTGTTTCTGCAGCCTCCGATGTAACTGTTGCATTCTCCTGAAATGTTGAGGGCTCTGCTCCAACATCATGAAATCCAAACTGCCAAGAAATCCTTGGAATATTCTGACTGCCTTTTAATGTACCTGCTAGAGCTGAGACATTCCAGGTGGGGGGGCGGGGAGGAATTTAGATGAGCTAGACATGTTTCTCTTGGCCAACCGCTAACTCTGAAAGTTTGCCACTCTCTGTGACAAACAGCATCTATCCTTGTAATTTCTGTGCTTAAGGTCAGAGATGCAAGCCTCCCCCCAACTATCCCTCGTCCAGTTCTGCTCTCTGTATGTGTTTGCATTACGTAGGGATGCAGAACACAGAGGTGAAGACTTAAGGAGCCAGAGAGTCTGAGGGTGTGTTCCAGATTTCACTGGAAGGGAAATTCACAGCCAGGGGACGGAGACCAGAGTGTGAGCAAGCGCTGGATGACAGTTCCAACACAAAGCCTTTCTTTGCTATTGACATTTGACTTCGAGCTTGCAGAGGGATTCGGAGATGCTTTTAATTTCACAACTAGAAATGTACTGGCAAGAACTCTTGCCTCTGTGATATGTTTTATTATCACACATGTTTGGATTTCTCAAAGATGCATGAAATGGAATTTAGCGGGAGGATGAAATTGCCTCCTTTCTACTTGTGGGCGTCAGTTATATAGCTTGAGGTCTAGTATGTGACCAGGTGAAGAGAAATAAACGGCTTAATATAAAACTCCTTAGAAGGAGGTCACTTGGGAAAAATTGGTTACTAGTTCTGTGGGTGAACTCTGACCCAAAGTAGAGTTATACACCACCTAGGAAAATTAAACTGATACATTAAAAGTCACCTGTTCCTTCTTTTCCAGTAGAAATGACTATCTCAATGGGATTGGTTTTTGCCACCAAGACTGAATTAAAATATTTATGTACACATTTATGTGCTTTAGACAAATAGAAATATGCAGCATTTTGTACTCAGTTTTCTGCATTTGAATCCAACATTGAAGTGATTAAGCCCTTTTTTCAAGAGAAATGGTCACCAAGTGGTTTTGAAGAAAGCCTTGTAACAGTAATAATTATAGAAGGGAAGGATATGCTACATGTACAGCAGTATTATAATGTTCGTATTTCTAAGCTCTGATATAAAAGTTTTAGAAATAAAAGCTGGTTACCTCATGCGAAGAGTTGACTCATTGGAAAAAGACCCTGATGCTGGGAGTGATTGGGGGCAGGAGGAGAAGGGGAAGAGAGGATGAGATGGCTGGATGGCATCACCGACTCGATGGACATGAGTTTTGGTAAACTCTGGGAGCTGGTGATGGACAGGGAGGCCTAGTGTGCTGTGATTCATGGGGTCTCAAGGAGTCGGACACAACTGAGCGACTGAACTGAACTGAACTGAAAAGTCTTTTTCAAGAAAATATATTTTAAAGTGAATCCGTCCTCCTTTTTTGTTTCACATCAAGTCCTTGAAAAATATTATCCCTGTGTCAGTCTTTAAATTGGAGATTTTAAGAAAGATAAATGCTGTTTCGTCTCTTTAGCAGTGTGATGTAAGTGACTTTCGAATGTTTTAGCTTTGAGATGTCACACTTAAGGCTAGTTATTCTTTCCTAATGAAAACTTGCACAGAACTTTCAACTTTCTCCTTAAGCTTACAGTGACATTTCTTGCTGTATCTTTGCTATATTTTAGAATGATATGCCCATTGCAGGTTTTATAGATGTTATGTCCATAGGTGCTTATCTCAGGGATTAGGGCTTTCCATTCTTAATTAAAATTTTTGTTTTATTTAGTTACCCACCTTTCAGCATAACTTCCTAAATGGTATGCCAGAATTGGTAGTTTATTCAGTAGTTACCTGTTGGGCCAGGCATGCTACTTCTAGGACTGTTACGGGATTCCAGTCCAATCTCAAACTCTGGAAATTAGTTTATTCTTTAAATTTCACCATAAAATCCTGTAGTCTGCTCATCAGCTCTGACAATCCCAGGATCAACATGAAAGAGACCTGATGAAATGGTCACTGAGTTGTTTCTGATTACTTCAGCCCATCTTGTTGTTGTTTAGTCGCTAAGTCATGTCCGACTCTTGTGACCCTGTGGACTGTAGCCCGCCAGACTCCTCTGTCCGTGGGATTTCCCAGCCAAGAATGATGGAGTGAGTTGCCATTTCCTTCTCCTGGGGTTCTTCCTGACCCAAGGATCGAACCTGTGTTTCCTGCACTGGCAGGTGGATTCTTTGCCACTAAGTCACGAGCGAAGCCCTTAGTCCATCGTAATAAGCCTTAAAAAAATAAAAGGAACACCCCTTCCCCCACTGACCCATACTCTGTACAAACACAAAATAGAAAACTTTATTTTGCGAAGCAAAAATGCCTTTAACAGTTGCTCCTAGGGTGGGCAAAGATGTTCTGAAACATCTTTAAACAATTAAAGAGACCTTTAGGTAATCAGTTTCAGAGGTGGGCTAAGAAATAATAATCTTAAGATGATTCTTTAACATTAATTTATTGGGAGGAAGTATGGAATTTTGCCTAGAGTATAAAATGCATGAAAAGTTTGTTAAATGAACAAATGGTTTTTAAAAGTTGATCATGCCTAAGTATTTTAAGTTTAAAAACACGAGTAAAAGCATCAACAATATTTCTTGCTGGTTTGCTCTGTGCCCAGTTATTTTGGGGACTAGCAAAGAATTCTTAAAAGGCACAGCCTGCCCTATGGAGTTTACCAGTTATTTGGTTGTATTTCCACCTTTTCCAGAGAAAATGCGAGTGGGGCAGGCAGCAGTAACACATACAGGGCAATAAAACCAGTAGAGCGAGACTGAAATATCGTTAAGTGAAAGTTATGTGGTCCTCACCATTCCTGTTTCTGGAATCCAGTGAAAGGAGAAATCAGTGCTGGAATCAAAAGCAAGGTTTCTTGGAAGAAGTGGATCATGACTTGCATGTTGAGGAATGGGGTAGAATTTTGAGAAGGACAGTAACTCTAAGCAAAGGGAGCTGGAGTAAAGATGTTTTAGCCCACGTAGGTGAAAGGTGAGAGTCAGTATTGGTACATACAAGCTCATAGGGAGTGTGGGGAATGTTTACCAGGCTGAAACCCAGGCTGATTTTTAACTTGAGTTAAGAAGAGATAGGGATCCATGTTGGGATTTGAGCAGGAAGCCAGTCTGTAGAGAGACTCATTCCACAGGTATCTGTAAGGGAAAGCTGTGACCCATGAAGCCCCCTGGGATGCCCAGATGGACCCCCAGGAGTCCGTCCACCGGTGTATTCAGTGTGGTCCAGGCTGAAGCCAGCAGCTCTGCACATACAGACACCTCCCAGAGCTGGTCCTTCTTAGAAACGTTGAGTTACTAAGGGAAATCAACTAGATGTACAACTAGAATGCCAGCCCGTTTTTTAACAATAAGAACTATAACTGACAAGCAAATGAATGCTTACGAGCCTGATTAGACAGGTGATTTCTTTTTAGCGTCAAAGTCTAGCTTCATAAGAGGTAGTTGATGAGGATGGAGTCTGAGTCAACAAGTTACTTAGGCATCCAGTGCCCTCAGGTCTCATTACCCGCCCTGCCTGAGATTACCGGGGAGGCTGTGTGATGTGTGACTGTCACTGGCCCTGGTGACCGCCTCTTCCAGGCTGCCACAGCTTTGCTTCTTCTACTACATATCCCCCCGCCCCACCACACCCCCTCTTCCTGCTTCAGATACAGTCCTGTCCCTTTCGGGCTTACTTTGCATATCTCTACCCTGATGTTTTCTGTGTTGATTGTCATCTCAGAGGCTAATCTAACTTACCTTTTCTCTAAATTTTTGGGAGGGGTGTGAATTAGGGGAAGGCACCTCACTGCTTCTCCCAGCTACGCTTAGGTGATGGGACAGTAATAAATTTGGGAAGGTCATTAAAAGAAGATAGAATCCGGAAAGGTCAAGAGACTTCTTCTGTGAGTCATAAATGGGTGAAAAAAAATCATGGTTCTGGCTAATCTTCCTTCCCTCTGCTTGCTCTGGAATCCAGAAGTTTCCAGCCTTACTCCTCTGAGTTCACAGTTCTTCTCCTTGAGGCCCCTGAGTCTTTGTCCTTCCTAACTGCTCCTTGGTAATCCACATGTGGGCTGACACCCCCTGTTAACTGCAGCCTCTTAGGTAAGCTAGATGTTTCCCAGCTACCAATGCTCCAGCATGCATGCATACTCAGTCATATCCAGCTCTTTTTGACCCCATGGATTGTAGCCTGCCAGGCTCCTCTGTCCATGGAATTTCCCAGGCAAGAATACTAGAGTGCAGTGCCGTTTCCTCCTCCAGGGGATCTTCCTGACCCAGGGATCAATTTAGCATCTCCTGTGTCTCCTGCACTGAGCCACCTGGGAGCCCAATACCCCAACATGCACAAGGGCAAAGGCTGGAATGATGCATCTTGGAATTTCATCTGATTTCTTGGGAAACCAGATATGGCCTTGCTCATTTTCCACACGAGTAGACACTGACATGTATTTAAGAATATTAAACATGAATGATGCTTTCCCTTCAGCCGGTCTGTATTAAATTTGATTTCCAAGTAGAAAAGCAGACATAAAATACAGTGGCCTGTGCTAATTATATGTGAAAGAAATAGTACTTATTGATTAAGTCGAAGCATGGCATCAGTGCTCCCTTAAAGCCATAATAACTGAAATGAATAAAAGGTCAGTCCACTTCCCAAAGGAATTTTCCACAGTGCTATATTAGGGATCTGGCCCATCTTCACAATATTAATATTGAAAATGAATGCTGTATTCACCAAAGGCAGTATGAAAGCGACACTGAAGACTTACGTGTTCTGTTGACGTCACCTGGTGGCTGGTTTGTTTTGAAATATAAAAGAAAATGTTTCCCTATTAAGACAAAATTTTACCATGTGGAATTAACCCTCATGGGTGAGAAGCAATATTGTTTTGTGGAGGAATGAAAAAAAATTCCTTTAAGCTCTTTGTAATTACATGTGTAGGTATATCACTTTGGGTTTCAAAAATTCACAATAAAAAGGATCTGGATGTTTCCTCAAATACCAGAATTCTATAGATTTTTAAATTTAACTCCTTGTTAAGGCTCTTTTGTTTAGCCTGGGAAAAAGGGGCCCAGCTCAGGTGATCAAATTTTCCTGATCTACACTGATTTCAGGGCAGGCTAAAAAGATAAGGAAGTTTAGTTGGGCATATTTAAACTTAAATATATATGTATACATATATATACACATACATACATACATGTATATGATGACATCACCGACTCAATGGACATGAGTTTGAGCAAAGTCCAGGAGAGAGTGAAGGACAGGGAGGCCTGTCCATGGACCTCATACTGCAGTGCCTGGGACTGCAAAGACTCAGACACAGCTGAGCGACTGAACAACAACAACATATATTTTTTAAATGTACATACATATGTCCTTTAAAAAAAATATTAGGTGGGGAGGAGGAAGCTGACAAAAACACTCAAAACTATAGTGAATTTTATGAAGTTTTCATCAGCAGGCTTATAGCTGGTCAAGCATTCTTTCCGGGAGAGTTGCCAACCAGAGGCAGACTTGGCAAGAAGGGCCCATCTTATGGGGTGACAGAGGTCCCCAGAAATAGCCAAAGTGCTGTTTGGTGTTGCTGGCCCTCCTGACCTTTGCCTGGGGCGCTCCCTTCCTAGCCCCCTGCTTACCCATCCTCTGGTCTCAGGAAGTCCCCAGGCTGGCCCTGCCGAGTTGAGTTTTGTCATGTTGTTTTGTAATTACTTGTTTGTTTACTGACTCTTTGGGAGACTCCTCAGCTTCTTGAAGGCAGAAGTATCCTGCCTGGCTTGTCTGCCTGCCAGTGGTGTATGTGTGTGCTCAGTCGTGTCCAACTATTTGCGACCCCGTGGACTGTAGCCCACCAGGCTCCTCTGTCCATGGAATTCTCCAGGCAAGAATACTGGAGTGGGTTGCCATGCCCTCCTCCAGGGGATCTTCCCCACCCAGGGATCGAACCTAAGTCTCCTGCATCTCCGGCATTGACAGGAGGGTTCTTTACCCCTGAGCCATCAGGAAAGCATGCTACGTAATAGGTGCTCAGTAAATATGTGCCATGTTGGATACATTTCCTGTTTCTGGATCAGTTGGGGTGAAAACTCCTCAGATTCACTCAACCTTTTATATGTCGATGATCATTCAAAACACATATATTCAATTTTAATAAAAACCAGGCTGTTCTGTTGGTTCCTAATGTGGGGAGGGGCTTAGGTGGCTGATGCCCAAGGGAGGGTCACATGGGCGATGCTAACTAACAAGAATGGGCTTTTTCACTTCCTGTCATCCCCAGTTTCACACGGGCGGCACTAGCCGCCTAAACAGACAGCCCTGTTGACCAGGCATGTTAGGATAAAAGAGTGTGGCAGGCTTGCTTGGGGCTTGGCCTCACATTCAGTTGCTTGGAGTTCACAGAGTGATGAGCAGGTTGTATACTTTGCCAGGCTTCTGTAACCAGGACAGATCGAGGGCAGTGTTCCCCAAGACTTTGCAGCGCCATGGCTAAGGAGAAACTGGGCTTCCCTGTAGCATACTGATAGGGTGAGAGGTGGTGGGGAGCCTGAGATGTTCATGGAGGGGAGCCTCTGGGATTCCGTCTGCAGGTGCAGCGGGCCATGCTGGGGACACAAGAGGACTCGGAGTGTCAAGGAGACATGCCGAATCACAGAGGCAGCTAAAAAGACACACTCCTGCCATGGGGCCAAGACGAACATTCTACAAGCGTCCCCTTTCCAGTTAAGCCCATCGTGGAGTAAATGGTTGTTTTAGAGGAACAACCTTCTTGGACTTGGCGATTTCTGGACTGTATCATTAGGATAGCTTGGATGCCTAATACTGAGCTCTATTTTTAGCCTGTTGGAGTGAAAGCAGGGGCTCGTGTGCTTGGCACCAGTGAGGAATTTTCCACTCAGTCCCCATGTAGGGAAGCACTAATCTAACGCTGGCCCATCGAGGAGACCTTGCTCCTATTTCAGCCATCCGCTGTGTCATCACCCCGGATCTGGCTTAGGGTGGAAGATGGGGGAAGGAGGATGGTGTGTGAAAGCCTTTCCAAGGGAACCTTCGGGGCAGCCTCACTCCTGGTAACTCAGCAGAACTTCAGGCCATGCTGGGCTCTGCTGAGCCACGAAGGGTTGGAAGGGTGACTCTACGAGGCAGGGAGTGGAGAGTGGAAATTCCCTCTAGGTTCTCATACTGCCTGAGGAGCAGTGTCCCCGGAGTCCAAGCTGTTGACTCATTCCATCACGTCATTCTGGTTTGGCTCGAAGAAAACCAAGAGGAACTTAATTGATGCAGAGAATTCATAAATTAGAAGAGTTATGTCATTTCAAAAACAGGCACTTAAGGAAGAAGGGCTGCAGCTCGACTGCTCTGGCCAGCCCCCTGGAGCAGAGCTGCGCCAGCGTCTTCAGCAGGGACGCGTGGGGAGGCGGTCGGAAAGGGTCAGAGAAAGCTGACCAGGAAAAGCTAAACAGCTACCCTATCAAGTATTACAGCCCCATGTAGGCTGGAAGGGAAATGAACTGAAGTGCAACCCGCAAATCCACACCAAGGACAAATACCCTGCCAAGGAGGGCAGGGGTGGATGGGATGTGAATGTAGCCAGGGAATATTTTCAGTGAAACAGAGTCATCAGGGGCTGGCAGTGCCTGTCCTCCAGTTAGATGTAGAAAGCTTGCTGGTAACTTGTGCTTGGATCCAAGCTGGGGATCGGTGTGATTTGGGTGTCAACATTGGGTCTTTATTGGAGGGAGAACCTCCTTGTGTTAGTGTTTGATGAAGAGTGTAGACCTTGGCTTGAACCTCCTGCTTTGCCACTTCCTGGATAGTTGTGCATGTTACTTGGCTGATTTCCTAACCATGGAGCCTCAATTTTGTCCTCCAGAATGGAAAATAAACCATGGAGCCGGTTGACCATATTTGGAGGAGTAAGTGAGCAAAAGGCTTACCCTGTGCTGTGCCTGGTGTCTAGGAAGTGTTTGGTCAGTTCAGTTCAGTCGCATAGTCATGTCTGACTGTGACCCCATGGACTGCAGCACACCACGCTTTCCTGTCCATCACCAACTCCCAGAGCTTGCTCAAACTCACGTCCATCGAGTCAGTGGTGCCATCTAACTGTCTCATCCTCTGTCATGCCCTTCTCCTGCCTTTGATCTTTCTCAGCATCAGGGTCTTTTCCAAGGAGTCAGTTCTTCCAGTCAGGTGGCCAGAGTATTGGAGTTTTAGCTTCAGTATCAGTCCTCCCAATGGATATTCAGGACTGATTTTCTTTAGGATTGACTGGTTTGATCGCCAGTGTTTGATCAAGGTCAGTGTTAATGTTGATCTAGTAATCAGCATGGGCTTCCCAGGTGGCTCAGTGGTAAAGAATCCGCCTGCCAATGCAGACAATGCAGGAGACAGAGGTTCCATCCCTGGATTGGGAAGATCCCTCTGGAGAAGGAAATGGCAACCCACTCGAGTATTCTTGCCTAGGAGATCCCATGGACAGAGGAGCCTGCTGGGCTACAGTCCATCGGTTGCAAAGAGTCATACACAAATGAGCAGACACACAATCAGCACACCTTTCCCGAGTTTAGTTATTTCCCTTGACTTTTTAGCCATCAGATTTGTTGCTTCTGTTTGGCAGCTGACACTTCTTGATGAGCTGTTTGATGACTTTGAGACCATTGGTTTGGTCATCTGCCTTTGCAGAAGGTTGGGCATGAGGGCAGGATGGATCTTCATTGATCATCCTCATCTTTGCTTCCCAGAATGTAGAGGGTGCAAGTCTCTCATCTCACTGGCTTCCCTCCTGTTTGCCCTGCATCTCTTTTCCCTTCCCGCCTCCTCCTTTTCTTATCTTCCTTCTTCTCTTTCGCTCCCTCATTTGCATTTCTCCTCAAGCAAAGATAGGTGGGGCAGGCCTGACCACACATGTCAGTGTCGTTTTCATCCAAGTGATTCAAATCTAAGGATCTTCACCCACATCATCAGCACCGTCTCTACCTGAAGCCTGTCCTCCCTGGACCTTCAAGCCCCTCCTTTCCCATGTCCCCAAGGCTTCTGTGGCTGGAAAGTGGGGTGTGATGGCTGGTGATGCGGGATACCCACGTACGGGTACCATCCACCCAGGGCTTCATCCCAGGGCTGCTACAAGAGCTGAGGGAAACCTTGGCTTTGGATTAGCAGTCAGAGTTGGCTTATGGATTTTTTGTTAGGTTCTGGTTGTTCCGTTTGCAACCTCGACTAAGTCTTTGTAACTCTCAGCAGCTCAAGAGTGAATCGTGAGTGATGCTATTTCTGTTCTGATAAGGTTAGTATTTCAGTTCTCTGACTGTGCTTCAAATTGAGGATGTAAAGTGAAAGTCCCTCAGTTGTGTCTGACTCTTTGCGACTCCACTGACCATATAGTCCATGGAATTCTTCTCCTGGCCAGAATACTGGAGTGGGTAGCTATTCCCTTATCCAGGGGATCTTCCCAAGCCAGGGATAGAACCCAGGTGTCCCGCATTGCAGGCGGATTCTTTACCAGCTGAGGTACCAGGGATATAATTCAAAATGTCTCTTTCTCAGGTGCCGCTAGTGATAGAGAACCTGCCTGCTGATGCAGGAGACATAGAAGATTAGGGTTCAATCCCTCAGTTGGGAAGTTCTCCTGGAGAAGGAAATGGCAACCCACTCCAGTATTCTTGCCTAGAAAATACAGAGGAGCCTGCAGACTACAGTCCATGGGGTCACAGAGTTGGACATGACTGAAGCGACTTTGGAGATATTGAAGGAGCAGAAACAAGTTAGTTTTTTCAGTAGTTTGAGATCATTTCAGGGTAAATACTGAAGTTTACCCTCTCTGGAATATCAGGCTCTCTTAATTTGTAGTAACAAGTCAGCTGGCTGTATTCTGCTGATGTTCAAACAAGGACCTGTCCCTGTGATCAGTCTGATTAAATGTTTTCCCCGTGTTGTACTCTCTAGTCTTTGAACTTAGAGTAGAATCACAACAGAGCCAGGAAGGTGCTTTAAAAAAAGAGAGAGAGAAAAGAGATAAATGCAAATTCTCAACACTTTCAGATATTCAATATGGAAAAGCACCTCTTATCTGTAGGATGTCATCCAGTTGCAAATAAAATCAAAGGAAATGGCAGAGTTGTAATAACAAGCAACGCTTTTTATAGAGGGTATAAGTGCCAGGCATTGTTCTAACTGCTTCACCTATGTTAATTTATTTAACCATCAGGATAACCCTGTGCAGTGGGCGTGGCACTGGAAGGGTATGTGCTCTCAGAGGTGGTCTCCTGCCTTCAAGTTCCTGGAGGGCAAGGATGCCACAGGCTGGGGTGGGAGGTGGGAGCTTCATGAGTGAGGTGGGGTCGACTGTCCCCCAAAGGGTATATCGTTGCTGCATTAGTCTCAAGAGATCCGTGACTTAATCACTGTTAATGCTTGTGACTAAAATAGCTCTCAGAGTTTTATTTTGGCATGAAATTCTGGTATTGCTTAGCACATGCCCTTTGTATGACCTGAGACCCTGCCATGGGCCCAGAGTAGCTCACATGTCACCAGGGTCTAAATGCAGGAGACACAGGGACACAATCTTGACGACTGTCTATTCTCGTTCAGCCCAGATTGTCCGGAGGTGCTGACATCAAAGTCAGAGGAGGTTATGAAAGAAAGAGTGTTCACGCAGCCTTGATGATATCTCTGCTAGATATTTGGTATCCATTTAAGCCAAAATTCCCTCTTGGGAAATGTTTGCGTTGGGTGTGCATTCTACAGAGTGAAAGAAACTTTCCTTGAAGGCCTGTATTTTTGGCATCTCTCACTGGAAGAGAATTTACAGAACACATCTTTCCTAGTTATTATTAATAATAAAATCATAACAAATGTAAGTCTTGATGCTGACTCGTATCTTCAACTGCTTCTCTGTTTTATGTCCTAATAGGAATTTGATTTGAAAACAAGTAAGCAGTCATTTAGTGACAAATGGCATTCTTTGCAGTAAATAATACTTCGAGTGGGAGTTTTCCTCTTCTTCTTCCAATGCACAGAGTGGAACAAAATACTTGGAGACCTCTAATTTAGGTGTTGATCTTATGACAAAGAGAAATGTTTCGTATTAGGTTTTCTGTTCAGTGTTCATTAGGTAGCTGGCTGTGCGTGTATGGACGAAAGGGTAAGTTTAAGGAGACTTGGTAAAATAAACATCTGTCTGTCAGAGAGCTATGGCATTGGCATTTTCATGGTCAAAAATCTCGTTAATAGTGACAATAATTAAAAATGTAAAAATAATATATAACAGTAGATTAATGTGTAGACATGCAGAGAATTACTGTAGGTTGATGTCCACAGAGTAGAATATAGAGAAAAGTACAACTACAGGGTATTATTAATATTGTATGACAAGCTTTGTGATTTGAATGTGGTACAAATGAATGAGTCATACTTGGCTTTGTTAAGTTTTGTATATGCTTATCTAATGAGAAAATTATCTCCTTAAGGACTTGACTTATAAATATTTGCTTAATGTGATTCATTAGTTAAACATATGAAAGTCCTTATCCAGCCTCAAACAAGGGGAATCTCGGTGTCCGTTTTGTTTTTTCAGAATGAAAGTGCCCTTGTGAAAGAGAAAGAGCTGTCAATCGAACTTGCAAACATCAGGGATGAAGTTGGTAAGTGGGGCCTCGGCATGAGGAATGGGAAGAGGGTGTCTTTTTCCTGGTATGTGAACATGTAACAAAAGCAGCTGTGTCTCGATTAATAACCAGAGCAGACCTGCCTGGACAGATGGGAGCATCTTCCCCAGAGCAGTGGTGGGTTCTTGTAGTCTTGGGGGCGGGGCACTGATTTCTCTGCAGCATCTCTGTTGTCATAAAGGCAGCTTGCTACCAGTTCACAGTGGAACTAATCAGGCTTGACTCCACTTCTCACAGATGGCAGCGCATCTCTGCATCTGCCTTGTGTGGGGTGACACGCACCCCCCGTGTGATCCCTCCCTCTGCCCCAGGGAAGGCACAGCTCCTAGAAGCAGCTCAGCTCTGGTGGGTAGCTGGAGCGCTCCCGGTAAGATGCTTCCTGCCATTGTTCACCCCGCCGTGAAACATTGTGATCTAGAATGTGAATCTGGATGGCTGTAACAATGCTAGGGTACATCTCGAAACTCCTCCTCTTTGGCCGATAGGATGGTGTCATTCTGGCTGAACCATAGGAGACCTTGCCAGTGACGGGATGACCCCTAGACCCTGGGATATCTTCCATCATAGACTTTCACTCTTGGCCATAGGTCAGACCAAGGATCTGCCACATTCCGATTACTTGATCCCATTCTGTTCTTGGGATCCTTTACTCCAGCAGAGGTGACATGAACATGACCTAGTTCCCTCAGCATGCTCTTCTCTTTATGAGGAGCGATCCTCCTCCATCCAGTGTGGTCCTGGGGGCGGCCCACCTGTGTAGGTATGGCTTCCTCCGCCAGCAAGGCCCTTGAACAGGCCCATCCATCCTAGGTGGGTGGCACCCATTTTTGGGTCAGCTGTGAGGCATCGAGTGTAGAGGCCAGACTTCCCTGGAGAACACGGGCCCCCAGGATGCATGGTGGATGGGGTCATGATTTTCAGTTTCCCCCACCCTTTCTTTTTAGAAGTGAAAGTGTTAGCTGCTTCAGTTGTGTCCGACTCTTCGCAACCCCATGGACTGTAGCCCTCCAGGTTCCTCTGTCCATGGGATTCTCCAGGCAAGAATCCTGGAGTGGGTTGCCAATTCCTTCTCCAGGGGATCTTCCCCACCCAGGGATCAATCCCAGGTCTCCCACATTGCAGGCAGATTCTTTACCATCTGAGCCATTATTTTTACCTTCAAGTTTGTGTTTTGTTTCTTCACCGTGAGTTTTCCACTTCCTCTGCCATCGAGACAGGGCGGCCGTGGCCTCTTCTCCCCTCCTAGGGGAGCAGTCCTGTGGGGAAGGCCTCACGTCATGGCCCCTCCCCAGCCTCACCTGTGCGGCGCCCACACGCCCGCCAGTGGGATGGATGCGCAGGACCGGAAGCGGCAGTGTTGGTGAGGGTCTCAGGTGAAGCCCCAGTCCACACACGCGTGTCTCTCTCATGCAATGGTCGGGCTCTTGGGTGGTTCCTGGGCCGTGGAGGAAATGACTGAGGTCCTGGCAGAGTGCGCTGGCTCACGTCCGTGTCCGCGGGTTCTCCTTCATCAAAAAGAAATTTGATTAAAGAAGAGAGTGATGACAGGGCAGTCTGCAAGGTGACTCATAGCTCTGAGGTGTGTAGCACCTTGAGTCTGAAGACGGAGGACAAACTCTTCCACTGTGGGGTGAGTGCCTGCCAGGAGACATGTCTGCTCCCCCTGGGCAGACGTTAGATCCAGGTGTCCGTCCTGACCCAGCGGGTGAAATGTACCGAACCCAGTGCCCTTACCCCCTGTGCTTTCCCGAAGCTTCTGAGTGCAGGAGGAACCCCTCAGGGATCACATTGGGGCTTTGTATGGAAGTCTTCTTTGATTTCTGCATTAGTGCTAAGAGGAGCACCAGAATTCACCTGCAAAGTAAAAAAGCCATGGGGTGTGGGGAAAGGAAGGCCATTCAGCCCAGCATTCGGCTCCAGAGTGCGCTTTAGCTGTGAGTCCCTGAGCCACTGTGGAGGCGGCATTTGTGAGGGGGAAAGACAGGGGGGCAGGGGGGACCAGCCGTTAACTGTAACATCATGAATTCTGGTGTCTTGACCTGAGCGGTGTTCCTTTGAAGTGAAGAGGGCACCTGGCTATGTTCACCAAGCTGGAAGCTCTCTGAAGCCCACTGTTCCAGAGTTTTTATAATCCATCCTCCAGTGCCCCTCTCCCTGGAGGTTGGTGAGGGGGCCCAGAAGCTCCAGTCCTCTGATGGCCTGGTCTGTCCTGTGACCCACCCATCCTGAGGCTTTCTAGGTGCCTCAGGGAGTCACCTCCTTAGCATAAATTCAGTCACAGAAGGACTCATTATAAATATGAGAGACACTCCTGTCACCCAGGAATTCAGAAGGGTTTTAGGAATTCCAGGGGACAAAGACCAGTACCTCACCTAGCCAAGGCACCTGGCCAAGGTACTGCCCAGACATAGAGAACCCCTCCTGCATTCAGCAGTTTTCTGAGCACTTTATGTAGCAGGTGCAGTCAGCACATTGTGATGGAGGTCCAGGCCTTAGTGACTATAGTCTGTCTACTCACTGCACTTGAGAGATCAGTAAATCCAGACTTGGTCAAAGATTGTATCTAAAGCTGAGTGTCTGTAAGGACCAAGAAGAAGAGCTTGGTTCTCCTTAATCTCAGTCCATCCATTCATTAAACAGTTATTTATTAGGTACTTAGTATGTGCCAGGCGGGCTATCCAGGTGGCTCAGTGGTAAAGAATCCACCTGCCAATACGGGAGACTCAGGTTTGATCCCTGGATCGGGAGGTACCCCTGGAGAGGGAAATGGCAACCCACTCCAGTATTCTTGCTTGGGAAATCCCATAGGCAGAGGAGCCTGACCAGCTACAGTCCATGGGGTCACCAAGAGTCAGACTGAAGTGACTTAGCTCGCACTTGCGTTTTTCATCTGACCCGAAAACTTTAGAAATGTTAATGTGAAATGTAGTTTTAAAACCGAAAGCAGTGATTAATAAAGCAGTCATTCTGGCAAAGCTTCTCAAGTGTTGTACAGGAAGCTAAGTGGTTAAGTCTACATTTGGATTCAAGTTGGCATATTGAAACAGAGCAAACAATACCTGAATGTTTTCTGTAACATGAAATAAAAACATTAAAGAATTCCAAGAGCTTTGATACAAAGGTATGATAGTAATCTAAGTTTGTGATAGTAAGCACTGGATTGTTATTTATTATGTTCTTAAGTTACTAAATAGAATGAAAATGTCAATTTGCTCTTGTTTATAACTAACAGCTTACATATACACACCCCACTGTAAGTATATTTGTGAGATGATTTTACCTCCTGGGGTTTATACAGAAAATGTGTTTTCCAATTTATGATCATAATCCCTTGTATTTACCAGGAGCTTAGTACTTACCAAGCTCTGTCATATGATATGTTTTATTTATTCATTCATTCAGATTGCTCTGTGAAGTAGGTGCTGGTGTCTCTTATATGAAATTGAAGCTCAGAAAGATTAAATGACTTCCAAAAGAGCATACAGCTAGTGTGTACAGAGTCGAGTCTTAAACCCGAGTCTAGAATTCTTCTACTCATTGTATGTGATTTTACTACAGCATCTCCAGCATCACCATCACATTTGGTGATAATTTTTAATTTAATAGATTAAAAAATCAGGTGAACAAAATAAAATAGCTTTTTCTTCCAGTTCTATATGTTGTTGTTCAGTCGCTAAGTTGTGTCTGATTCTTTGCGACCCCTTGGACTACAGCACGTCAGGCTTCCCTGTCCTTCACCAGCTCCCAGAGCTTGCTCAAACTCATGTCCATCGTTGATGATGCCATCCAAGCATCTCATCCTCTGTTGCCCCCTTTTCCTCCTGCCCTCAATCTTTCCCAGCATCAAGATCTTTTCCAATGAGTTGGCTTTTCCCATCAGGTGACTTCCACGCAAAAGGATGAAAGATGCTAGTATGCATCTGTCCAGACATAGGTTAGAGTATAATTATGTTAATTCATCAGTAAGCTATAGCTGTTAGGATTGGGTTCTAGAACAAATAGCAAACTCCCTAAAGAATGGGAGTTTACTCAAAGTAGATGTTTATTTCTCCCTTATATAAAAGTTGGAGGAGTTCCAGGTGGCTCAGTGGTAAAGAACCCACCTGCCAATCCATTGAATCTGCATGCAGGAGATGCTGGTTCGATCCCAGCTGGGCATGGCAACCCACTCCGGTATTCTTGCTGGAGAATCCCCATGGACAGAGGAGCCTGGTAGGCTGTGTCTATGGGGTTGCAAAGAGTTGGACGCACCTGAGCATGCATGTGAGCACCCAGGGGTAGGTGTGATTCTGTTCCACTAAGTCCACGGAGTGGGTGGGCAGGCTTCCTACAGCTCAGCATTCTCCCATTCCCAAGACAGTGGTGCTTCATCTAGTGGGCCAGGGTAGCTGTGGTCAGTACTAAGTGCCACCTGGTCATCACATCTCTAGTCCAGTTAGTAAGATGGAAGAGGGAATGAACAAAAAAGCAGAGACAGTAGGTCAGCTCTTTCCTTGGGAAAAACGTTTCCAGGAATTTCTATCTCATTGCCCAGCTCTAAGTCACAGGGCAAACCTAGTCATAAGAAGGACCTGGAGTTGTGCTCTTCTTTGGTGACTTTGCCTGGATATTTTACTGCTATGGAGGAAGGCGAGAATGTGCTGTGGGCCTCACTTTCCTCCGTCAGTAAGATGGAACCCTGGTGCTTGTCACACTAGCTGAATGAGAGGAAAGGACAGAGCACAATGTTTGGCAGGAAATTGGGGCACAGTATATGCTAATTCCCTTAGGTTTCAGATTAGATTCTGTTGTCTTCCTTCCCTTCACAGCTTAAAAAAAATCTAAGTTAAAATGCAAAACCCAAGAAGGCACCTCAGAAAAAATAACTAATCTTGGGATCACAAAAATAATGCACATTTTCTTAAGTATAAAAATATCTCTTCTAAGCACACCAATGAAAAGACAATTTGCCAGATTGGATAAAAAAGCAAGATTCAGCTATGGGCTGCGTAAGAGAAATCCACTTCAAATGTAAAGGAGTGGATATTTAAAAGTAAAAGGAGAGAAAAAAGATACACTGTGCTAACACGGAGAAGGCAATGGCACCCCACTCCAGTACTCTTGCCTGGAAAATCCCATAGACCGAGGAACCTTGTGGGCTGCAGTCCATGGGGTCGCTAAGAGTTGGACTCGACTGAGCGACTTCACTTTCACTTTTCACTTTCACACATTGGAGAAGGAAACGGCAACCCACTCCAGTGTTCTTGCCTGGAGAATCCCAGGGACAGGGGAGCCTGGTGGGCTGCTGTCTATGGGGTCGCAGAGTCGGACACGACGGAAGCGACTTAGCAGCAGCAGCAGCAGCATGCTAACACCAGGCTTCCCAGGTGGCGCTAGTGGTAAAGAACCTGCCGGACAATGCAGGATATGTAAGAGATGTGCGTTTGATCCCTGGGTCGGGAAGATCTGCTGGAGAAAGGCATGGCAACCCACTCCCATATTCTTGCCTGGAGAATCCCATGGACAGAGGAGCTACTGTCCATGGGGTTGCAAAAGTGATTTATCAACTAAACAACAATAACAGTGTTAATATTACGCAAAGTAAACTTCAGATCAATACCGTTACTATAGATGGAGATGCTATTACGTAAGGATCAAGGAGTCAGTTCACCTAAAAAAGATAGCAGTGCTGAATACCTACGTGCCTAGAAATAGAGCTTCAAATCAGACGAAGCAAAACACGGTGGAACTGAAAGAAACAGACCCACTGTTACTGTTGGAGACTTCAGCACTCCTCTCCCAGTCCTGAGAGAAGGAGCAGGCAGAAAATCAGCTGGAGTTTAAAAGACCTGAATAGCAGTTATCAACCAGTTGAGCTAGTTGACCTAATTGACATTGACAGAAGGTTCCAGATAACAAACAGGACATACATCCTTCTCAAATACACGTGGAATGTTGACCCACGTGGACCATACGCTGAGCCATAGAACAGACCTTAGCAGATATTAAAAAACTGAAATTATACAGATCATTTTGGACTATAACAGAATTAGACTGTAAATCAGTAACACGAAAAGAACCTGGAAAGCTGGAAATACTTGGAAATTAAACAACATACAACTAATACATGAGTCAAAGAGGAAACCACCAGTAAATTAGAAGCTTATGTTGAATTGAGTGACAACACAAACACAAAATCTGTGGAATGCAAAATTCTCTCTGATCAGGGGAGTTGAATCTTCTCACTCAGTTTTCTCAGCAACTTTGTCAGCCGGGTACCCAAATACATATTAATGTTCACTATTTAACTATCACTGTTCTAGGTTCTAAGGCGGAGAGCAGGCAGTGTTATTTAGAAGAAGGTTTGATCTAGTCTGATGTCAGAAATGTGAGTGTGATTATAGAGCTTCAGATATACTGTTCTCTTTGCAAGATAACCTCTCAACATGACGAAGTCCAGAAGTTACCTGGCCTTCCTGTAAGTAAATGATGTTCTGAGCTGGGAAAAATTCAAATCAGTGATGTCAGCTGCCAAGATTAGATTTTTATCCCAGTAAATGTAATTTTCTAAAGTTATTTTAGTTTCTATCTCAGACAGGTGCTTAACCGTGCACAGTAATATCAAAACTACAAACTCCCTTAAATGTACCAGAGACTGGGTTTGGTTGCCATGAAAATTACACCATCAGCTACAGTTCCAAAGAACTACTTTCTTAAAGACAATGATTTATTCCAATCGGCAGCAGCACATTTTTTGATATTTATAAAATTCTTTAAGGTTGCTAGATGTATAGCACCATCTGATTATTTTAGATGGAGATGTCTATTTTGTGATCCTCTAAAACATTCGCTCCTTTGTGAATAAAGATAATCCTTTCTGATATATGTTAATATTTTTAAATCTGTGGTTTTAATTCTTAACCTGAATTGACTGAATAAAAGTCAAGATACTAAGGGCTGCCCATAAAATACCCAGAGGACAAGCAGTTTCTTGAAACTTGGAGTCAGCTGCTTCTGCAAAATTTTGACTTCATAATAAATCTAATGTTTAGATCGGTGTATGATTTACAAAGCTCTTCCACGTATTATTTCATTTGATCCTGACAACAGCCCTAGGGGACAGACAGGTAAGGTAGATAATACAATCACCGGTTTAACGGTGACTAAATCATGGCTCTAGAGAATAAAAGCAAACCCCAAATCATGTAGCTATTAAGGATAACGGAGCTGGGTCTTTATCTTGTTCCACCATGACCATAGCATGCTGCCTTCGTATTGTAAGATTTCAGTTGGTGTCTTGGGGAAGATAAGAAAAAGATGTGACATGCTCTATAGATTTAACCTGAAAATTGCCAAAGAGCAGTTTTGCAAAAAAACGTAATGCTTTAAATGACAGACAATCACATACAAATTATGCAAATATAATCATCGCCTCTTTGTGAGTTTCTCAGTCACATAGATCCCTTTTATTTTTCTTTGTATCTTGAGCCCCAGCCCAGAGCTTGTTAGCACATTAAGTGTGAACTATGTCATTGTTTCATTTTATAAATGTGATTGAAATCCAGGAGATGCACCTGTTAGTGTGCCAGGAGTAAAGATGGGTGTGATGTGGTCTCTGAGCTCGGGGGACATCTGTGCACTGGAGGGACGGGTACATAAGCAGGTAACTAAAACCCAGTGTGCTGAGTAAGGTGCTGGAGGTCTGGAAGTTCAGAGGATGGTTTGTAACCCAGTTAGGGGTCTGGGAAAGGTTTCTGGGGTAAAACAGCTAAGCTTAAAGGAAATCAAGGAGTCAGTGAAGAAGTGGTTCTTCTACACTTGATCAGTTACAGCAACAGGGTTAGTGAAGTCCTTGACTTATCTCGTTTTGGAAATGAGAAAAATAGTAAAGAAGTGTTTTCCTGGGGTGATCCCTTAACCAGAGGAAAAGGGCAAATGAGCTTGTCTGTGTGGCACTCCAGTACTCTTGCCTGGAAAATCCCATGGATGGAGGAGCCTGGTGGGCTGCAGTCCATGGGGTCGCTAAGAGTCAGACATGACTGAGCAACTTCACTTTCTCTTTTCACTTTCATGCATTGGAGAAGGAAATGGCAACGCACTCTAGTGCTCTTGCCTGGAGAATCCCAGGGACGGGGAAGCCTGGTGGGCTGCCGTCTATGGGGTCACACAGAGTCAGACACGACTGAAGCGACTTAGCATAGCATAGCATGAAACTCTTTAAACTATTTGCAGACAAAGCAGGGCAGTGTTTGGACTATTAGACTTCGATGATTCTCCCTTCAGAGATTTTTTTTTTTACCATTTAGTTTTTCTTAGTTTTTCCAATGCCATTATGAAATTATTCTCACTCATTCAAAAAGTATCCACAAATACCACCAAAGCCAGATTTAAGAATACTGTCCATCAATTTACTGTATTTGGCATTAATTTGAACAAAGTAATAATGTAAGTTGGGCTTCCCTGGCAGCTCAGTGGTAAAGAATCTACCTGCCAAGGGAGGAGATGCAGGTTCAGTTCCTGGGTTGGGAAGATTCCCTGTAGAAGGAAATGGAACCCACTCCAGTATTCTTGCCTGGGAAATCCCATGGACAGAGGAGAATGATGGGCTATAGTCCACGGGGTCACAAAAGAGTCAGAACTTAGTGACTAAACAAGCACAACAATACATAAGTTGCAATGTATGCGTCTGTTATATTCAGATCACTCTTTTTTTTAATCAGAATTGTAGTTTTTCATCTGAATTTCAGGTCTTCAGGAGGTTAACTCTGGTGAAGAACAAGGAACTTGACCGATTCTGCACTGCAAGGAACCATGTAAAGACGTAGCAGGTTTCAGTGATAATGAAACTGGTCATGGCCTCTGGGCTCCTTGACATAGCTAATTTCTTTAAAAAAAGAAAAGAAAAAGTTAATTAAGAATTTGGTCAGAATTTAGCTAATCAGGAGTATGATTCCAGATGGAGAGACCAGGGCGGCTGCCAAGTGTGGACACTGTTAGTGCAACAAGAATGGCTTTGACTTTCAAGGAAACGCCTTTTAACTAGGTTTACTAGAGCCCAATATAGAAAACAGAAATCCCAACTTACTAATTTCCAGTGAGAAATGATATTTCTTCTTAAAAGCAGATCTACTTAGAAAGCTGAAATTGTAATCAGAAGATGTCTTTGTGGACCAGACTCGATAGTATGCTATAAATAATAATGGCATCTCGCTGAGATAGCCTTGGGCAGCTATCTACATGCCTTTCTTTTCTGGGACCTCAGTTCTTAGCCAGGGATCCCCATGGAGGGAGATGGAAGCCTATTAGAGCCACCTGGGAGCTTATTTCAACTATGCATTCATTGCCCTGCTTCCAACCTTTGTAGAGTAACCAGTCCTGGAGAAGACTCTTGAGAGCCCCTTGGACTGCAAGGAGATCAAACCAGTCATCCCTAAAGGAAATCAACCCTGAATATTCATTGGAAGGACTGATGCTGAAGCTGAAGCTCCAATACTTTGGCCACCTGATGTGAAGAACTGACTCATTAGAAAAGACCCTGATGCTGGGAAAGATTGAAGGCAAAAGAAGAGGGTGGCAGAGGATGAGATGGTCGGATAGCATCACTGATTCGGCGGACATGAACTTGGGCAAACTCTGGGAGATAGTGAGGGATTGGGAGGCCTGCTGTGCTGCAGTCCATGGGGTCGAAAAGAGTTGGACATGACTTAGCAACTGAACAACAGCAGTAGCATTGGGCTAGTTACAGTGTACCTCACACAGCTAGTTACCATAGCATTGGGCTAGTTACACTGTACCTCACACAGCTAGTTACCGTAGCATTGGGCTAGTTACAGTGTGCCTCACACAGCTAGTTACCGTAGCATTGGGCTAGTTACAGTGTACCTCACACAGCTAGTTACCATAGCATTGGACTAGTTACACTGTACCTCACACAGCTAGTTACCGTAGCATTGGGCTAGTTACAGTGTACCTCACACAGCTAGTTACCGTAGCATTGGACTAGTTACAGTGTGCCTCACACAGCTAGTTACCGTAGCATTGGACTAGTTACAGTGTGCCTCACACAGCTAGTTACCGTAGCATTGGGCTAGTTACAGTGTGCCTCACACAGCTAGTTACGGTAGCATTGGACTAGTTATAGTGTACCTCACACAGCTAGTTACGGTAGACTGTACACAGCTGTAAGCACCAAGTACATGAGGCAGCTGTTCCTAAGCAATAGATGTCACAGGCCTGTGATCCTGTGGCTACGACTCTGTATTCCCAAATGCAGGCCCAGGTTCAATCCCTGGTCAGGGACCTAGGTCCCACATGCCTCAACAAAGAGTTCACATGCGACATCTAAAAAAACCCCACTTGCCACTATCTAGACCCAGTGCAGCCAGGTAAATAATGAAAACATAATCTTAAAAAAAAATGAGGACATCACTCTGAGCCCCCTATTGGCCCCGACTCCCTGCCTGGGGTCACTGACCAGACCACAGCCCAGAGAGGTGGTCTGGCAGTGACCACTGACTGTCTCGCTGTGCTGCAGAAGCAGATACCAGTTCCAAGTGATTAAAGCAGCTGGAAGTCATGGGACTGAGCACTGAGAGCAGTCCGCTGGGCAGAGGAGGCCCTGGGAATTTGCACAGGGAGGGTGTTCCTGTGTGTTCGGAGATGAAGTGTGAGCATTGAATGCCTGGGGAGGCCTGGCAGAGGGCAGCCGCTGCAGGATGAGCTGGGTGGAGGCACCAGACACTGTGCGGTGCAGGGAGACGTTGGAATTGCAGCTGAGCCAGGGCAGAGAGACCTCACTGAGCACCTCGACTCAAGACCCAAGAAAGGCCAGGCTTCAGGAGTGAGGACCAGGACTGAGAATAAGGGTCTCTAGGAAAACTGAAGCGGACCCACCCTAACAAAGGGTAAAATCTAAGTCTGGTGGAGTCAAGGGTAATTTACCTGCCTGTTCAAGTAATACACGCTCCTTTCAGTAAGTGTGCATGTGTGCCAAGTTGCTTGCCGTGTCAGACTCTGCGACCCCAGGGACTGTAGCCCGCCAGGCTCCTCTTCCATGGGACTCTCCAGGCAAGAGCACTGGAGTGGGTTGCTATGCGTTCCTCCAGGGAATCTTCCTGCCCCAGGGATCGAACCCACGTCTCTTATGTCTCCTGTATTGGCAGGCAGGTTCTTTACCACTAGCGCCACCTGGGAAGCCCTCCTCTAGATACCATCCATTTAAAAATTAGACCTACAAAAAGTGGAACCCATAATTAAGCGAAAAGTAGGCAATAGACATGGGTATTGAAGTAACCCAGATGTTGGAACTGGCAGACAAGACATTTTTAAAAACTGTTACAAACATGTTGGCCACTTCTAGAAAGCGAGGAACATAGTAACCCAGATGGGGAAGCCCAACAAAGAAATGAAAACTACAAAAGAACCAATTGGAAATGTTACAGCCCAAAAGTTAAATCTCTGAAATGAAAAATTCACTGGATGGGCTTTACAGCGGGTTGGAGACTGCAGGGGAAAAGGGTCAGTGGGTTGAAAACAATCAATAGACATTATCCAATCTGAAGAACAGAGAGAAAAAAGATAAAAAGAAAAATGAGCAGTGTCAGGAACCTGTGGCAATCTAACAGATGCATAATTGGATTGTCAGAAGAAGGAAGAGAGAGGAAAAATAACTTTTTAACGATGTGCAAAGATGTCTCAAATTTGATTGTTAAAAAACAACCTGCAGACTCAAGAAGCAATGAACCCCAAACAGGATAAATACAAATCCACAAATCATGCCTAAGACATCGTAGTCAAACTGCTGAAGGCCAAAGATAAAGAGGAATAATGAAATATAACCAGATAAAGACACGCATCACTTACAGGGGACAAAGATGTGGGTGACAGTTAACCTCATCAGAAACAGACAAAGACAGTGGAATGACATGTTTGAAGGGCTGAAATAATTTTTTAAAAACATCAGAATTTAATGTCCAAAGAAAACATTCTTTATGAATGATAGAAACTTAGAATTACAGGAAAAATTGAGATTATCAAAATGGTAAATGTGTGGATAAATACACAAGATTATTCATTTTGTTTTAAAAGTTTTCTATTTTTAAGTGTTGAGCTTGATGTTCTTTGTCTGTGACTACATTCATATCATGACTACCCAAAACAAGACATAGGACATTTACATCATCTGAATATTTGCCACAGGCTGCTTTCAGTCTGTTCCACCTACCACTTGCCTATTTCTGTCCCTGTAGATTAGTTTTGCCTGGTCTTGGATTTCCTACAAATGGGAGCAGACAGTCTTTTATGTCTGGGTGCTTTTGCCCCATATAAGAGATTCATCCACGTTACCGAGCTTGTCAGTGGTTTGTTCCTTTTTATTGACTCGTGTTCCTTTGGCGTGCATATGCCAATATTAATTATCCACTCTTGGGTTTTGTCCACATTTTGCTTTTATAAATAAGGCTGTTGTGAATATCCTTGCATAGGTCTTACTGTGGACAGATACGTTTTCATTTCTCTCCATTCAATTCCTTCATGAGACATGACTGGGTCAGAGGATAGATGTGAGTTTCACTTTAGGAGAAGCTGCCACACAGTTCTGGAAATGGCTCTTCCATTTTTACACCATCCCTCAAACATTTTGGAGCATTCCACTTCCTCCATAACCTTGCCAGCATTCGGTATTGTCAGTAATGTCATTGTTACCTTTGTTATTATTACCATTGTTTTAGCCATTCTGGTAGGTGTGAAGAGCATCTCACTGTGGCTTTAATTTGTGTTTCCCTACTCACTAAGGAAGTTGAGCACTTCTGTGTGCTAGTTGGCTCTGTGGGTATCTTCTGTGAGTTTTCTGTTGTCCATTTTTTATCGAGTGGTTTGTCTTTTTACTGAATGGCAGCCGCCCCCTTCACCTCAAGGCCACCATAGCCCCACCTTCACTGTGTTCCTGGTCTGTCTTCTCGTTTCCAAGACTTGGGTACTGACTCAGGATAGCCTAAGTATACAGCCACGAATATCAAACAATTGAAAGCAAGTCTATTGCTAAGATACAAAGCATTTTAACAGTGTCATTTCTAAGATAAATTTGAATGCCTTTTCTGCATAAAAGTATTCTAGGTATTTTATTTTATTTTGAGATCAGTATGCTATAATCCAAGAATTCAAAGAGTTTGTAATCAGTTGGAAAAGAGGGCGTGGGGGCGAATGATAGTAGCATGAAATTAAGTTAGTGACTTTCTCTTTAAAATATTTGTCCCTGACGCTGTTCCAAGCCCCTTTTCCTTCTGACTCCCTGTGGTCTCCCTGGTGATCTCAGTCTACCCCTGTGGCTTCAACTGCCCCCTAAGCTGCACCCTCCTGGGTCCATGTCTCTAGCCCTGTTCTCTCCTGAGGTCACCTCTTGGTGAGCCACAGGCATTTCAGCTCTTTGAGGCCAATTCATGTTATCTCCACCTACCCCATCCTCTCTGTGTGTATGCGTGCTAAGTCACTTTTAGTCTTGTCCGACGCTGTGCTATACTAGAGACGGCACCCCACCAGGCTCCCCTGTCCATGGGATTCTTCAGGCCAGAATAGTGGAGTGGGTTGCCATGACCACCTCCAGGGGATTTTTCTGACCCAAGGATTGAACCCGTATCTCTTGCATCTCCTGCATTTGGCAGGCAGGTTTTTTACAACTAGCGCCCCCTGGGAATCTCTACCCCACACTCTCTACTTCAAAGTAAAACCGAATTACCACTTCTGTTATAGTCCTAATTTATTTCAAGTACAGGCTAAGTTGCTGTAACAAAGACACCCAAATGCGATGGAATAAATAAGATAGGGGATATTTTTCTTGTGTCCTTGTCTGCCTAGGAAAGGCCCCAGGTTTCAGCCTGAGGGAGGGAGAAGGAGGCAGAGTCGAGGGCAGGCAGCTCCCTCATAAGACTCTGATCTAAAAGTTGCCACGTCACTTCTTCACATCCCTTGACTTAAGGATAGTCACGTGACCCCACAGAGCTGCAAGGGAGACAGAAAGGTAATATGTCCAGCTGGGCAGTCATTTCTGTTAACGCTTAAAGAGTATTTTGAATAAAAGAAGAGGAGGAGATGGGGGACAAGTAGGCTCAACCACAATTTTAAGCTCCGTTGTTGACACCAAAATTTGCAGAGGATGTCAGCCTAGACAGTGGAGGTGATTACCAACTCTGCCTCTCTGTCTCCTTCATTCTTGATGTCCAGGGAGTCCCCAGGTTTTACCCACTTGGAAGTAGGTCCTACTTGTGTCCTTTTCATCTCTCCTTTTAAAAGGAAAAGGGAAATTATGGAAATCTGCCTGGGCCTGGAATCGCAGTAAGAGATGGATATCCACAGAGGAAAGTTGCACAGGATCTAGCCAGGGTAATAGACAAATATTTCTACTTATCACAAAATACTCTTGGGCTATTATAAATTGCCTAAAACCTTAACTTCTTCCGTGTCTGTGCCTAAAATCAGTGGGTAGAAACAATTCAAGAAACAATTCCTTGGAGTTGATTTGATATATTTGGAAGTTAGACAGCAAGAGGCTGGGAGGAGTTCATGGGGAAATGCACACCTCTTTAAAAATTAGATTCTATGGATTTCAAACATTAACCCTTCATTCCTGTGCAGGAAACCCCCGAACAACAAATAAAACATAATCATCAGTCTAGGGAAACCTCAGAGAAAATGCCCCAAGTCCCATGGAGAAAACAGAATACCCCGGCCATGCATTTGTCATCACCATCAAATGGATTAAACTATATTACCCAGTAGCCTCTTGGTCTCTATTCCTCTCATGGGCAATTAAGGGGAATGCGGCCACCCAGACTATGGGACAGAGGGTGGCAGTCAGCACCATGCCATGGGCTGGGCCTCCCCTCGCTGGGAAGCTTAGGAAGGAGCAGGGTCCCAGGAGTTCACTGGTTAGAGCTTTGTAGGGTGGATTCTACCCAATGAAAGAGGAGTCTGGAATCTCAACTTTCAGAAAGTTATTAAAAGCTCCTTCTAAAAGGGATGTCCAACCTGGGAATTGTGTACACTGTCCAGTTTATGTAACAAATATTAATTGGAGGTAAAATTAAAGGGTCATCTTCCAATGCCGTTTTGCACAGGAGAAAAAAGTTAAAAGCAGTCAATGGTCACTGCAGCCACACGGACCCACCGTCTGACCTGTCCATAGCCAGACTTCAGAGAGGTCCCCATGGTGTGTTGGATGAGCTCTGCCAGCTCTGTAGCCCAAATTAGCCCAGAGGAGAGGGAGGGGCAGGCGCCATGCAGGATCCCCGGAAAGCCGCTTCCCGTTTATGGGCAGTAGTATCATATTAGCTCTCATGTAGACGGCATTTGTTTCTCTCCTCAAAACTTCCCATCATAACCATCGTCTTAAATCCACTTCCTCTTTCCTCTTTTGCCCCTACAAATCACTGTTACGTTTTTCTCCTCTTTGACCAAGAAGGTTACTTCTAAGCATTGCAATTACATTCACACACAGGGTCAGTCATTATCCATTTGTTGAAAGGCTCATCCTTTATCTTAAGACCACATAAAAATTGCTCCAAGTATTTATGACTTTGAAAAGCACCTTAACCTCGTTGGGATTTTTGTATCTGTTTCTCCCTCTCCTCCTTTGTTTCCTTTCTTCCAGAACTTAAGGCAGAATAGCCGTGTTAGTGTTCGAAAGAGCTCTGCTGAGATTCAAGGCACCTGGAGGGAATCCCGCCTTTGCAATTCTTGCCGGGTCAGCCTGGACAAGTGACTTAACCCCTCTGAGCCTCCATTGCTCTTCTGTAAAATCAGAGCAAAACTGCCCGTTTTCTCTAGCTTTAAAATTGGCTGCAAAGATTAAGCAAATTAATATTGTGTATTTTGTTGTTGTTGTTGTTTAGTAACTAAGTCATGTTCAATTTTTTTTGTGGCCCCATGAACTGTAGCCCTCCAGGCTCCTTTGTCCATGGGATTTCCCAGGCAAGAATACTGGAGTGGGTTTCCAGTCCTTCTCCAGGGGATCTTCCAAACCCAGGGATCAAACCCATGTCTACTGCATTGGCAGATGGATTCTTTGCCCCTGAGCCACCAGGGAATCCCCAATAGTGTATGTTAGAGAACTTCATTAATGAAGCACAGAGATGTTGTCATTGATGTTACTGCTAATGTCTCCTGTCTCTGGGCAGCGAGTCATTCTGCAAAGCACATTTTCTCTGTAGATGAAGCTTCTCTCTTTAGGGCTCCATTTCAGAGGGAAATCATAATAAAAATAGTATAGCCTTCCCGGTCTTCTGTGCAAAAAGCACAGTGGAAAACTGTCCTTGATGACCCTCAGTCACCATTACAATATCCATAGAATTCTAGAAGGCAGGGGCAGAAGGGGGCTTCACACTCAGGGTGCCTGTGTTAGCCGGCTCAGACTGCTGTCACAAAATAATACCCAGGCCCGAGGGCTTAAACACAGGCATTTATTTTCTCTCGGTTCTGGAGGCTGAAGTGCAGGCCAGGGGCTGGCAGAGTTGGTTTGGTTGGTTTGGCTGCTACAGCATCTGTCCTTGGCCTGTGGAAGGACGCCCCTTTGCTGTGTTCTCACCTGGCCTCTGAGACCTCACCGGTGGCTCCTCCTCCTCCAAGAGGGACACCAATCATGTTGGACTAGGGCCCCACCCTCCTGGCCTCATTTGAACTTAATCAACTCTTCAAGTACCCCCACCTCCAAATACGGTTACACTCTGAGGTCCTGGGGAGTGTGGCTTCACCCCGTGACCCTAGGGGTATACACTTCAGCTGGTAGCAGTGCCCCACCTCCTCATTTTCCAGGTGAGAATCTCAGATCCAGAGAGGTTGAGTTAGTTGCCAAAATTCCCACCGCTGGTGTCTGCAGGACCTGGGAAGACCTGGACTCTTCCTGCCCTCCCCCACCTGCCTTTGTCTCCTGCCCCTTCCAGGTGTGACCTGCCCACCTCCTGTCCTGGGCTGTCACTCCCCCACCCTGCCTCCCCACCCCTCCTAATCTGGACATGCTGGCGGTCTGGATTCCGTCCATGGGAAGGGTTGTTCACCGTCACTGTGCGGAAGTTTAAGTAGTGTAGGGGTGGGACGTGAGTGGGCACTTCAGGGCATGTATTTGGGGATCTTGAGGCTCCTATATGCAGTCATCCAGTTTGGGGGCCATGTTCCCATAGTGTGACCCACAGGTAAGTAAAGTATTAATGCACTTTTTATTTTGTGGCTATGCCCCGAGCCTTGTGGGGTCTTAGGTCCTTGACCTGGGATTGAACCTGGGCCCTTGGCAGTGGAAGCATACAGTTCTAACCACTGGACAGGCAGGGAAGACCCTTGTTAATGCACTTCAAAGCGTCACCTTGATAAGAACTCTTCTGTGTTTGTTCTGTAGCACTGGGAATGCCTAGCAGCTGGAAAATGCGCTTCATCTTACTGCAGCCACACGTCTTATATCTTCCCACTAACCATTTACACACCCGTGGAGAGGAGAAAACACATCTGTCAATCCAGCCCCACTTCACTGGGGAAGATTTAATAATGAGAGTCTACCCTGAGGTCTCATGCTTTTAAGATTTCAACACTTTTATAGAATAGACCACAGCACATGCCCATGTGAAATGGAATATTACCGTTCATCACTAACATGTCACAAAACTTGTCAAAATTCAGCAGTTTTGATTTCATGTTTTTCATACTAATTGACAACATCCAGAAAAGCCTTTCCTAAGTACCGTGGACCAGAGGTGAATCCGCCATCACATTTGTGAACCAGGGGCCCTTATATGTACATAAATCTGGCTGTTAGTTCCGTGGAGATTTATTTGGTGTCTAGTGTGTGCTTGTCTCCCCAGTGGGTCTCCTCCTCTGATGTTCTCCTCTTCTTAAAGGGCACCACCACCCAAATCACTCAGACCAATTGCCTGAGTCATCTTCGGGTCCGATCCCTGCCCTTCCCTCACCTCCCTCGTCCAAGCCAGGGGCAAGTGCAGGTGGCTTTGCCTCCCAAATGCTTTGCATACCCACCCAGGACTGCAGCTTCAGCCCCGGGTTACGTCCACCTGGACCCCAGACATGTCCTCCGCTCTGTTCTCCTTGCCTCCGCCAGCCCATTCACCATTGCAGCCTCCAGGGCACTCTTGTAATCAACGCTTCATGAGCTCCTGTTATCCCAAGTTTAAGACTGTCGAGGGGTAGGGGGGCCCTTTCCAGTTACTGGAGTACAAGCCTCACTCCTCCCTGGGGACCAGGGGCCTCGTGAGATCCGACACCACCTCTCCCCACCTCCGCTGTCTCCATCACGGACCCTCAGGCCCCTTGTTATCTTCCTGTCCCTTAAGTGAGCCCCGTGTTCCCAGCTCAGGACCTTTGCTCTTGTGGTTCTTCCTCCTGGAACCCCCTCCCTCCAGCTCTCTGGGCCCCTCCCCTTCCCCATCATTCACATCCATCTGGATGGGGTTTTCTCAGGTGTCCCCTGCATCCGCCATCCCCTAACATTGCTCTCATTTTACTTTCTCCAATTGCTGTTATCTCAGGTTTTCATGATCTGACATCTTGTAGTTTAAAACTTCTGCCTGTGTCTTTATTTACCCTCCTGGCAGTGAGTCTGGTTCTCACCGCACGATTGGGCATGGGATGTAGCAGCTGCTCAGTAAATTCAACTACTGTCTGTTGATAGTCTGCCTGCCTGTCTGACCACAAATACTCAAGCGTCTCTGACGCTGTCCCTGCCCGCTGGTGAGGGAGGCGGACGGGTAAAGAGATGTGCTGCGATTCTCAGCAGTGAGGGCTTGAAGGCTGATTCACCAAAGCCTCACCTCTGAGACATTGAAACCCTGGTGCAGCAGTCACTCCCACCCAGGTGCGGAGGGACCCGGGCTCCAGCTCCTGCTCTGCAAGCCTCGCCCCTTCCCGTGGAGGCCTTGGATCCTTGAGTTATCCCTTCTCAAACCTCCTGTCCTACTGAACACCCACCTGGGGCCCAGGGCATGCCAGTTGCATAGTACCCAGGAGGTACTCCACTAATGCCAGCTCTTTGGTCCAGGGCCCTGGGGATACTGTGTGGACCTGCAGAGATGCCCAGAGACCCCCGACTCCCCACCCTGGCCTTTCACCCACATTTCTACTCCTAGTCCCTGAACCTTTCCTCCGTCTCAGCCCCTCCTTGTCTCTCTTCTTGACCAAGTGAAGTTGCTCAGTCATGTCCAACTCTTTGTGACCCCATGGACTGTAGCCTACCAGGCTCCTCCGTCCATGGGATTTTCCAGGCAAGAGTACTGGAGTGGGTTGCCATTTCCTTCTCCAGGGGATCTTCCCAACCCAGGGATTGAACCCAGGGTCTCCCGCACTGTAGGCAGGCGCTTTTACCATCTGAGCCACCAGGGAAGTCTCTTCTTGACATTTTCATCAAAAAGAAGGTCCTTAAAAAAAAGAGGGCAGTAGAGGGCAGTGTGGCCCAGGATCCCAGGCAGCATGTTTCATGGACTGAGCCTGCCGCCTGCCGTGGGTCGCTGTGATCTGATAAGAGTGGACAGAGGCCTTTGCCACCAGAGGGCTTTTCCAGGCATTATAGTTCCCCCTGGTGGACACAGATTTGTCACAGGATCACTGCCATCAAAAAGGACCAAACACACACACACACACACAATCAACTAAAGTTTACAAAGATGCTATAATCTTTAAGCCCACATAATTCTACTCTTAAGAATGTATCCTAATGAAGAAAGCAAAAAAAAAAAAAAATATGTGAGTGACACAAATCAAATGTCCAGTACTAAGGATGTATAAATTACAGTGCATCCACATGAAAATATGGTGGCTCAGATGGTAAAGAATCCGCCTGCAATGTGGGTGACCTGGGTTCGATCCCTGGGTTGGGAAGATCCCCTGCAGAAGGGAAAGTCTACCCACTCCAGTATTCTTGCCTGGAGAATTCCATGGACGGAGGAGCCTGGCAGGCTACAGCCTATGGGGTTGCAAAGAGTCAGACACAACTGAGTGACTAAGCACACACACATGAAAATATGAGGGGACCATAAAGATATTAAGCAGGAAGACATGGAAAATTCCTACCAGGGATACTGAAGTCACACTACTGCAACAGCTGTGAAGGGATTTTCAGTGGAAAGTTTTCATTTTCTTTGTGTCATGAGATTATGGGTAATTTTTAAATTACATTTTTTTCCCTTGAAAGTTATTTTGTCTTTTCAATTACTCCCCATATCTCAAAGAAACAATTTAATCATTTATCTGACTGTGGGATCCCCTATCAATATGTAACAATACTGACTGTTAACTTACTAAGGCTGCTGTACAAAGTACTGCAGGCTGGAGGGCTTAAAAGACAGAAATGAATTTTCTTACAATCCTGGAGGCTGGAAATCGAGATCAAGATGCCAGCAGGGTGAGTTTCTTCTGAGGCTTCTCCTCTTGGTTTATAGATGGCTACCTTCCCCCCACCCCCTGCAGGTGTCTGTCCTTAGACTTCAGTCATATTGGATTGGGGCTGACCCTATAAATGACCTCATTTTAACTTTATTAGCTGCAAAAATCCTGTCTCCAAACATGATCACATTCTGAAGCACTAGAAATTAGAACTTGAACATATAAATTCTGGGGGACACAACTGAACCCATAACAGTGACTATTATAATAATTCCACATATTTGTATACAGTCTTCACCTTTTAGATGACTTATTTTATAATTGTCAAAGCTTAAGCATTATCTGTGATGTAAAAGGTAGTATGATATTATTCCTTATGCTTTATCATGAACTGCAACCAGATTCTTTTCTTCAGTTTAAGTCTAGTGTGGTAATTACTGATCCTTGCTACCTCTTTCCAGTAACAAGTTGTAATTATTCAAGGGACATTTTGGGCAATTGTGTAAAGAAAATTGCTCTTACTGAGTTTTTCCCTTCAATTTTGATTTATGAACTGTGGTGTGTGTGTGTATGTATGTACTACATACATGCACTCTATATATTCATACATACATATGTTCAATTATTGAAAACTACTGCAGACTCTAATCCTGTTTTTGCTTTTCAAACTCATGCTTATGAATTAGAAATGTAATCAGTGCTCCTGGCCTGTCATAATCCTGTTCTTTTAGGAACTATTTTCTCAGCATTTTAGGTTCCAGGGATTTATTATTGGTGTGTTTGCCTCTCACATTATAAAGTACTAAATGTTTCCTCATGAATAGAAATAAAGGAAGAATGTATGCAAGGCTCCAGAGGCTACCCATAAAAATTAGCCTACTTTAACCTCTGTGTACAAAATGCCCCAGTAGATACATTTTTGAGAATTTACCAGAGGCAAGAGGATGTTTATTTCTTTAGGGACTCTGTTATTGGAACTTGCTCCCTGGTGCCTCAGCTGCAGCTCTTATCCAATATCTTCTGCAGGCCTGGGGCTTATGACACAGGGTCATTGGAAGAATAGAATATCACTTCTTGTATATAATAGCTGTTGGGAATTTGGGGCTTGGTGCTAGATGTGGAAAGGTGATTACTTTGGCCACCTGATGCAAAGAACCAACTCATTGGGGAAGACCCTGATGCTGGGAAAGACTGAAGGCAAAAGGAAAAGGGGGCAACAGAGGATGAGATGGTTGGATGGCATCACTGACTCAACAGACATGAATTTGCACAGACTCTGGGAGATAGTAAGGACACAGGAGCCTGCCTTGCTACAGTCCATGGGGTCCAAAGAGTCAGACATGACTTAGCAACTGAACAGTGATAACTGAGGCCGCACAGCTCATGATTTATTGAAGCAACAGTACAGTTCAGGAAAAGCTCTAGGATGAAAATCAATCAATCATTGCTGACCCCCCGCCCCCACAAATAGAATCCCAGGCCTTGAATCATCCCGCCGCAAACATGTACAAAATCACACATTCGATGGAAGCGTCCTATCCTTTCTGACTGCAGGCAACCATAACCTTTTCAAACCCAGTCTTCTTAATCATGGTAGTCATTTAAAAAATATTTTAACTCATAAAACATTCAAACAAATCATAGGATTTTCTTATATACATATTGTTGCAGGTGTTCATTGGGAAGTGAGTCCTGTCAATTAAGCATACAACATCCGAGGGGGGAAGGACAGATGGAAGGTCAGACACACAGATGCATTTCCATCACAAGTAGAATTCTGCTGTCCTGCTCATCCTGCATCTTGCCTTTTTTGTTTAACGATGTATTACAGGTCATTCCAGGAAAAGATTGACCTTGTTTTTTTTTTTTTTTAGTTACCTGTATCCCATTGAATATGGGATTTGTCCTATGTGTATAGTGGACTTATCATCATTTATTTAACTAGCCCCCCCACCAACTATTTCCCAAAGGCACATCATGCTGAACTAATTATCCTTCATCAGATTTTTTTGGTTCTCTTGTGAAATTGTTGACTTAAAAGATATGTGCATTTAATTTTTTTTTCTCCAGTGTTAACTGATTTGTTGTTATTCATTTCTTGACCTTTTTTTCTGTTTTATTCCATGTATGCAATCTATATCATCAACTTATTGTTTAGATTTACTAGAGTTAAAGATACTGATATTAGTATTAATATATGAAAAGTACATTTTCCCCATATAAAACAGTACTTGTTAAAGAATAGTACATGGTGAGCATTTTTTATTATTTTCATTTGAGTGCAGTGTGCTGTACTTCTAGTTAAGAAACAGTAAGAATGGTTCTCAGATTCCACTAGCTCCACATTCCATGTGTGTGCATTTGTGTGTGTGTATAAAACAGTGTAGTGGTGAGGTTTTTATTTTGTCAACATACATCTTCATCATCATTATACAGAGTTTCAAAATCCAAATATGAACTTTTCTTCTACAAACACGTCTAAATTTATCCTCTGAGATATTTTTCCTGTCATGTTATTTTGCAGATTTTCTTTCCATTTTTGGTAAAAACTTTATTGAGATATAATTCACATGCCATACAGCTCGCCCATTTGAAAACAATTCAGTGATTCTTAGTATATTCACGGAGTTATGCAGCTGTAACTATAATCTGTTTTAGGACATTTTCATGACCCCAAAAAGAAACCCCGAACTTTTCAGCTGTCACCCTTCCCAAGCTCCCATCCCTAGGATTTCAATTTTGAAAAAAACTTGAACCTGCAAAGCAGCTCCTCAGTTTATACCCCCACCGTTGCTCCATCAAAGGCCAGTTTTCTCCTACCTTCCCTGTATTATCAGAATATTTCATCTCGATCAACCTTGGAGGTAAAAAAAATCTCTTGCTTTGATCTGCATGTATTGAATCATGAATGGTGCCGACCATCTGTTCTTGTGTTTGTAGACTGTGCTTCATCTCTGCTGCCTTGTGGGCCTGTTGTAAATACAAACATTGTTGTCACTGCTTTATTTTTATCCCATTCACCGTGGCACGGTACACGGGGCAAAGACTATGAAGTTCAGTTCAGTCGCTCAGTCATGTCCAGCTCTTTGCAACCCCATGAATCACAGCACGCCAGGCCTCCCTGTCCATCGCCAACTCCTGGAGTTCACTCACACGTCCATCGAGTTGGTGATGCCATCCAGCCATCTCATCCTCTGTCGTCCCCTTCTCCTCCTGCCCCCAATCCCTCCCAGCATCAGGGTCTTTTCCAATGAGTCAACTCTTCGCATGAGGTGGCCAGAGTATTGGAGTTTCAGCTTCAGCATCAGACCTTCCAGTGAACACTCCGGACTGATCTCCTTTAGGATGGACTGGTTGGATCTTTAGTTTACCTGAATTACAGAAACAAGAGCACTCTCCAAAGAGACCCCGTGCACCCAGACACTTACCCTGGAGCCCATTGCTCGAGGCTCACCAGTAGTTACCGTGTGTCTCCTGTCCGTCCCCCATCCTTTTCTGTCGGAGGACCCTTCACCTTCCCCCAGTGTAGGTGAAATGATTGCTGTTTGTGTGGGGGTGGGGAGGAGAGATGGACTGGGAGTTTGGAATTAGCAGATGCAAACTATTACATATAAAATGGGATAAACAACAAGGTCCTATTGTATAGCACGGGGAACTATATTCACTATCCTATGATAAACCGTAATGGAAAAGAATTTTTTTTAAATGTATATATGTTGCTCCTCTATTGGCCTCAGTTTGACTATGTCTCAATCCATCGAGCACTGTTTTTAATGGACATTCCATGGTCGTTCTGTTAAAGCCCAGTCACTCCAGGATAAACCTGTCTTTGCGTGTACATCTCTTCCCTAGTCTGTGGATCCTGGTTGTTTCTTTCACTAACTAGGGTCCCTGGTGAAATTCTAACAACTTGCCAAGGTTGGAGGGTCTTTGGGGAAAACTGGAGCTCTATTCAGACCCTGGGGCATAGGTGATTCCTCACCGCTGCCTCCAAGCCTGAGCCACTGTGACCTTCAGTTCCTGGTAGGTTCTGGCTGTTTTTATGAGGCCCGTGACCTCCCACTTCCATGATCTCACTGCCAGGGACCAGAAAACCTCAGTCTACTTCTGCCGTTCCTGCTGTATTTGTTAGCGAGCGAGTCTTGCCACCCGTGGTGGAAAGCCCAGTGCACACTTATCCTGACATATATTGTTGTTGTTATCGTTTGGTTGCTCAGTCATGTCTGACTCTTCGTGACCCCATGGACTGCGGTCCACAGGGGAGAAAAAGTCTGTACAATAATGTCCTTGTGCATATTAATACTTCCAGCTTTCCTCTGTTTGTGGTTTTTTATAAAATACAAAACAAGTTTTTAAAAGCCTCAAGAGTATAGCAATTGCTTAAACTGTAGACCAACCAAAGACTTTTGAGAAGTACTTTTGTCATCAGCATTCTTTAGAGTTGCTGGCACTGGTGGTAGTAAAAAGCAGAGGGCTTTTCTGATCAGTCTGGTTATTGCTTTTAAATTCTCTACAGACATTATATCCTTTTATTGCCCACACCTGACGTGGGCAGCTCACCACCTTGTTCTCAGTACACCAGCGGATCCTAACTTTCTCAGATTGTGTATCAGAATCCTCCGTCAAACAGTGGGACCCAGGACACAGGCCAACTGAAGCCCTGGACCAGGAAGGCCTTTGGGACAGCATTAGGCTGCTGGGCTGGGCCATATTCTTATACACTGCACACAGAGCAAGACCCAGCCTGTCCACCACTCATTTCACCAGGGAAATAGTGTCCTTAAACATATCCTGCCTTTGCAGCTCTTACTCTACACGCTGTGTGACCTTGGGCCAGTCACAGGAGCTCCCTGGGAGCAGGTTCACCCCAACATCCAGGGTCTGTGTTGAGGCTCAGATGCTGTAGGTGGGAAAGCATTTTGCGTGCTTGCGTGTGTGCTAAGTCCCTGCAGTCCTGTCCGACTCTTTGAGACCCCATGGACTGTAGCCCGCCAGGCTCCTCTGTCCATGTGATTCTTCAGGCAATAATACTGGAGTGGGTTGCCATGCCCTCCTCCAGGGGATCTTCCTGACCCAGGGATGGAACCTGAGTCTCCTGCCACTCCTGCTTTGCAGGTAGAGTCTTTACCACTGAGCTTCTGGGGAAGCCCAGGGAAGCATCTTACAAACCATGAAGCTCTGCAGAAGGAAGGGGATCTTGCCCTGGTCCTTCTGCCCACACCTTGATGTTGTAGCACAGGGGTTGCAGACGCGAAGCTCTGGGTGCATCCTGGCAGGTTTGTGACCGTGTGCTGTCCATCCCCCCAGCTTTCCACGCGGCCAAGTGTGAGAAGCTGCAGCGGGAGAAGGCAGAGTTGGAGCGGCGCTGCGAGGCGGAGGTGCGGAACCTGGGCTGGCAGCAGGAGGCTGAGCTGCGGGACCTGGAGCGGCGGCTGCAGCTGCAGTTCGAGACCGAGGTGGCCCGACTCCAGGAGGAGCACCGCGCGCAGCTGCTGCGGATCGGGTGTCAGCACCAGGAGCAGGTGAGTCCACCTGGCCCTCCCTGCCCTGGGGAGCCACAGGCCGGAGGCGGAGGGGAGCTGGCCGCCTTAGCCCGGAGTCCTGCCACAGGTGAGCTCCCC
>NW_011494628.1:207422-218280 GCF_000754665.1 Bison bison bison
TCCCCGGTCCCCACCCTCCCGCCTCGGTTCTGTCCCCTGTCCCCTCTCCGTCATCCCCTCCAGCCACTCTGGCCTCCTCCCTTGTCCTCCCAGGCACACTCCCACCTCTGGGCTTTTCTGCTGGGCTGTGCCCACTGCCTGGTAAGCTTCCCTGGTGGCTCAGTCGATAAAGAGACTGCCTGCAATGCAAGAAGACTTGGGTTGGATCCCTGGGTCGGGAAGATTCCCTGGAGGAGGAAATGGCAACCCACTCCAGTATCCTTACCTGGAGAATTCCATGGACAGAGGAGCCTGGCAGGCTATAGTCCTTGGGGTTTCAAAGAGTCGGACATGACTGAACAACTAAGCCAACACACCAATGCCTGGAATGCTCTCCCTCTAGACATGCCATGGCTCCCTCTCTCCCTCCCTGGTAGCCTTTTCTCACTGAGGCCTTTCCTCACCCAGAGTTACAGCTCCTTTCCCCAACCAACACACTCCTGTCCTCCTCCCTGCTTTAGTTTTTCCTGGGCACTTATTACTACCTAATGTGTGATAAACCTGACTTTGTACCCTGTTGATCTTCTGCATAGCCCATGAGGGCAGTGGAAATAACAGACACACGTATATCTAGCACGTGCTGTGGGCCGCACTCTGCTCCTCCCTCTTTTCCTGGACTAACTCATTTAACCCCTATAGTCACCCTACCAGGGAAGGACCATTATTACCCCCATTTTACAGGTGAGAAAACTGAGACCTGGAGGTTAAATACCTTGCCAGAATTCATGCTCATGGAAGAGCCAGGGTTGGACCCAGTCTGAACCCAGGGTCCATGCCCTCAAGCCCTGAACTAGGGTTTTCTGCTGGATTTACTCTCAAGTCTCTGGCTTGGCACTGCCTGCCTGCACAGGGTGGGCCTTCAGTGTGTATTTGCCTGATGAAACAAGGATTCTGCTCATTAACCTTAGCCTGGCAGTCTTCCCAGAGAGGGTCATTCATCCTAGAACAGCTGGGGAAGAATACCCAGGGAACCAGTCAGTGTGAAAGCGGGTGGGAGCCAGGCATGCCTGTCCCCATAGCCGGCTGCAGGGTCCATTACTGCATTGGCACCAGGGTGAGGTGAGCCCACTCTGCCTCCATGAAACTCATCTGCTTCTCCCTTCTCTCTTCTTCCTAAGTCCCTAAGGCTCTGATGCCCTAGTGCCCACCTTCTAATTGGTGTATTGTTGCCCGGAGTCTGCTTCGCTATCCCTAAGATCAACTGCAGTCATGAAGAGTGCTCTTCACATCTCAGGCTAATGCCAAGTGGCCTTTCACAGCCATGAACATTTGGGCTGCATCCCCAGTAGGTATCCCTGACAGCGATGGTCCCCAGAGGCTTGACAATTATAGGGGAGAGATATTAGAGTAATAATAAGTACTGTCGTTGGAAAGAGCAGTCTCCGATTTGACAACACTTTCCTCTATTCAGCATCTCAGCATCTTCTGTTCAGCATCCTCCTCCTTTTAGAAGCTTGTGGAAACCAGACACACCTGCCTTTTTAAGGTGGTGTACTTAGAGGCCAGAAACAGATAGGTTACAGGTAAGGTTACCTGCTAGGCTAAGATTAGAAATGGAACCTGCAGCATCTGCCCTAAGTAGACATTCGCTCAGCTGCTGTCTGTAGTCTTACCTGCTTCTTGACTCCCTGATACAGGTCAGTCCTGGGGCAGATATCGGCTGTCCTGTGTCCTATATCCTGGGGTAGTCAGGCCCAGTTTTATATGTATACCCATATTCACTGATTTTGGGTCCAAAATTTTGGTTGGTTGAGAAGATGTCAAGAGATGGGAGAAAGGGCAGGAAGGGGTCTCCCAGCAGGAAGAGGAGCCTCTGAACAAAGGCTCACTTGGGGGTGTCATGTGTGGGGAAACCACTGAGCCGGGGCCCCTGCTGAATGGAGCCCGTCCACCAGCCGAGGGACCCCAGGCAGAAGCTCAGTAAGCTGGGCACGTGCTGGGGGGTGTGGTCTCACCTACCTCTAAGCTGAGACCATAGGCTTTAAAAGATTTTCATTTTGTTATTGTTTAGTTGCTAAGTTGTGTCTGATTCTTTGCAACCCCATGGACTGTAGCCCATCAGGCTTCTCTGTCCATGGGATTTCCTAGGCAAGAATACTGGAGTGGGTATTCTCCCTTCTCCAAGGGATTTTCCCAGCCCAGGGATCAAACCCAGGTCTCCTGCATTGGCAGGCAGATTTTTTACTTCTAAACCACCAGGGAACCTAAAGATTTCATACTGGGAGAGATTGGAGGCCCTGACTTTTCCACTTGAGAGTGAGTTACCTGAGCTACTTAGTTATATTTTTAAAGAGCTCTGTCTTATGAGGGCTCTGAGTTCTGTTCTTCTGGATCCTTTATGATAGCTAAAGTGGTTCATTCATTTATTCATTCACCTATGCGAAGAATAGTTGTGAATGCCCTCCATACACAAGGCCTCATGTTACTGCAAAAGATGCCAAGCTTTATAAAATGTGGACCTGCTTGCTCCATAGCCTCTGGTTATAGATCCGGGGAGTCTCTGAAGCACGTGCTCCAGAAAATGTAATACTGGGTGGGAGATACAGCTGCTCTGTTCAGGAACTGAGAGTTTGCTTCCAGCTGGGAAGATGCGGGAAAGCTGTGTGGTGGAGGTTTCATCTGCATGCTTTGCATTTGAGCAGACCTTTCCTCTAGAAACCCCTGGAGGAGGGCATGACCACCCACTCCAGTGTTCTTGCCTGGAGAATCCCATGGACAGAGCCTGGTGGGGCTATAGTTTATGTGGTTGCAAAGAGTCAGACACGGCTGAGTGATTTTTACTCGCTTCCTCTAGAAACCCATTGGTTTGGGGATGAGGCCAGGGATGGATGGTTTAAATCTGTGAATTATTCAGACCCTTGAGTCTGCTTCTGCAGCCGGATGTTGGCTGTTTACCTGGCCTTCAGCTTCTCTGGCAGGGAGCACGTGGCAACAAGGAAGAAGGTGAAATGCGCACCATTTCCAGGTAGAGGAGACGTCCGTGTGCTTGGTCCAGGACGGGACTCGGTGCCTGAGCACAGTGGGATCTGGAAGGAAGGTCTGTGGTTTCGGTGATGTGTGCAGACCCTCCACGAGCAGGTCTTCCCCTTGGGGTGGTCGAATTCGGCAATGCCCACACCTCCTGCCGCCTCTGTCCTTCTCGAGCCCTGAAACTCGAGTTCACTGACCCAGCCTCTCCCCGGTGCCCTAGTGTCCCGACCGTGCTGGGAGGCTGCTTCTGTTCCGACCTAGGAGGTTTTTTTTAAACTTACTTATTTTGCTTTTGTCGGCGCTGGGTCTTCGTTGCTTTGTGCAGGCTTTCTCTAATTGCCGAGCGCGGGGGCTAGTCCCCGCTGCAGCATGCAGGCGTCTCACTGAGGCGGCTTCTCTCGCGGCAGAGCCCGGGCTCCAGGGCGTGGGCTCAGTAGTTGTGGCTCACGGGCTTTGTTGCTCCACAGCACGTGGGATCACCCTGGATCAGGGATGGAACCCGTGTCCCTGCATCGGCAGGCAGATTCTTACCCCTGGACCACCAGGGGAGCCCCGGACACTGGATTTCCTGAGACTTTACTCCAGTCCTCCCTTGCTAAGGCAGGCTGACCTCTGATGTCAACATAGGACCCCCCCAGGAAAATCCAGCTGTCCATTCACCGCAAGAGGCAGAGGCCATGTCTCTGGCCACACGTGGGAATCCCATGGGGGAGCTGCTGATGAAACACCCCTTCTGTCCGCACCTGGAATTGGAGTCGCCAAGTAGGGGTCCCCGGGGCCCAGAGCTGTAGGTGTCTGGTGTCAGGGGATGAACTGGGCCTCATTCTTTGCCCTGCAGCCTAGTTAGGGCACAAGCAGGGGCATGGCTTGGCCTATGCCTTTAAAGATACAGCGTGACTCTTATTTTAAAAGTCTGATTATAGAGGTGTTTCATCAAATTGGTGCTCATTCTGGAGCTCACAGTGCATTAACAGAAGCGAGATTGCCCGAGCTTCCCCATCTCAAAGCACACGAGGCAGAGTTTTCACTGTAAACACAGATGCTTTTCATTTTTGCTCCAAACGTACTCGTGCACCAAGCCTGGTATTTAGTGGTCTGACTTGTGACCTTTGACCCCTGCCTCCAAGACCTCTTGGTCTGGCCCTGAAGCCCCTCGCTTAGGGCCCCCTGATGTTCTGGATTCTGCATTTTGAGCAGAGACGCCTTTTGAGAGGAGCCTAAGTGTTCATCCTCTGGGTTTACGTTTGCTTTGTCTCATATCCAGGATACACTTTCTGCCATTTCCTAAAGAAATGATCCTTTTAGACTCACTGGCGGCCACAGCATCCTCACACTTCATCACATGTACAGAGGCCGCTTTGGCGGTCGTCTTGCGTCCTGACTCTGATTCGTCCCACACAGCAGGCACGCAGTCACCATCAGCAGAAACCACACTTTCTAATCAAAGAGAATGAGGTCCCAAGGGACCCTCCATCTTCCAGTGTGAGAGCCCCACCCGTCACAGCACGGGGCCTCCGGATGCTGAGACGTGGCCGAACAGGAAAGATGGGGGCCTCTGTGGACACCTGCCCACCCAGCGGGCGGCAAAGGCACCACCAGGCAGGGGATACAGTCAGCCAGGGAGCTCGGGCAGGGCTGGCCGTCAGCTCCAAGTTGGTACCAGAGATGCTGTAGCAGGAAGGCGGAGTCAGAGGGATGGTGAGTTGCCTTGGTATCTGGAAAGCGTTGTTTAGAGGGCCCTGGAGAGAAAAGACAGGGGCGGCCCCCTCTGTCTCATCAGATAGAAATACGTGTTATGGGTGGGGGGCAAATGGGAGTTTAATCTGGTTTTCTTTAATGAGAATATGTAAAGCCATGCTTCTTCATTCTAAATGGAAGTCTTCTCTAAGTGAATTGGCAAAGCCTCCCCTAACTGCATTTTGCAAGTGGCTGGATGAAGTAAGCCCACAGCTCTGTTTTTGACCGTCTAAGAGAAGAGGGTGGCTTCCCAGGCCTTTGCTTTGATAGGACTCAGCTTAACAGCAAGCAGCTGCGGAGACAGCCTGGTGCAGGGAGCAGCTTCTCTGTATGACTGGGACTACTTGCTGGGCATGGGGACAGATCTCTCTGTGGCAGCTCAGAACTCTGTGCTCCGGGAGGAGGAAGCAGGCTGGTCCAGCAGTGGGTATTTATTTTGGGGGTGGGTGGCTGGGCAGAGAATTCCTCAGGGTTCTAAAAGGAAAAAAATGAAGCTTCACCCAGCATAAGTTTGCTGTGGCACGTAATGATTCAGCACCTCTGTCTCTTTCTTGGTGTTCCCAGGTGACTCAGCAGTAAAGAATCTGCATGCCAATGCAGGAGACACAGATTTGAGCCCTGGGTTGGGAAGATGCCCTGGAGGAGGAAATGGCAATCCACTGCAGTATTCTTACCTGGAAAATTCCAAGGACAGAGGAGCCTGGTGGGGCTGCAGTCCATGGACTCACAAACGAGTCGGACACGACTAAGCGACTAACATGATGCAAAAAAAAAAAAAAAACGGACCTTGTGTGTTCCTTGGGTCCACTTATCTGACCCTTTTCCAATGCCTGCCAACCTGGAGGTCTTCTCAGGCTGAGCACTCAGACAGGCTACTGCTCCATGTTCTGGAAAGAAGCCAGGAGCCATGGAGGAGAAGCTATGGGGATTGAAACTGGGACCAGAAAGAGGAAGGCCAAGAGTGCACGGCCCCTTCCTCATAGAGGAAACGGCCTTGAAAAACCATCCACAGGTCTAGAAACCCAAATCACACAAGAGGAAGGACCACGGTGCCCTAATTTTGGCTCACTGGCTCTCACTGTTAGTCTCTCAGTCATGTCCAATTATTTGCGACCCCATGGGCTGTAGCCCGCCATGCTCCTCTGTCCATGAAATTCTCCAGGCAAGAATACTGAAGTGGGTTTTGCTGTGCCCTTCTCCAGGGGATCATCCTGACCCAGGGATCGAACCTGGGTATCCTACATTGCAGGCAGATTCTTTACCATCTGAGCCACCAGGGAAGCCCCGGCTCTCACTGGTTTCCTTCAGAACATTCTGGGCTCTTCTCTTGTTGCATATGGAGGAATTAGGGAATCAGTATTGCCTTCCTAGAAGCCCCTCTGAGAGGCTGTAATAGATAGATCATGCCCTTACATCATCCTTAATATACTGGGTGTGGCATTTCATCACCACTGAATCAGAGACCTGCCTCCAGCAAGCCAGAAGGGCATGCGTTTACCCACCACCCTCGCCAGTCGGGGCAGACCCACCACCAGGACACAAGGTATTCTTCTGGAACATAGGCCTGGCATCCATCTCTCTTTTCTGGAGCCACCCACAGCAATTTGGGTCAGAACCCAATAAATCAGAATCATTCCAAGCACCAGTGAAAGATTTTTCTTTATACTGAGCTGAGTAAGACACCTCCTAACAATGTGTGGGCACTTGTTTTTTATGGACAGCGTGCTCTGGGCTTATGGGACATCATCAGTGGAGCATAAAGGAAAGCTAGTTCCTTTTTTTTTTAAGCCAGTGATTTATTTTTCCAAGAGACTGAAAGACTTTGGACAACAAATCCATTAAAAACCTTCATATAAACAGGATTTGGACAATTAAATACTGTGGCGATCAGCCTTTCTGCTGAGTGGATTCATAGCTCTGAGCCTCAAGTAAAATATTATTTAATCAAGAGTGACCAGTAAATAAAAGTGAATCATCGCATACCAAGTCCATTTTCATGTCATAATGCAGATTTCCTATCACTTGTCAGATTCACTGTTGGTTTTGCCAATCTGTTTTAGTGGATGAAGGTCTCAATTACCATAGGAGAGAGAAGCCGGGCAAACCTCCCCAAGCAATGACAAGTCCAGAATGGGAACCAGTCCTGTTTTAAAATACGATAGTCCTTTGCATTCCCTTTACAAGTGGGCTTCCTTTCTTGTGAAAAGCTCTTCCTCCTAACAAATCAAAGATCAGCCTGTGAATGACCCCCTGAGAAATGAAGCCCTCTGAGAAGTGGCTGGACAGTGCTCTGAACTGCCCCCCACAACAGCTTCGGGGTCTGGGCACATGACCTTCCAATGCCAGGTTCTGACACATGAGTATGTCACAAAATGAATGTAGTGGTTTGTAACTAGCATTTTGAAAAATATAAAGTTACAAAGGATGAAAATTTTAAAGCCAGGTTATTGCAGGTAGGAAAGGAAAGTGCCGATCCATGAAATTTAGTTTCACACATGCACCCATGTACATGTGTGTGTGTGTGTGTGTGTGTGTGTAACAATGTAAAATGGTGCTTTTACAACGGGTCACCGACGGAGAACTTGGAAAAACATTGTTCTGGTTTGCTGTCATAGGGAGAGGTCACCTTATGCAATGATTCCTGTAAGTCATACACTTGAAGTTAAAATAACACCCCAACAACAAATGGAGAAGGAAATGGCAACCCACTCCAATATTCTTGCCTGGAGAATCCCATGGACAGAGGAGCCTGCAGGCTATAGTCCACGGGGTTGCAAGAGTCAGACACGACCGAGGGGCTAAACCACCACCAACAACAAAAATAACAAAAACAGTAAAGGTGGTAGGTGCGTGGTGGACGGGTGGTGGCGGTGGCTGCGGAGGTCAGGAGGGGAAAACAAAGCATCCTGGGCTGGCTGCTTTCCCAGGATTAAGTTCCTGGAGATGCATCTTCAGCCAGAGAAAGAGCAGCTTCTCGGGGGCAGCTCCCACAGCCTGGGCAGGGGAGGTCCACTCCGCCATCGGCGGGGAGCACGTTCATGGCTGAGTAGCAGGGGTGGTGAGCACACATCTTCCCGCTTGCTTGGGGCTGGTGAGCAGGCTGTTGGGCGCTGGTTGCTGGTCTTGCAGGGGAGGCAGTGGCCGGGCATTTGAGAGCCTCATCCATGGAGTCAGGCAGCCTCAGGCTCTGCCACTTACTAGCCCTTGGGCAAAACGCTTCAGACCTCTCGAAGCCTCAGTTTCCTCATCTGGAAAATGGAGATGAAAATATTGACTTTATTGCTGTGAGGGTTGAGTGGAGGATCAGGCAGCTGGATACGTGTTGGTTCCCTCCAGCTACCTTGCCTGCTGTAGCTCCCACCTGCCGCTGGGGGGCAGGACGGACCGTCTGGTGGGGGAGGACCCTCTTCTCTTCCTTATTACCTGGTGGAGGGCTTGGTGGAAGGGGCAGGAATGGAGGCGGGGGTGAGAAAATGGTCCTGAGGAGGCCCAGGGCAGTGAGGAGGTGGCTTAGGCGGCCCCCCACCTCCAGCCGGGAGCTGCTTCCTCCTGCGTGAACAGCAGACCTGCCGCAGTGACCTCCCCGTAACATTCCCCCACCCACCCACCCCCGGCTCCAGGGTTCCCACGTCACCACCAGACCCTGTCTCCTGCCTCAGTGAAGTCTGAAGAGGGCAGCTATCACCTCAGCAGAGTGTCCCTCCCTAGACGTCCGGGCCACGGACCCTTCCCCTCATTCAAGTCCCCCTCTGTCCTCCAGGCAGTGGGGCGTCGCAGCCTCGGGCCCCAGCTCTCCGAGTAACCAGAGCTGTGATCTCCTGCAGGTGGAGGACATCACCGCCAGCCATGAGGCTGCGCTCCTAGAGATGGAGAACAGCCACACGCTCACCCTCGCGATCCTGCAGGATGACCACGAGCACAAGGTCCAAGGTAGCTGACCTTGGGGGGGGGGGTGTGTGGCCAGCGGGGCCGGGTGTGTGCACCCACTTCTCCCGCTGCAGACACAAGGGGCCTCCCTTCACCTCCCCCTCCTCTATCCTTTCTCCCTTCCTCTTCGTCCTAGTATGTCCTTTGTGTTGCTTCTTGTGTTAAGAAAACACCAAAATCCAGGGCCTGAGTAACTCCTTTCCTCTGAAGCTGATCCTCTCAACCCTGAAGTCTAGACTCCCCAAGGAGCCATGGTCCTACCCCATGGTGTGGGGCAGCTGGTCTGGGGTACAGCCTCAACTTGTTAAAGCTCAGGTGAGTGAGTAAGTGAAGTCGCTCAGTCGTGTCCGACCCTGCGACCCCATGGACTGTAGCCCACCAGGCCCCTCCCTCCATGGGATTCTCCAGGCAAGAGTACTGGAGTGGGTTGCCATTTCCTTCTCCAGGGGATCATCCCGACCCAGGGATCAAACCCGGGTCTCCCACGCCAACAGGGAAACCCGAAGGTGATTCCAATGGGCGGCCAAGCTTGAGAACCACCATTTTCAAGTAGGTGTAGAAATCCTGGGCTTTGTCTTGTGTGGTGGCCTTGCAATGGTCAGGACCACTCCAGCCTCTGATGAGGCCTGGCTGACTACACTGGGCACTCAGACCACATTCACCATGGGCAGAAGTGGACTCTCGGGATCTTGCTTTTTTACGTTTTTTTTGTAACTTTGAATTGTCTTTGGGTACCTAGGATTTTATTGGGTTGGCCAGAAAGTTCCTTTGGGTATTTCCTTACAACGTCACAGAAAAACCCAAACCAGCTTTTTTGGCCAACCCAATAAGTCGGTCATTAACAACAGTAACAGTGTTTAGTAAGTACAGCTGAGATTTTTGACTCTGTGAAAGAAGCTTTTTACACATTCACATGCGTATACATTCAGTTCAGTTCATTTCAGTTCAGTTGCTCAGTCGTGTCCGACTCTTTGCGACCCCATGAATTGCAGCATGCCAGGCCTCCCTGTCCATCACCAACTCCCGGAGTTCACTCAAACTCACGTCCATCGAGTTGGTGATGCCATCCAGCCATCTCATCCTCTGTCATCCCCTTTTCCTCCTGCCCCCCAATCCCTCCCAGCATCAGAGTTTTTTCCAATGAGTCACCTCTTCGCATGAGGTGGCCAAAGTACTGGAGTTTCAGCTTTAGCATCATTCCTTCCAAAGAACACCCAGGACTGATCTCCTTTAGAATGGACTGGTTGGATCTCCTTGCAGTCCAAGGGACTCTCAAGAGTCTTCTCCAACACCACAGTTCAAAAGCATCAATTCCTTGGCGCTCAGCTTTCTTCACAGTCCAACTCTCACATCCATACATGACCACTGGAAAAACCATAGCCTTGACTAGACGGACCTTTGTTGGCAAAGTAACGTCTCTGCTTTTGAATATACTATCTAGGTTGGTCATAACTTTCCTTCCAAGGAGTAAGCGTCTTTTAATTTCATGGCTGCAGTCACCATCTGTAGTGATTTTGGAGCCCAAAAAAATAAAGTTTAACGCTGTTTCCACTGTTTCCCCATCTATTTCCCATGAAGTGATGGGACCAGATGCCATGATCTTCGTTTTCTGAATGTTGAGCTTTAAGCCAACTTTTTCAGTCTCCTCTTTCACTTTCATCAAGAGGCTTTTTAGTTCCTCTTCACTTTCTGCCATAAGGGTGGTATCATCTGCATATCTAAGGTTATTGATATTTCTCCCGGCAATCTTGATTCCATCTTGTGCTTCTTCCAGCCCAGCCTTTCTCATGATGTACTCTGCATAGAAGTTAAATAAGCAGGGTGACAATATACAGCCTTGACGTACTCCTTTTCCTATTTGGAACCAGTCGGTTGTTCCATGTCCAGTTCTAACTGTTGCTTCCTGACCTGCATGTAGGTTTCTCAAGAGGCAGGTCAGGTGGCCTGGTTATCCCCTCTCTTTCAGAATTTTCCACAGTTTATTGTGATCCACGCAGTCAAAGGCTTTGGCATAGTCAATAAAGCAGAAATAGATGTTTTTCTGGAACTCTCTTGCTTTTTCAATGATCCAGTGGATGTTGGCAATTTAATCTCTGGTTCCTCTGGCTTTTCTAAAACCAGCTTGAACATTTGGAAGTTCACGGTTCATGTATTGCTGAAGCCTGGCTTGGAGAATTTTGAGCAT
>NW_011494628.1:218380-218937 GCF_000754665.1 Bison bison bison
CCCTCTCCCACAGAGTCCAAAAGACTCTTCTGTACATCTGTGTCTCTTTTGCTGTCTTGCATACAGGGTTATCATTACCATCTTTCTAAATTCCATATATATGCATTAGTATACTGTATTGGTGTTTTTCTTTCTGGCTTACTTCACTCTGTATAATAGGCTCCAGTTTCATCCACCTCATTAGAACTGATTCAAATGTATTCTTTTAATGGCTGAGTAATACGCCATTGTGTATATGTACCACAGCTTTCTTATCCATTCATCTGCTGATGGACATCTAGGTTGCTTCCATGTCCTGGCTATTATAAACAGTGCAGTGATGAACATTGGGGTACATGTGTCTCTTTCCCTTCTGGTTTCCTCAGTGTGTATGCCCAGCAGTGGGATTGCTGGGTGATAAGGCAGTTCTATTTCCAGTTTTTTAAGGAATCTCCATACTGTTCTCCATAGTGGCTGTACTAGTTTGCATTCCCACCAACAGTGTAAGAGGGTTCCCTTTTCTCCACACCCTCTCCAGCATTTATGCTTGTAGACTTTTGGATCGCAGCCATTCTGAC
>NW_011494628.1:219037-219876 GCF_000754665.1 Bison bison bison
TTTTCTGGAACTCTCTTGCTTTTTCAATGATCCAGTGGATGTTGGCAATTTAATCTCTGGTTCCTCTGGCTTTTCTAAAACCAGCTTGAACATTTGGAAGTTCACGGTTCATGTATTGCTGAAGCCTGGCTTGGAGAATTTTGAGCATAACTTTACTAGCGTGTGAGATGAGTGCAGTTGTGCAGTAGTTTGAGCATTCTTTGGCATTGCCTTTCTTTGGAATTGGAATGAAAACATTACTATCTGTAGTAATGCATTTTTTAATATAAATTTATTTATTTTAATTGGAGGCTAATTACTTTACAATATTGTATTGGTTTTGCCATACATCAACATGAATCTGCCACAGGGGGACACGTGTTCCCAATCCTGAACCCCCCTCCCACCTCTCTCCCCATACCATCCCTCTGGGTCATTCCAGTGCACCAGCCCCGAGCTTCCTGTATCCTGCATCGAACCTGGACTGGTGATTTGTCTCATTTATGATATTATACATTTTCAATGCCATTCTCCCAAATCATCCCACCCTTGCCCTCTCCCACAGAGTCCAAAAGACTCTTCTGTACATCTGTGTCTCTTTTGCTGTCTTGCATACAGGGTTATCATTACCATCTTTCTAAATTCCATATATATGCATTAGTATACTGTATTGGTGTTTTTCTTTCTGGCTTACTTCACTCTGTATAATAGGCTCCAGTTTCATCCACCTCATTAGAACTGATTCAAATGTATTCTTTTTAATGGCTGAGTAATACGCCATTGTGTATATGTACCACAGCTTTCTTATCCATTCATCTGCTGATGGACATCTAGGTTGCTTCCATGTCCTGGCTATTATA
>NW_011494628.1:219976-226905 GCF_000754665.1 Bison bison bison
TATGCCCAGCAGTGGGATTGCTGGGTGATAAGGCAGTTCTATTTCCAGTTTTTTAAGGAATCTCCATACTGTTCTCCATAGTGGCTGTACTAGTTTGCATTCCCACCAACAGTGTAAGAGGGTTCCCTTTTCTCCACACCCTCTCCAGCATTTATTGCTTGTAGACTTTTGGATCGCAGCCATTCTGACTGGCATGAAATGGTACCTCATAGTGATTTTGATTTGCATTTCTCTGATAATGAGTGATGTTGAGCATCTTTTCATGTGTTTGTTAGCCATCTGTATGTCTTCTTTGGAGAAATGTCTGTTTAGTTCTCTGGCCCATTTTTTGATTGGGTCATTTATTTTTCTGGAATTGAGCTGCAGGAGTTTCTTGTTTATTTTTGAGATTAATTTTTTGTCCATTTCTTCATTTGCTATTATTTTGTCCCATTCTGAAGGCTGTCTTTTCACCTTGCTTATAGTTTCCTTTGTTGTGCAGAAGCTTTTAATTTTAATTAGGTCCCATTTGTTTATTTTTGCTTTTACTTCCAGTATTCTGGGAGGTGGGTCATAGAGGATCCTGCTGTGATTTATGTCGGAGAGTGTTTTGTCTATGTTCTCCTCTAGGAGTTTTATAGTTTCTGGTCTTTTGTTTAGATCTTTTTTCTTTTTTTGGGTCTTTATTTTTTTTATTTTTTATTTTTTTATTTTTTTTAAATTTTATTTTATTTTTAAACTTTACATAATTGTATTAGTTTTGCCAAATATCAAAATGAATCCGCCACAGGCATACATGTGTTCCCCATCCTGAACCCTTCTCCCTCCTCCCTCCCCACACCATCCCTCTGGGTCGTCCCAGTGCACCAGCCCCAAGCATCCAGTATCGCGCATCGAACCTGGACTGGCAACTCGTTTCATACATGATATTCTACGTGTTTCAATGTCACTCTCCCAAATCTTCCCACCCTCTCCCTCTCCCACAGAGTCCATTTTGAGTTTATTTTTGTCTGTGGTGTTAGAAAGTGTTTTACATTACTACAGATAGTAAGCATATACATTACTATCTGTAATTTTTTTTTTCAATTTTCCCTCTCCTTTTTTTCTCTCTCCAGTCAGCTGGTTGCTAAATTAGATGGAAAATAATTAATGTAAGAATAGATTAATACATTTTTTAATGCCAGAATTTTTTAATGTGTAATTTTTGTAGTTGCAAAGGCCTCTGTTAGCAATATAAAACCAAAATATAGTAATAAAAAGGCTGATACATTCAACTAAATAAAAATTGTTATAAAAATATAAACAACTTCAAAAGGCAAACTACAATTAGAAAATATTTTCTGCATCTATACAGCAAAGGACAAATTCTCTTAATATATCAGTTCAGTTGCTCAGTCATGTCCAACTCTGCAACCCCATGGACTGTAGCACGCCAGGCCTCCCTGTCCATCACCAGCTCCCGGAGTTCACTCAAACTCATGTCCATTGAGTCAGTGATGCCATCCAGCCATCTCATCCTCTGTCGTCCCCTTCTCCTCCCTCCTTCAATCTTTCCCAGCATCAGGGTCTTTTCAAATGAGTCAGTTCTTCACATCAGGTGGGCAAATGGGAGCGGGAGTCAGGATGGGGAACACATGTACACCCATAGCTGATTCATGTCAATGTATGGCAAAACACAGTACAATATTGTAAAGTAATTAGCCTCCAATTAAAATTAATTAATTAATTTAAAAAAAATTAAAGATGCTTGCTTCTTGGAAGAAAAGCTATGACCAACATAGACAGCATATTAAAAAGCAGAGACATTACTTTGCCAACAAAGGTCCGTCTAGTCAAGGCTATGGTTTTTCCTGTGGTCATGTATGGATGTGAGAGTTGGACTGTAAAGAAAGCTGAGCACTGAAGAATTGATGCTTTGAACTGTGGTGTTGGAGAAGACTCTTGAGAGTCCCTTGGACTGCAAGGAGATCCAACTAGTCCATCCTAAAGGAAATCAGTCCTCAATATTCATTGGAAGGACTGATGGTGAAGCTTAATACGTTTGAAGAATCAGAGTATCAGAGTTTTAAAATCATTTTTAAAATGTTCTTTGTCAATAATGAGCCACACTGTGTTAGCAGTCAGTGTTCATGTGGTTGCCTCCTCAAGCTCTAGCCCCACCACCTCTGGGAACTCTTGATGCATTGAAGAGTCTAAGCTGGAGGCAAGGAGAGGACAGGAGAGGAATTTCCTGAGAACCAATTTAATGTATTACCTGTGTCCTGAGAGCACATCTCATGCTTAGAGTACCAGTTCCCATCCTTGGATGAACACTGGAACCACCTGGTTTTTTTTTGTTTTTTTTTTAAGTACTGATGTGTAGATCCCATTACAGACATTCCAGTTCGATTGCTCTGGGGATGAGGCCCAGACATCAGGGTTTTTTTTTAAAGCTGCCCAGGTGATTCTAATATGTAGAAAAATCTGAGAATCACTTAGAGCATCGTGTTAAGTATGGGACGGAGTGCCATGACCTCGGAATAATGAAGTACATCATGGGTACATAGATAGTTGCCATGGTTATGCTGTCTCCAGGATAGATGCTGACTTTAATTTGCTGGTGAGGTACTGGGATCTCCTGAAAATGGCCTAAAGCCCATCACCGTGCTGTAGGAAAATGGTCCCAGAAGAGGGGACAGGAATGGAAATGTTACATTGAGCGTTGCCTTTTGTTTGTGGATTTCATGTAAACAGACCTGGTAGATTTTTCTGATTAATAAAGTCTCACCTAGACACCACATCCAGGGACTTTGAATTATATATAACGTGCAGACAATGCAGGCATATGTAACGGTAACGAAAATATTCATTATTATGGTTGATGCACTCAGTGGCTATTAACAGTAATCATTTAGACAGAGGCACGTAGACCAGAAGGCCACATGGTTTTATGGCAATGAACTAATCATAAATTTTTCTTTTTTCCCTCCAAATGTAAACTTCAGCTGTAACAACTGGATTTCTTAGAGAGCTTCACGATCATTAGTTAAAAGACCTAGATCAACGGGAACCACAGAATTTTTCCTAATTGCAGCTCATGCCAGCCAGGAAGATTATTATTGGTCTCCAGTACTCTCCTGTGCTAAAGCATATGATACAGGCTGATTAATGAGACCTTTCTTCCCTCCAGTTATAACTGGAAAACAAATTGCTTCTGTAGCTAGAATGAGACGGGCTTCATCCAGCTAATAAGACCATTCCCATCTGGAGAAAAATAGAATCCATTTGCTTAATAATTCTCACATAACATCTCTTCTGCCTAACTTGCAAATTATTACTGGAATGTCACTTTTCACAGAATAAAATTGTTCCAAACACTCCAAGAGGATTCCATCCAGTGAGTCCTTCATTCTGCCTGAATGTCTCAACGTTGACTCTCTGCTCAAGCAAACCCTAGCAATCTGTGGTTTCCAGAGTGTGGTCCAGAAGCCACCAAGGGGACCTTGCAAGCACCACACTGGTCCCATTCACCTGTCCATTCTGCAGCAAGCCACACGCTGCTGTCCTTGGAAGACTCCCTCCTTCAACCTGAAAAGTGATCCTGGGAGGGAAGAAAGTGGAGATTTAACGTTAATCACTCAGTGGTTTTACCATCGGGAAGAGTTGGAAAATCAATGAGTGTTGTGAATGGAGAAGCTGATTCGGCTAGGGTGGTGGTCGAGCTGCATGTAAAGGGAGTGTGTGTGTAGGCGGCTCTGCTTGCTTCCCTCCTTCCTTTCTTTCCTCTTCCTCTCACTCTTTCTTCTTTTTCCCTCCTATCCTCTCTCACTCTCTCCTAAACAACATCACATGCAATTTCAAACTAACGGAGAGATCTCTTTTGGCTTAAGTCTGCTATATACTGGTGTCCGATAGTCACTTCTGTCACCAGTCTTCCTCTGGCAAAAGAATCTTGTTTGACCCCTTTTCCAGAGAAAGATCAGCTTAACAATTTGATGTCTCCTCTGCAGAACTGATATCGACCCACGAGCTCGAAAAGAAAGAATTGGAAGAAAACTTTGAAAAGCTGCGGCTGTCATTACAGGTTAGTATTTCCTAACTCTGACTTTCAGGCAATGGCAGCAGACATCTCTTCCTGACACTTCTTCCTGTCTGCAGGCATTTATGTGGCACCTGCTGTGTACTGGATCCTGCACTAAGCAGTGGAATATGGGGGATAAATAAGACCTAACTCCCTGCCCTTAAGGAGTTTTCTGTCTGCTCAGAGCTCATCCTTGCACAGAATGGATAATACCGTTGGTGCCACGGACTGCTCCCCATGTGCTATGGTCAGAGCCATGTTTAGGGGAGGGGGAGGATTGGGGGCAGAGTATTCTAGGCAGGAGGAATGGGGTAAGAAGATTCATTCAGGGTAGAAGACATAGCAGATGCTCTGGGCATTGTTAAAGCAACTTCGATACCCTGGAGACAAAAGCTACTTGCTTTGGGGCATCCCACTTACAACCTACACAAAGCATGGGTCTCAGGTGCCAGGGCTGCTACCTGGCTTCCTTCTGGCCTTGAGGGGAGACTGACAGGCCTCTCAGATCACTTGCCTGCCTCTCCCTCCAGCTTGCCAGAGATGCCCACCCCCACCCCCCACCCCCTGGCCAACTTCTGTGAAAAGCTGTTGACTGTCCCCAGGCCTAGGGAAGGGCTGTCGGAGAAGCCAGGGGGAGGTTGGTGGCCCTGCCTCCGTTGGCAGCTGTGGGTGTCCCAGTCCTAGAAAGATTACCTTTGAAATATTAGGGACGCTCACATTTGGAGGTTTGGAAGGTGAAGACCATAACTCAAATAGAAAGGCGGTAATTTTGCTTTTTGGATGGCTCACTTTCCCCAGGCAGTGTTTCTTACACAGTGTCTGCCTTGCCAAGCAGAGAATCTAGGATTATGGAGTGTCACACTATTGAGTGGACTTTGCAAAAAATTTTAAATGCAGCTGCTTGCTGCATGCCCACCCCCGATCCATCGATCCATCAGTGGGCCTGCATATGCCCCCATACCCCTCATGTGGCTTATCCTTGGCAGGTTTACCCCAAACTGCCTTCTTTGTGTCCCCTACGTTCCACACTGTGCTAAGTCGTTTCAGTTGTGTCTGACTCTTTGTGACCCCATGAACTGTAGCCTGCCAGACTCCTCTATCCACGGGATTCTCCAGGCAAGAATACTGGAGTGGGTTGCCTTGTGCCCCTCCAGGGGATCTTCCCCACCCAGAGATCTAACACGCGTCTCTTACATCTCCTGCATTAGCAGGTGGGTTCTTTACCACTAGCGCCACTTGGGAAGCCATTCCACATCACCCAGATACATTACCCTAAGGAACACAAACCAGGAATGTAACAGCAGTAGTGTAATGTATCAAAACCCCACAATAGTCCAAAACCAAAAGAAAGAGTTTTGTTTCATCAGTGAGTCTTCACTTTGCCACGTCACACAGTCATGAACCGTGCACATTTTAGTGGTGACTCACCGGCAGAACCCATTTGAGCTGGAGACTTTCAGGTACCAGGTGGGTGCAGCTGCTTAAACCAATTTCCTTGGGCTAATGGCTACTAGAGAAACAGGTTTGAGTTAAAAGATTTGAGTTTGGGGCTTAAATCTCACTGTATCTCCTCTTAATAGATTTTAAATCATGGACAGTTACATAAGCTGTAAACATTAGTTTACTCATCTGTAAAATGGGGATAATACCAGTTCCTTCCTCAAGATATGAGCAGCTTAAGGGAAATAAATGTGTTGTTAACGAAGAAAACTAATCAATAGTCAATCTAAGAAAGAAATGGATAATTTTATTCAAGCCAACCTGAGGATGAGAACCCAGGAGACAATCTTCATGTGGAATACAGTCATATACAATGGAATACTATTCAGCCCTGAAAAGGAATGAATTTTGCCATTTGCAGCAACATGGATGAACTTGAAGGGTGTTATGCTAAAAGTGAAATAAGTCAGGCAGAGGAGGACAAATACTGTATGATATCACTTACATGTGGAATCTAAAAAATACAACAAATTAGTGAATATCACCAAAGAAACAGAGTCTTAGGTATAAAGAACAAGTTAGTGGTTAGCAGTGGTGGGGAGGGGCCACATGGAGGCAGGGAGACAGAGTATAAGACAGTCTCAAGGATGTATTGTACAACATGGGGAGGATAGCCAGTATTTTTTAATAATTGTAAAATGGAAAGTAATCTTTCAAAATTGTATCTAAATTTTTTTTTATTTAAACAAAGACAAAAATCCCTGAGATTGTCCCACCTGTTATAGGTCAATGCATAGTTGTATAAATTTTTGAAATAAAAGATCTAGCATCAAAGTCAGAGAAGGCAACGGCACCCCACTCCAGTACTCTTGCCTGGAAAATCCCATGGACGGAGGAACCTGGTAGGCTGCAGTCCATGGGGTCGCTAAGAGTCAGACACAACTGAGAGACTTCACTTTCACTTTTCACTTTCATGCATTGGAGAAGGAAATGGCAACCCACTCCAGTGTTCTTGCCTGGAGAATCCCAGGGACGGTGGAGCCTGGTGGCCGTCTCTGGGGTCGCACAGAGTCGGACACGACTGAAGTGACTTAGCATAGCATAGCATAGCATCAAAGTAACACATTGTCAGTGTACATGGTCCAACAGGGTGAGCAGCAGGTCACTATGACACCTTAAAGGATTGAGAAAGGAATCTTATCTCCTAAGGAGTTACCTTGCTGGCACCTGGAAAATGTACTTTTTTTTTTTTTGGTCTGGTGAGCAGGCATCCCTGTGTCTTCCAAGGGGATCCAATTAATGCATAATGCAGGTACCCAATGCACACTGAAGAGGGGTAGTGGCCCAGATGGGCAGAGATGGTATTTTATGTTTAAAATTTTTCTGGTCATGCCTTAAAAATAAATACATTTCATCATGTGTAAGGTGTATAGAGCACTAGGCAACAGCT
>NW_011494628.1:227005-230865 GCF_000754665.1 Bison bison bison
GGGGTGTGCTCGGGGCTCGGGCAGAGCAAGGAGTCACGGTCAGTTTGACAGCTTCTGGCTTGAACTTTACAAATACAGAGAGTTCTTCTTTGAGATGGATTAATTGTCCTTCTTGAAGTCTGGGCCGGGGGTTGCGGCTAGAGGCCAGACTAGACACCTCTCTGCTGATGGTTTGCCTCTGTGAGGTTGGTTATTGAATTACTAAATGCCCCCCTTGCTGCAGGCTTCTTGTTGGGGCAGAAGCGAGACGGCATTCCCGTCTCAGAGTCAGGTCACCTGCTTTGGGCACCCCCCGCCCCCCACACTTTCTGTGCGGCAGCAACATTCACCTGTCAGTGTCTTGTGGTCCATTCTGGACAAGGCACCAAGGTGGGGAGACAGTGGGCACTTGGGGGCCTCTCCCCCTGGCATGTGATGCCCTTTTTGTGGGACCCAGTGGGGCCCCCCTGACCTCACTGCCCCGTGAGGAGCAACCCGGGCAGGGGGTGCCTCCCAGGGGCTGTGTCTGTGAGGATCGAGCTAGATGTCTCATGCGTTACCTGCAGGACCAAGTGGACACGCTGACCTTCCAGAGCCAGTCTTTGCGGGACCGAGCCCGGCGCTTCGAGGAGGCTCTGAGGAAAAACACGGAGGAGCAGCTGGAGGTACCATGAGCTCTCAGCCTCCTAGCACCCTGCAAGCCTGGTGCTCCCCCAGCATCACCCCAAAGACAGAGCCCCTGTGCTGATCTGACTCCAGAGCGACAGCGGTCGGGGCCTGCCAGGATTTTAAACATACATCCATAGGCACCTGTCCTGAGTCAGGACAGCTGTGGGTTCTCCATCTGAGTGTTATTCTTGCTGCATTTCACAGGGCTCCCCAGCCACTGTCCATGAGCCCCTGGGACAAGCTGGACCTGGAAATGCCTCTGCCTCACCCTTACCCCCACCCCAACATCTCATTCCTTCCCAACCCCAACTCCACAGGGAGGCATTGCTGAAGGTTGAAGGTTTCTTTTTCCAGAAACACTCGCAAAATTCCTTCCTTCTGTGTAGGGTTGCCAGGTGAAATCCATGACACCCAGTGAAATGTGAGATAAATGAGCTTTTTAAATACGTCTCCTACAGTACAAAAAAGTTGTTTATGTTACATTCAGACTTAATTGAACATCCTGTCATTTTATTTGTCACATCTGGCAGACTTACTCCAACAGTTCTTTTTCCACAATGCCTTTTTAAACTACTTTGCTCATTTCCTACGCAGGGTGTGGAGCGGGCGGGGCTGACCATGGGCACAGGTAGGGACCTGTACCAATCTTTGCCTGTGTGTTGAACCAAGTAGCCTGGGCGAATGTTAAAGGCCAATGTTGAATTTAGTGTTTTTGCCCACTAAGTTCCCTTGGGGGGCTGGGCTGGTAATATCCAGCCACCCCAGTATCTGACATTTCAGGGACTGATGGCCTCCCCTCTTCTGCTCCCCATGAAGCTGGATTTTTAGTCTCACTCCCAGTGGAAACTCCTGGGCATCTTTATCAGGGAGGACTGTGAGCATTCTCGCCCACCTGCCCCTTTGCTCTTGTTAAGCTTGTTAACAGAGACTAGATTTCACTGAGTTCACAACACTGGTGAATGCTGGGCTTTGCCGGGGTGCCTGGGAAACAGCTCCTTACTCTCTGCCCCTGCAGATTGCCTTGGCTCCTTATCAGCACTTGGAAGAAGACATGAAGAGTCTGAAACAGGTGTTGGAGATGAAGAATCAACAGATACATCAGCAGGAAAAGAAGATTCTTGAGCTGGAAAAGCTGGTGAGTTGCCTGTAACCCTGGGAGGCCCCCATAACTGGCGTGATATTCCCGCTGCCCTTGTGGGTGAAAGGATTAACAGTGTTTGAGGGAACACCCGGCCCTTACCTGTCCATTGCTTGCACCTGAGCAGAAAAGATCACAGATGAGGCTCCAGGCCTTGTTTTGGGAGCCAGGAGTTCAGGAATCTCAGACGTGGCCTCGTTTGTACAAGTCTAGAGTGCATCTGAGTCCCTGTCTGCATCGCCATCCATCACTGTGAACTGCTAACTTCTCCCCTCCCAGGGGAGGACGTGCAGTGAGCCTGCATCCGGGGGGCATCGCTGATGGGCACCAGGCACTGTGCAGACACTTTGTGTCTGTTCAATAATTCCGACAGCAATCCACTGAGTGGGATTCCATTGTCAAGAGTCTCCTTTTACAGATGCAGAGATGGAGGCTTAGGAAAAGGTCTTGTCTCATCCAGAGCCAGTTAGTGGCCCAGCCCAGGCAGGAACCATGAGCCAGAGCTCCAGGCCTCGGCTTCCACCGGGTTCTGGCTCCCAGAGAACTAGCAAAGGGCGTGCCTTTCGGGGAATAGAGCGCTCAGAGTTCACTGCCAGACCCTGTGGGTACAAGTGTTGCAACTGAGATAGTAGTCCAAAGTTAGCAGCAGGGAGGCCTGCCTCCAAAGAGATACTATCTTGATGGGAAGGTTGGCCCAAGGGACTCATATAGAGTCATTTTTTTTCTTATCATTATTTTTAAATTTTTGATACTATAGAAGGAAAATATGTGCATTATAGGTAATTATAAGATAAAAATAAGGAAATTAAAATGCCATATTTCTACCACTGTTAACACTTTCTGAAGGCTTTCCTCCATACAAGTGTACACACCCCAATAAACAGCACGTGCACACACACACACACGCACGCACGCACACAGGCACATGTGCACGCACACACACACACACAGATTTTGCATCCTGCTTCTTTTCAGTTAGCACATCTTCAACTCACCATCTCAGTAAGTGATCATCTCCTCTTAGCTTTTAAAGTTCTCTGCATGTCTCGGAAATGTCCTGGCAGCTGGTTTATCCAAACCAGGAGCTGGTCCCAGACCACCTGTTGCATTCAGTCATCATGTCTGCTCTCCTGATCTAGCACCATCCTTCTCTGGGCATCTCTAGCTCCACAGATGCTTATCCGTTAGGATGGGAGCAGATGGGGCTGTGAGTGCCCATTACAGCATCCTGGGTGATGCTGGCGTCCTGGGACCTTCCAGCAGCTTAGCTTGAAGGCCAGTGGGGCCAGCTGAAGTAGACAGAGCCCTGCCCCTCTCAGCCCTGCAGCCCTCCTCCTCCAGGCTGGACTGTCTGCATCCTTATCTGGTCAACCAGCAGCCTCTGGGTTCATCAGGCTATTTTTAGCCCTGCTCTAGGCACTCTGTGGGCATGCAAGAGTTCATTCCAGAAACCTTTCCAAGCAGGGGTGGGGGCAGGGAGAATTGATTGAATCACTTCCCATTTCCTAGGAGGGCTTCCTTGGTGGCTCAGATGGTAAAGAGTCTGCCTGCAATACAGGACACCCACATAATATCCCCTGGATCGGGAAAGATCCCCTGGAGAATTAAATGGCAACCCACTCCAGTATTCTTCCCTGGGGAATTCCATGGGTAGAGGAGCCTGGCAGGCTGTGGTTCATAGGTTCGCAAAGAGTTTGGACACAACTGAAGCAACCTAGCACACACATGCATAGTGAATTACATATACACAATTTATGTGTGTGCCTATATTGGATTCCTGTGTAGAATACACTTCTCATAGTGAGTGTCTCCATGCCCCTGCCATTGTCAGAGATGAGCCATGAGCACCCCCCAGGGTCCAGTTTGGCTGGTGGGTCCCCTGGTTCTCCCTATCGGGTCCTCCGCCCTGCACTGGCACCTCTGGCAGTACCTGTATGCACAGCACGACATTCTGAATTAATGGAGGGATGAAAATATCAGTAATGTGGACACTTTCCCTCCTGAGGCTCTGGGCAGCCAGGAACGTGCAGCTCAAGCCCAGCTTTGCACACGAACAGAAAATAACATCCTCCTC
>NW_011494628.1:230965-243641 GCF_000754665.1 Bison bison bison
CCTCCTCCATGGTGGTTATTCCTTTGAGACTTAATGCCCGCTCTCTGTCCATGTGTCCCCATGGCCTGAGACCTAGCTGAAGTCGAGCTCCATTCTAAGATGAACTGAGAAATTCTTTTTTGAAAAGACTGTGAAGAACTCCCGCGTAGGGTGGTTAAGGAAAACCACCACCCCTCCGTGCATCGGGCCGAGGCATCAGAGTGGAAGGACTGGGCTCTAGCCAGCTCTTCAGCAAGGCTCCCACGCCCGCCTCATCTTTGTTCCCAGGAAATGCATGCATGCTAAGTTGCTTCAGTTGTGTTCAAGTATTTGCGACCCCATGGACTGTGTAGCCCACCAGGCTCCTCTGTCCATGGGTTTCTCCAGGCAAGAATACTGGAATGGCTTGCCATTTCCTTCTCCAGGAGATCTTCCAGACCCAGGGATTGAACCTGGGTCTCCTACATTGCAGGCAGGTTCTTTACCACTAGCACTGCCTGGGAAGCCCCATAATTCATAATATATACCAATATATACACACAGACATATTATATACCTACATATATATAAGAAAGATATACATATATATATATATATATAAAACAGTACTTTTAGAGTGCATTCTGGTATTTTTTATTCTGTTCTTTTGTTTAAAAAAGCAATGCTGGTCACATCCCTCTAGCCTGGTTTTATAGCTGATGCATTGCAAACTGCAGTTTGAAAAACACTGTTTTAGATAATCCTCCAAAACCCAGAAGCCAAGGGCACTGGTCTGTCATCTCCCCCAGGGCCTGGCTGCAGAGCTCTTGACACTGCATCTTTTATAGGCAGAAAAGAACATTATCCTGGAAGAGAAGATCCAAGTTCTCCAGCAGCAGAACGAAGACCTCAAGGCCAGGATCGACCAGAACACCGTGGTCACAAGGTAGGTGGGCCTGGGTGATGGAGCCTCGGAAGCGCGTGTCCCAGATAGAATAGCTTTGTTCCTGACCTTGGAGGGCTCTGCTTTTGTCCTCGCTCCTCCGAGCCCCAAGGCTTTCCCACGCAGGCTCTCCGCGCTCCCCACGTGGAGGAAAGCGTAGAACACACTGCTCTGAGCACCCAGCCGATGCCCTGGCTCCATGGAGCACCCTCTTTGGTGGAAAGGAGTGGGGTGGGCTAAAGCGTGTGGCACAACTGGCAGGGGCGGGGGCAGGAGCGGTGGGGATGGTGGAGGAGGTTTTGGAAGGGCTGCCAGCTGGGAGTTCCAGGCTAAAGAAACAGCCATGTGAGCCAGCCGACCCTGGGCTCCAGCAGTGGGGCCCTCGACTGCTGCCCTGGCGCTCGGCCAATGGCAGAGGGGAGCTTCCCCGCCGGAGGGCAGGAGGGAGGGATCCGGCCGTGCAGCCGCTTTCATCTCCGTGCTCCTAACCTGCTCCGAGGCTCCGACTTCTGGAAGGGAGGAGCAGCAACCCGGCTGCAGTGAGGACAGAGGCACAAAACACATCGGGTTCCTTTCTACTTGGCATCCATCAGCTGCAAACATCCATGGAGCATCTGTTAGGGCCGGGCCCCAGGCTGGATGCCGAACACTGGAGGAGGGACCGCTCTGGCCCCGTCCTCCAGGGCTCCAGCTCCAGCAGGCGACCAGATGCACTGCCCAGAAGGTCACAGCGCGAGCTGACTGCTGCCAGGGAGGCCCAGGGCGAGGGCAGGCTGCGGAGGCTGATGGCACCACCGATTCCCTGGGGCTGTCCTTATCGTCATCGCCTCTTATGTCCGCCGCTCAGCACCCCCCACACCAAGCCCCTCTTGCCTCTTCTTTCATGCCTGCAGCTTCTGCTCTGTCCACTGGCCACCAGCGCCTCCCCTGACTCAGGGCAGAGGGACTGTGGGCGAAATCAGGTGTTGGCAGAGAGACTCTGGGAGAGGATTGTGTGGGTGGGACAGGTGGCGATCATGTTTCAACCCCTGGGGTCTTGGTCCCTGAGGTCCACAGGAACCCACCACCCACCCCGTTCCCTGTGCGCCCCTGGGCCTGGCCGACCTCAGGCTCAGTGCCTTGCTCTGCCATTGCTATTCTGACTGTTGCTTGTTCCCACCACACCCCCAACCCCCGTGCAGACAGCTGTCGGAGGAGAACGCTAACCTCCAGGAATACGTGGAGAAAGAAACGCAGGAGAAAAAGAGACTGAGCCGAACCAATGAAGAGCTGCTATGGAAGCTCCAAACCGGGGACCCGACCAGCCCCATTAAACTGTCCCCCACATCCCCTGTGTATCGCAGCTCCTCCTCCGGGCCCTCCTCTCCCGCCAGAGTCAGCATGACGCCCAGATGACGCCACCACGCTGCGGGCCAAGCTGCGGCGCCCGGTCCACGAGGGCTCCCACCCGCGGGGAGTGGTGACCGCCACGGGCCGGCCCGCCTGGCCCCGCGCGCATGCCCAGTCGCTACGTCGCGGCCTCCCATGCGCGCATGCCCAGTCGCTGCATAGCCGCATCCCAGGCCGAGCCCTCTTCTAACCCTCGTGTGTAGGACTGTCCCGGGACGGGCACTTAGGAACGTGTAAACGGTAGTGTCTCATGTGCAAACGTTTGGCCATAGTCAGAGCCAAAAGAAGGAAATGCCAGTTGTCCTTGAGCAATGAACTTTCACTGCAGAATTTCAGGTTAGTTAACAAACAGCTCAGTTTTGACTCTCCATTGAATAATCCTTGTGTACTGCACCGGTATGTGTGTATATTTAGATACACGTATATACACATGCAGCGGTTCTGAATTGCATTTTTTATAACATGAAGTGCTGACGTATTTTGGTGACGGTCAGCAGTTTTCTAACTCGTGCCTAAGAATTATTGGGAAATGAAAATGCATTTCTATCTACCTTCCCAGGAATATTTCTACCCAAAATAGAAAAAGGAAAAAAAAAAAAAGATACAGAGAAGAAGCGCCTTTCGACCTACCACCATGTGGTACTCTGTTTAACACAAACACCAGCCATTCGTCGGTAACTACCTTTGAAACAATCAGCTTCTTAGTCAACATGACGTGAGGTCACTATTACTCCATCCACAGATTTTAATTATCGACATTCCTGTCCTGAGTGGATAAGGGGCAGCAGTGAGAAACCCTGAGGGGGATGAGCAGTTTTGCAGATGTTAACTCAAGACCAGTGGATCGCCTATAGTCTTGTAAACACAAGTTTTTGCTTTTTTCCTAAATGGCATCTTGGAATCCATCATTCGGCTATTGCATCCTTGGGAAAATATGGAAGCACATGACCTTAGAGAATGAGGGTGAGAATGGCCTTGGAGTTTGCCAAGACTATTCACGCTCCATCCTCAAGAAGGAAAATTGCTGATAGAGGCTGTATTCTGACTAAGCGTAGAGGAGAAGAGCGTCCTCTGGCATCCTGTTTGATGTGATGCTATAAATGGTCAACCTACCAAAATACGACCCTCAGCCCTATTTCATTGCCCCGCCCCACTTCAGTTAGGTTCTGTAACCCAACCTCATTCTTGTACATTGAGCAGCTCAGGGGTTCTAGCAGGGGCTTCCAGAAAACCAGTTCTTTTGTCCTGGGGGGATCAGTTCCTGGTTGTGCTAGATCATTGCATGACCTCCCAGAAACCCAGGTGTCTTTTTCTGCTGGATGGTCAAGCTATACCACAGCTAAGAGAGGTCTCATCTTTGGCTCAGGAGGTTCTTCCAAAGAGAGGAGCCCCAGGAAACAGCCAGCCAGTGGTCATAGGCTTCTGGACTGGCATTTGTCTCCTAAATGGATTAGAATGGGGAAGAGATTCCTGTAGTGCTGTGGACCATTAGAAGCATAACACACAAAGTAGTTTCAGCCATTAATACAGTGGTGATAATGACGTCTTTACTGTTCGTGACGAAGACTCTGTACTTTTCTCCCCAAGGCCCCTCAAAGTGGTCCTGAGCACAAGACTGATTCTGAGCAAACCCGAGATAGGCAGACTTATGTAGATACGCTTTGTGGGGCCAGAGTCACAGAGCAGGAAAGAAACGGCTCAAGAAAGGGTCCCCTGGCCCAGAGCCCCTGCCTGCTCGTGGCATATGTGGCCAGCATGAAGACAGACCTGGTCTGTGTTCCTTGCATGAGTCAAGCTTGGGCTTCCTGGCCTCCCATACATCTCATTTCTAGCAAACCTCCAGGTTTTTGCCCATCCTGGGGACATAGACAGGAGATACCCAGTGAAGAAACATTTCTTTTTCCGTTTAGTGGGTCTGCATGATGCTGTGATGTTGAGTTGGGCATCCCGTTAGAGTAGATGATGCCACGTTGACTAAAATACACGAATATGTATTCTTTTAGCAGGCACCACCTGCAGACACAGTAGCTCAGCCCTCCGAACTAGGAACTGCTTCCATAACGGCACCTGCTAAATGCAGTCACACAGCAATACAGATGTCAGTGTTACGTTAGAATGTGGTCTGGTGTGTTAGCCTGTTGCAGTCACAGTTGTAGTGGTGTTAGAACCAAGTAATCCCCCACTAGGTGACTAGAGCGTGGCTCTAACCATCCCTGACCTTGGGTACCTGAGCTAATTCCCACAATGCCCTGGCTTCCTTTCCTTGTCATGGACGCCCATCATGTATGGCTCCTATCTCCAAACTCTAGGGGCAGCAGCGCCTCCCCCACTTCACCTCTCTCTCCCCGACTCCCAACACTGTTAGGACTTGGACCTCTGTTTCTCTGGTGTCCACCTCCCAGGCTGGAGCTGTTTCCACAGAGAAATGCTACAGCCTCCCCACCTGTCTCAAGCAAACCCACCCAACCTCACCAACCTCTCCTTGGCGTGTGGGATGCTGTTGGTGCCCTGCTCACCCCCAGCCCACCACACGCCCTGTGAGGTTCCGGCTGGGTGTCGGAGCGCGGACAGGCCGTGGAGCCAGCATACTTGGTGACCATCTGAAGGGGGTCACTCGTTCCTTTTTTGGCCCCTGCGGTTTCTGTGTTGCATTATTTGTGTTTGAAGCATATTAAAATGAACTTGAGGGACCTTCTGTGATATGCACTTGATGTGACCATTGGCCTGGCCCCCCTCAGGCTTCAGGAGGTCAGGAGTGGACTGGGAGGCCCGAAGGCCAGGTTCCCTCTGTGTGCATGCCAGGGTCAGCTGGTCATCACTGAGTCTTGAGACCCTTCTGCTCCAGTTTAGCAGGGTCCCTGCACCCAGCTTGTAGCCTGGGACTTTCAGCAGTCTTCCCCCAAGCTTTGGGGGCTCGGTGGCTCTGCTCCTTGTCTTCAGGTAGCCAGGTTGGACTGGAGACCGTCAGAAAAAGGACACAAGAGATCAAGTACAAGCCCCTCACCGTCAACTTCAAATTCAGATGCTGACCTGACTTTCTACCCTAAATGGGCCTGGTCACTTTGTGTCTGGGTGGTCACAGAGTTCTCCTCTCAGAGTGGCCAGGGGGCCACTGGCTCCTAGCATGGGGGCCATGGTCACAGCACTTCCTTGTCCTGCGCTTTCTCATGCCTGCGGGGTTCACGGGACCCGAAAAAGCACTGAGCCAGGACACTCCTTTAACCTGAAAGCATTCGACCCCTCCCACCCCCTTAATACGGGCTTTCAGGCTGGACTGCAGCCAGTTGGCAGGGGCACCAGGGGCCATGGGGAGACTCCAGTCAGTCTGTTCCCCCAAGCTGCTGCTGACCAGGAGCCCCTTGGCAGGTGATAAAGGCCCCTGAGTTACTCTGGACCCACCAACACCATCCTAGACCCCCTGGCTCACTCATGCCTCCAGATATTGGTGACGGCTGCCAATTAACGATTTACTCATCAACACATCCCAATCTGTTCATGTCTTTTGGCGCCTCCTGCCACCACTTTAATCAGAACCACCCTGCATTATCCTTCCCCCCACCATGCATCAGTACTGCCACTTAGCAAAGGGATGCTGGCGCCTGGCCCAGGGCCCCGCGGAGGAACCAAAGGTGGAACAGCCTCCTGGCAACCGAGAACCGTGTCCCCGACGGTTGCTAGGAAGCAGTCGAGAGAGAGACCTTCGAAGTCAACCACTCAGTCCCTGCTCTGTGGTCTCTGGGAGTCCACAGCGGCTCCCCCACTGCCTGGGAGGCGAGGAGGAGTGTGGAGGGTGAGGCTCGGGTAGAACCAGGGCAAATGTGTCTCCCCTGCTGCTGGAGGTGAAGGCTGTTATGCTGTGGATGCATCTGAGAGCAAACCCAGCAGTGGGGCCAGGGAGGGGGGTGTTGGGTGGGGGGTTGGTGGATGGGACAGCCCTCCTGCCAAGCAAGAGGCAGGGCCTTGCCCACAGTGGGGGAGGGGGTGGTGAATCTGGGTCAAATGCTTAAAAAACATCGCCAGAGGCTAGAGCTAATTCACTTAAGTTTGCTAAATATCTTTTTTTCCCCATTTGTTTCCCTTTGGAACCAGTCTGCTTCTCTGGAACTTTATAAACAAAAGCAGGACACTTGGGGTGTCTTGACCTACCAGCTCGGTTTTTTGCCCCCTCAGCGTGAGGGATGAACAGGTGAATTTGTCCCCGCTTACGTGTCTGGGTTTCCCAGCGCAGGCATCACACAGGATGGAGAGTTGTCTAAGTGGGCCCCTCCCCTCCCTACAGGGTCCCACCTCCCCACAGACAAGCCAGCCCATGGGCTTAGCTGCTGCTGATCGGTTTAACTGCATTCAAATCTGTGCAGCACAGCGCATCAGCAGGCGCTCAAGAGGCAACCGCAGGGATTCAGGGAGTAAAAGTGTCAAAGTCCGACCCCGTACCTTCTCTCTATCCGCCACTGCACCCCTCCCCCGACACCCCTACTCCCTCGCAGTCCCAGATGGGTGTTGAGAAGTAGGCCAGAGACTGGCTGCATCAACAGACACACTGTCTGCTTTATTCCCTAAGCCTTGCTCACATCGCATTTACGGCTTCATGGACAAGCTTAGATGGCAAAACGACACGATGCCCCTTTGGAGAGGGGCGCACAGGGGTACCCCCCTAATAGAGGTCCCCGCCCTCCTGGCCGCCTGGTGACTCAGCAGTCCTGAAGGAATCCACGTGATTCCTCCCCACTGCGGAGGCCGGGCTGTCGGGGGCAGCCTCTGACTCACCAGTCGAGCTTCTCCAGGTGACTGCCCAACCCCCCGGCCTCCAGACGGGAGTGGCTTCAGAGGCCCTTGTCCGGGTTTCCTGGGAGACTGCCGGAGCCGGGTAGGGGGCTCTCCAGGCGCCCGTCTCTAGGTGGCGGCGTGGCGTGTGGACCCGGCCAGGTCGCCCCCAGGTCCGGGCGCTTGGGGGCAGTCAGCCCGCCCAGATTTCAAGGGCTGGGGTTCGGCGGTGCCTGCAAGACAGCACAGGGCACAGATCGCCCTGGGGCGGGGGGAGGTGGTGGGGTGCTGGCTTGGGGAGGCAAGTAGGGGCACCCCTCCTGCGCGCGCTCCCGCCGTCCAGCCCAGGCGAGTGGCAAGCCGCGTGGCCCACGGGTGGTCCTCGCTTGTTTGATGGTGGGCATGCGGAGGCGGGGTGGGGCGGGGCCTGTAGCAGCAGCTCCCTGCCCTCCTCTTAGTGAGGAAATGTCACTACGCATCTTCCTGCTGGGATCACACCGCGCCTCGGGGTCTGAGAATTGGGGCCACTCGACTGAACGCACCTTTAACGCAGAAAAACGCCTCCTTTCTCAAGTGGGGCCGGGGGAGAGGGTGATGGTGAGCGCTCAAGGGTTATAACAGTCACACACCCCGCCTTCCACCCCTGTCCTGCGAGCATGCCATCCCTGACGACGAGTGTGTATGGGGGAGGTGGAGGGCAGTGCGAGGCCAAGGGGTTCTGGGCACAGGTCGCGGGGCGGGGGTGGGTGTTGCTGCAGTTGATGACAGCAGCCTCATTCCCCACCATCTGGGTGGCGGGGAGATCTGTGGGCCCCAAACCCGAGGCGACCTGGGAAGAGTGGGCATTTAGGGAGATGATCCAGGGGCCCCCCTGGCTGCGGATTCCGCCCCCTCCCCAGCTGTGAGGCAACGCAACATCGGGCTGTGAGATTCAAGAAGCAAAGACCAGGCTCTGAGACTCTCCAAGCCACACCCCCCAACCCCTCACCACCCTTCCCATAGCTACCAGAATTCCTAAGACCGCACTGGACAGCCAGGGCCGTAGATGGGAGTTTATTAGGATTTGCAGAAGCATGACGGGATGTACCAACAAAGTTTGACTTTATAACATGAACTATTATGGCATCAATGTACCAGCAAAACTGGGATACAGAGCACAGGTTCACATTTTTAAAAGGCAATGGACAACGTCTACTTTTGTCCTTAAAATAAAAATGGGGCGTGGGGGTAGGGGGAGGTATGGGGGGACGGCGAGGGGACCAGCAGAGGCCAATCTGATTTGCAGTTAGCTGTCAGAATCTAAATCTAGTATTGCAATTATAAGAAACTATAAGAAAACTATTAGAAAAATAGAACATCAAACGAGCAAAAAAATATTACACAATTTACATAATAAAAAACACAATCCTCTTAATAATGGCTCCATGTTCAGTAGAAAAAAAAGTACACTGGAGAACCCACACACCTTCAGGTTTGACAATAAACCAACCCTCGTGGAGACTGTCACCCCTGTGTGCTCCTTAGACTAATCCACGCTTAAAGGCACAACGTAAGCAGGAAACTTATCTTAAATAGATATTATAAACTTCTCCAATGGGAAAATAAGTCCCAAACTTAAAAAGTTTGTCATCAAGAAACACAACATCATACACACCTTGTTAATAATTTAACAAGGCCTGAATGCCTCTTCCCAGCCATGCTCCCTGACCCTGAGAAATCTCATTTGGACTTCAAGCCGAGGTCTCACGGTGGAGTGTTCAGCCAGCAGTTTGGCACGTTCACAGGGTGGTCCTGGAGAAGGGGGAGCTCCTGAGAACTGCGCCCCGAGACCCCTGGCTGGTCCACTTCCTCTTGAAAGAGCACTGCCACCCAGTGAAGCAATGGGCACAGAAAGACTGGATCATAGTGATGAACAGGAAGGTCAGTTGACTTTTTTTTCTTTTTCGCCTTAACCACCCATTAGGCATCATAACTATGATGATGAGATACGGAGTGTTTGTAGCTTCTTGCACCACTGGATCAATAAAGCATTTTGTCCCCCAAAAAGTCCACAAGAGTCTGATAAACTGTACATCTCGCTCCCACTAAGGAGCCTTACATAATGCTCTCATTACCAAGGCAGACAGATATTAATATATTTTAAATTATACATAAAATTATACACAACACATATTTAGTTCCATCTGAAGTTGAATTCACACACCTGCGTGGACATGCCACAGCCCTGCCTCTCTGTCCATACTCACACACTGGGGCGACGGGCCGGCATGAAGCCGCTCCCTCTGGTCTCCATGGGGGTGGTTCTCAGGGGTCAACAGAACAAGCGGCTCTTAGTGTGTCAAAGTGGAGTGTCCACCCCTGGCGCGGGGCCAGGCCTCTTCTCTGCAGCAGCGAGGCCCCCGAGTACCCGTGGGCTCACCTGCAACAGGGTGGGGCTTTTACAAGCTGTGTCCACACATCCTGTGCTGACGGATCTGCTTCCAATGTCAGGCTAGTCGCCATCCTAGGCAGGACCCAGTCAGCTCACCGTACCCGCCTGGCAGTGGGGGTGGCGGGGAGGAGACCTAGCCCAGCCTGGGTTCCCATTCCCCACCCCCCCTCACCCCATGCACAAAACAGCAAACACAAGCGCAAGGCTCCTGCTTGCAGCCCTCCCGGTGAGAACAGATGTGACCAAGGGGCAGAAGGGAGTGACAAGGGCCCCGGGGGGCTCAGGGTGGGCAGAGAAGCCCCACAAGGCTGTAGTCAACCTGCGGGTATCCAAACGCCACGGGACCAGGTGGTCGATCACTTGATGGAGACCGAGGGGCTCAATGGAACAAAACCCAAAGCGGGGGAGATGCAAGTGATGCTGATACTGTATCAACTGAGCAGCAGTCGTTCGACCATGGCTCTATCACACCCCCCCTCTGGGTTTCTAAAAACTCACCTGGCCCAAAATCAGGGAGGAGGTGTAGGCAGCGGGGGTTGGGGGCCGTGCAGGGTCCTGATTGCCCCCAAAAGGTCCCATCCCCACCCAGGGGCTCACGTCTCCCCCACCCACGGGCCCAGCTGATTCTCCAGAGACACTGCGCCCCTCACTCTCCCACACAGGGCCCGGGGGACCCCGGGTTTTCACAAGGTCAGGCACGTGCAGGGAGGGGCCCACGAGTGGTGGGAAGGGGCACTTCCTCCCCACAAGCAGGTCTTTCCAATGTGAATATTTGGGGCTGGTGCCCAGGGAACCGAGGACACAACATCCCCAGGGGGTGTCTCTGGAAAATAACAGCCAAGCCATGAAACTGAGTCTGGGCGGGGCTGAGATGTGAGACTGTCGGGCACTTCCAGTGGTTATTTTCTGCCTCTGTGTGTGTGTGTATTTATGTGGTATGTTATGTCTCTGTGTGTAATGTCTGTATGTGTGTGTGTTGTCTCTGTGTGTGTCTCACACTTTTGTGTGCATATGTGTATGTGTTATATCTGAAAAGTGTGCATATGTGTATGTTATATCTGTGTGTATATGTATGTGTATATACATATGTGTGTTGTCTGTGTATATACATGTGTGTATGTGTGTCTGTGTATGTACGTATGTTGTCTGTGTATCTTGTCGCTGTGTATACGCGTGTGTCCATCTCAGGCACAGGAAGGCAGGCCGTGGTAACAATGTCTCCCATCCCTGGTGGGGATAGGACATTTCAGGGGCAATCAGGCCCCCCTACATGGCACCCCCCACCGCACCTACACCTCCTCCCGATTTTGGGCCAGGTAAGATTTTACAAACCCAGAGGGGGTGTGATAGAGCCACTGTCTGCAGACACTGCTCAGTCTCTTGGCAGCATGGCCCCCGCACAGAAACCCCTGGCAATGGTATGAAAGCCTCTCTTCACAAAAGCACGGGTCACTGAACCCCGTCCAATGACCCAGGGATCCTTTCCTCAGATGGGGCTCTGGCCCGGCGTGGAGGGTGGGGGCTTCTGATACCAATGGGGGGCATTTCGGCACAGCCCCTGGGCTCCAGGAGAGGAGGGCGACCATCTGTCAGGACAGGCTGCCCATGAGATGCTGAGACACACCTTCTCAGCTGGAGGACGAGGCGTGTAGCTGACTCAAGTGTCAGCTGTGCACAGTCTGCTGGGGGCGGTCAGGCTCAGAAATTTCAGCCAGAAATAAAAAAGTGAGAGAAACTCTACCCGCCACCTTTCCTGGATACCCTTGTTCCCTTACACTCTCCGCCTCGGTGGGGAACAGCAGACAACTCAAGCAGACAGGTGGCTAGCGGGCCCCAGGAGGAGAGCAGACAACCAAAACACCTCAACGAAATAAGTTAAGATTCATCAAAATAGGGTACAGCACCAGCTACATAAACCTAAATACTTTTCTTTGGAAACCCGAGCTTCGGGCTCTTGTCCCCACTTTGCAAGATTCGCAAGTGAGACTGTGAATAAAGCTCCCACGAGTGACCAGAGCGGACGACGAAGCCTGCAACCGGGGCTGGGCCCTCACCCACCTGGGCCAACCCTGCTTCACTCATTCTTGCATTTTTTTTTTTTTCCTCCAAGAACTTTCTGGGGCAGAGGGAGAAAAGCCAAGAGCCATCAGTTTATCAGGCTTCTTTCTACCAGTTTTGTGTCAAAGGGCAGAGGGAGAAGATAATGGGAGCTAAGCTTCACAAGCAGCATTTACATTTTGTGTGGAGTCAGAAATGCCAGCCCCCCTCACCTCCTGCCAACGCAGGCCCTTCCGTCCCCTGACTCCACTCTTGGGAAGGAAGGCACGGCCCACCTCCAAGGAGTGTCCCTGGGGCATTGGCAGGGAGCGCCATGTACACAGGGACATGCAGTCATCACGGAGGCAGGGGTCCGGGCCTAGGGTCACCAACCCGCAGCATCCAATGACACACAGAGCACGCGAGAGGGACAGCACGGGACCCCACACCGTCCCCTGCAGGCAGACCCCCACACCCTGAACGATTCAGGGAACGACTCGGCTGTTTTCCACATCACCATTACGCACTAGCTGGATTGCGTGGCGACTCACAGCCAAGGGACAGGAGGACTCCATGTGACGATCAGACGCATGAGGGGCCAGAGGCAGCTGAGGGGCAAGGGGGGGCTGTGCGCCACTCAAGACGAGAGGACACTGGCCTGAGTAACCTTGAGACCCACGAGCAGCAGGAGGGCAGGACCCCACGAGGAGCCGGGACCATGGGGAGCACTCAGCTAAGCTCCGCTCTTTTGAGGCAGGTCCTACGGAAATAGTGTCACGTTCCAGTTACTCAGGACTCAGCCGAAGCAGCAGCAGGGACCTGCTGGAGGGCTGGCAGCGGGGAGCCTGGTCCCCTGGCAGGAGTGTGCAGAGTGCGGGCCAAGCCCCCTGCCTGGAGGGAGGGGGCGGTCACAGTCCAGCGACCCTCTGGAGGCAGCTCAGAGGGCCGAGCAGGAGGAGATGATCTGGCCTTCCTCTCTCAGTAAACTAAACCGCTGGGGCGGGGCATGGGCACAGCCAGGGGATAGACACCCGGCACCGGGGCGGCTGTCTGGAGCTGGGCCAAGGCAGGGACGGGACCCGGCACGGCATCCCCGGGATGGAGGCCCGGGCTCCCGAGGTGACCTCCGTTCTGCCCGAGGCCGCAGCAGCCGG
>NW_011494628.1:243789-256289 GCF_000754665.1 Bison bison bison
CAAGTGGCCCCGCAGAGAGCTGCCAGGGGGTCGGGGCCACGGGCCACACGTGGACTGTGTTGAGCTCTGGGCGCGTGGGCTGGGTGGGGTGGTGGTGCAAGGTGCTGCGGGGGTCTCTCGGGGGCAGGCCCATGTGTCACTTGCAATGATCCAAGTGACCATCAGGAGTCCTTGAGGGGTCGGCGGCCAGGGTCGCCTCCTCGGTGGGCCAGAGCCCGTAGCCAAAGTAAATGAAGAAGCCTGTGGGCCAAGGGCAGAGACGGGGTGTGAGTCCGGGAGGTGGCCCCGGGGTCAGGGCCTCACGAGAGGCCTCTGCAGGCAGCCTGCCCCCAAGTAAGCCCACATGACTTCCGGCAGGGTCACCTCTACAGCTGGCAAAGGCAGGCGCATCTTTCTGGGCAGCCTCAAGCTTGGCAAGCCACTGGGGGGGACCCCTGGAGGGGCGCTGGTGCCTCTGCCTCATCCACTGCCCACCTGGCGGGGCGGCTGCCCTGCGGCCGCTGGAGGAGCCAGGACAGACCCTCCAGAAGTTGAGCTGGGTTTCCAAGGGCACTAGGGCTCCCTGGGCTCCTCACGCTGTCTGTTATAGCTTCTGTTTTTCCCATGAGTGGCTTAAGACACCCAGGTCACGTGGGAATTCATGCAACCCACCAATTCAGTCATTCTGGTGAGTTTCAGGGGCCATGGGGGTCTGTGGTGGGACCCAGAGATCTGTGCCCCTAACTACTGCCCCCCCACACTGGCGGGGTGCCACCTTTGTGCCAGTGACAAGGGAGAGCAGTCCTGGAGCCGAGGAGCTTGTGGAGGGCGCTCAAAAGCAGGCATCCCCCACCTCTGCAGGGAGGCAGGGAGCTAACCTCCCTACCCCTCAGTCACTGGGGAATGGGGGTTTGGCCATAACTCAGCCTGAAGGCCACTGCTCTCATCAGGGGTATAGCCCAGTCAGGCCAGTCTCCCAGCCACCAGCACTACTGGGTCCATTTCTGCAGCTCAGGCTGCTGGAGGCCTGCAGAGGGGCCATGGTTGGTGCAAAGCAGGGCCAGGCCCCAAGGGGGACCTCTAGTTCTCCACGGGCCCAGCCAGTCCCTGTAGCCCAGGGGGCCAAGGGCGGGGCTATCTAGATGATGCTGTCTGGGGTGAAGAAGGTGGTGCTCTGTCAACAGCAGACTCATGGGCTGGTTCTTTGAACATTGAGCTCTTTTCCAAATAGATAGCTGGTTCAGGCAAAGGCTTTACAATTATCTACGAGGGAGGGAGGACCCACAGCCTACCAGGTGTTCCTCACTGTCAGAGAGAAAACCACTGACTACACGTGTTTTCACTGTGTTTTGAAATCGGAAACGGGGGCAGCTGGAGGATGCAAGCCAGCCAGCCAGTAGCAGAGAGGACAACGAGCTGCTGGGCATGAGCGGGGTGGAGGCGAGTGGGTGAGTGGGGGGCCTGAGAGATGCTGGGACACCACGTGCTGGTCACCTCGAAACCCACGCCTCACGTACCAATCAGCATCCACACAGCAAACCGGACCCACGTGCCGTGGTCCAGCTGCATCATGAGATAGACGTTCACGAAGATGCTCAGGATGGGGAAGGACCGGCAAGAAGGGCACCTGCGGGGACAGGCAGCACAGCATCAGGTGTGACGGGTGGAGAGCATGAGACAGCAGAACCACCTGAGGGGCGCGCCCTCCCAGGCCTGATCTGGACGGGCGGGCTGTGTGGGGAGGGGCTGAGTGCCAGGCCCCACTCCAGCAACCCCCATCCCCTCAGCACCCCCAGTACACCCCACAGGCAAACCCTCGCAGGTGGGAGTTTGTTCCGAGCGACACTAATTGCCACAGTGAACTTGCGTCTCACTTCTGAGCTTGCTGAACGATCTTATTATTTGTAGACTCTACGCCTGAAGAGGCCCTGGTCATCTCTGAGGCCTGGTAATGACACACGATCCACCAGGCAGATGTTTACTTATGAAAAGCTTACAGGATGCGGGGCACTGCCCCACCCAAGGGCCTGGGGCCAACCTTTCTCAGCAGCACTGTCTGTGCCCGGCTCACATGCCCCTGAGTTTGGCCAGCAAGCACCTCACTCCGCACACCCAGGCCTGCCGGAGCCCAGCAGAGCAGGGTGACCTCCTGCAGGAGAGTCAGGATCATGGTCTCCAAGGGGTGGGTCCCTCCAACTATCAGGCTGAGCTGTTTACCTTGAATGAGAGCTTGGTCTTGCTCTCGGGCTGCCGCCAAATGATGGCCGTGACCACGGAGCAGAGGAAGGCAGAGCCCATGAGTAGAAAGACTGCCCACAACTCCCCCTTCACCAGGGCGTCCTTGCCAAGCACAGCTGCCAGGCAGAAGGTGATGACCAGAAGTGCTAAGAGGGACAGACAGAGAAAACCACACTTCAGTCATTCCCCAGGTTCCCACAGACAGATCAGTTCTTCCCAAAACCCCAGGAGGGTTGGGCTCCATCTCTGCGAGCACCAATCCCAATTAGGGCAGAATAACTGACATCGTGGTCCCCCTGGGACCCCAAACACCACATAGGGAAGGGCAGTCTCTTACCTAGGAGGCTGGTTGAGATGTTCACGATCAGCCCGGAGAATTTGGAAGGCTCCGTATTTTTGGGTGAGAGTATGGTTTTCAAAGAAAGCCTCTCTGCTTCTGGTAAAAAGCCCGTCTGAGAATCGCTGCTGCTCACCAATTCATTCTGGTCAACTGGATCGAGCTCATCGCTAGTCCTGGCCATCTGGTATACCGTGTTGGGCTGCTCGGGCTGATATCTGTGAGGCAGCATATTGTTTAGCCATCAGATTAGGCTTTAACTCAGCAGAAGTACACACACCCTAACTCATAGTAAGCCTTCAAAGGGAAGCTGCCTAGGACACAAGGCATATAATGGGAAGAAGATGGTCAGAATGATACGTGTGTGTATGCTAAGATGCTTCAGTTGTGTCCGACTCTTTGCGACTCTGTGGACTGCAGCCCACAAGGCTCCTCCGTCCATGGGATTCTCTAGGCAAGAATACTGGAGTGGGTTGCCGTGCCCTCCTCCAGGGGAATCTTCCCGACTCAGGGATCGAACTTGTATCTTATGTCTCCTGCATTGGCAGGCAGGTTCTTTACCACTAACTCTCCGCAAATAGAAACAGAGGAGACCTGGGCCTCACTCCTGCCTCAGGGCAACACCTTCTTCCTTTTATGTCTCTGTTTTGAGGCAACTTGACCTCCACCATGAAACAGCCCAGAGGAAGATGCTAAGACCGTTTCTCTCACTCTGAAAAGCAGCACTAGCCCTTAAGATATGAGGCCACTCACAATAAAACTGCAGTTGTAGGAAGCTAAAATACAGACAGAAATAGAAAGCAATCATATTAGGATCCTATTCCGTGCAGAGAGCCAGAGAAACATGTCTGCAGGCTGATGGATTTGAGAAATTCTATTTGCATGATTTAATTGGATCAATTTATTTAAAAACTCTAAGTGCCTTGGGATAAATAACTCTCTAAAGCTGGGTGAAAGACCAACCCTATGGCATGATTTCCAAGACACAAGCCACCTGCAAGAGAAGCATTCATTCTAAATGAGGCTACTTATCTCCCCAGCCAAAAGGAACAGAGCTCCAATCTCCTCCACCAGCTTCAAAACACGCAGTCCTTTTGCATTATTCTGCATATAATCTACGAGTGAGTATGAAGATACTTCACCATTTTTTTCTTTCACTAACTCACTTAACAAGAAGGTTGGGGGAGACTCAGAGAAGATTGTAGCACTGAGCTCTTGGGAAGAAACACGTGGTCGGAAACACTAGCTCTAGCTGATTCTCCAGAGCCACTACTGAGGCTCAGCCCAGGGACGGTAGCTGCAGAGCATGTTAGGGATGGAATCCATGGCTTGGCAAGATTAAAGCTCTGCAAAGTAGGGGGCCTCTCGCCAGGAGACCACACTGGATGTCTATGCTACCTGAGGTCACCCCTGGGAGCAAGGAAGCAGAGCCCTGTCTCCCAGAGCAAAGGAAAATTGGAGCAGAGTGAGCATGGAGAGAGGGGTGCTGTGGCGGCCAGGAACCCCAGGACACCAAGCCCCGGCCCGGATCTGCTGTGTCATGGCCCTCCACAGGGCCGGCCCCATCCGGACGAGACTCAAAGCAAAACCTGGAGAGTTTTCCTGCACATTACCCCCAGCTCTCCAGGCCCTGTAACGGGACTCTCACCTCCACGGAAGCATCACAGTGTCCCTAGTTCTCCCCGTGCCCACCAGGGCCAGGCCCTAGTCTCCAGTCCAAACTGAGATCGTTACCCTCAGCCTTCAAAAATTCTGATCCAAAGATCCAGCCCCCAGCCATCAAGTTGATAACCTGTCTCTGTCTTCCAGACATCCAGCCAGAAAAATCAGACAGAGCACGTGAGAGAGCGACAGCTGTGGAGCCAGCCCGGACTCCTTTCAAGGCTATTCTCTATAACTAGACTTTCAAGCACCAGGTCCAACCCTCTCCCATGCAGTTCCCAAAGGAACGATCCACAGTCTCAAGTTTATAGCGTATAAACCGTTAACATGAACTGGTAGCAGGAAGCTGGCAGGGGGCGTCTGCTCTTCTGTCCTGGAACCCAGAAAGCCACACCTACCGTAAGACCAACACACAGGCAGCCACCAGAGAGTAAGCCAGGAGAGTGCCGATGGACATGAGGTCCACCAGGTCCTTCAGGTCGAAGAGGAAGGCCATCACCGCTGGGGAGGAGGAGACGAACATCAGGACGGGCCTGAACACACTGGCAGCCAGAGCCACCACCCACCCGTGACCCAGGGCACCAGGGAGAGCCTCCCCTTCCCCCTGCCAGCCCTTTCCATGAAGAAACACGGCAGCACTGCTTAAAAGGAAGGAAAGCTTGGGATTAAACCACATACACAGCTCCCAACAGACAGTAACAATAAATAACATTTATATAGAGAGAGCACTTTTATCAACATGACCCTGCTGACCCCCATGGCAATTCTGCCAGCCATCCCTACACTACAGATGGAGAAAGCAAAGTCCAGACACGTTGAGAGACTTACCTAAGTAAGGGCACATAGCTAATAAGTGGAAAAGTCAGGCACTGAGCTAGGTTCTTATGGCTCTGGGGCAGTATGTCTTCCTCTACACTATGCAGACTCACAGAGAGACATGCACATCTATCCATCCACCCATACACCACCCATCCACCATCCATCCATCGTCCACCCATCCATCATTCAATGGCACTCTTGAGCACACCAGTCAATGGGTGCTAGGTATATGCCACTGAACTTTGGTCTTCCCAAGAATACCACCTGAAGCCTGCATCAGGAGGCAACAATGATGAGGAGCTGGGTGAGGGCAAGTCCGGTGCCCTGGGAGGGCTGACAGGGGCTCCTAACCCAGAATGTGGGCGTGGAAAGCGATGTTATTCCCAAACAACACCAGTCCCTTCACCGCAACCCCACTTAACACAAAGCAAAACACGCAGTCTTTTTGGAAAATCATTCCTAGATTTCTTTTTTCATTCCTAGATTTTTATAAGTGTATGCACATCTATTTATGTGGATATATGTGTCAAGTTTCCCACTTAAAAAATAACTTGGCTGGATCTACTTTGGGATACTTTCAAATCACATGCAATCAACACAACTTGAAATATAAACACAAAGCCATTACTTTTCCACAAATACTTCTCAAATCCACACAAACCATGGCAACTAAAACAAATTCAAACTGAGGTTAACTAACAGAATTAAAGAGCCGCGAGGGACTACTGGATAATTAGAAAACCCACTGTGTGTGTATCAAATGCTCACGTCCTCCTCACTCAGAGAAACCTGAGCCAAATTTCTTCCATGGGAGGTGATTCTTAGAAAACTAAAGACTTATATATCACTCTGACCAAATAAATAAAAAGAGCAAACCCTTGGTCTGGTAATACAAGAACTTTACAGTGGCTTTAAAGATTATAGTTTCATCTCCCTTAATCAGCACAGGAAGGAAATTAAAGCCAGTCTTCAGTATGATCACATTACATGTAAATATTGGGAAAAAAAAGAAAAAACACTCGCTATTTCCAGTTCCTTAATCCCTTAAACACACGGATCATATACTGACACACGGTGTCACTTAACCTGCCCACAGTGATCACGCTTGAGAATGCAGACTCATACAGCATGCGTGTGAAATAAGAAAAACTGGCTTCCTTTCATTAAACAACATTGACCCATAAAACTAAGCAAATTTTGCTAAGGGTGTGGATGCTGTTAACAATTCACTCATTAAGAGGGTCAAACGCCTCCCCTGTGGCTATCTGACAAGTCCCTGTGATCCAGCTGTGGCTGGCATGTGTCCTCATTCACCATGGAGACCTCCTGCTCCACACATGGGCTGGGAGGCCCCAGCCAGTCTGGCCCCAACACAAACCGGGAACCAAGAACCACTGCTGTCCTCCCTGGGCGTGCATCCTCACACCCCCTTCTGAGCCTCTGCCTCTCCTCTGTGCACCTGCCTCTGGGCTGTGAAACGCGACTCAAAGAGGAAACAGAAAACCAAGAGTCTCTTTCCAGGGCTGCCCTGGCTTTCAAGGCACACACAGAGGCCCAAGGGTTCTCCAGCCCTCCGCTCCCTTCTGTCCTCTTGGCAAGGGACCTGAAATCGATCCATCAGATCCACCTCCTCTCGTCCTGCCGTTTGTTGTCCATAAGCTCAGGGTCCAATCACACCCCCAGTGTCCCCTGGGGGAGAGGTGGCATGTTTTATAAAACGCTGATCATAAGGGATTCTCGCTTCCCAGAGAATTCATGAGCTAAGACACATGGAAGGTGAGTTTCCAGCACCGACAAGACACGGCATGTACCGTGAAGGACTTCACCCCACCAAGGTCTACTCAGGGACACCTGGGGAAGGGGAAAGACACAGCTCTGAAGGGACAGTGTGCATGCTGAGCTCAGTCCAGTGAGACGGTAATCACTGAAAAATGCAACCTGTTCGAGAATTCCATCACATCCTCTGTGAAACTGGCATCTGCCTTTTGTCAAAAGGCACTCAGTTACCTTGTGACAAACCAGACTCAAAGGGTAAAAACCAAATGTTAAAAAGACCAGTCGCAACTTCTCTCAGACCGGCACAGGTCAAGACATTTCCTTAGGGAGTAATAACCCAACTGTTAAAATCCTGGATAGGACATTCTAGTTCTTACCGGCAATGGCACCCGAGGTTAAGGTGGCGATTATCGGTGTTTTGGTCCTGTCGTTGATTTTGGCCAAAAATTTAAACAGCAGCCCGTCTTCAGCCATGGCATAGATAACTCGAGGCATGGGAAACATGGAACCTAAAAGACTAGATGGGAGGAAAAGCAAACCGTAAGAAAGCTCGGGGGAATAAAGGCATCGACACACCAAGCTTGGAGGAGCACTTGCAGCAAGTCTGCACATGTGCGTGAGTGGGAAACGCCTAAGTAAACCAGCGTGGCATCTAGACACAGTTCTATGGAAGAGACATTCTGCATTTATTCCTGCGATTATCTCTGGCTGAATCAAAAAGAAAAGCGTCACTGCCTTCATGAAGATCTCCCGGAGGTCCACAAATGCCTCCTGTGTGTACAGGCTAGCAGGAAGCATGAGAGCAAAATGACTCTCGTTAAAAGGCATTTGCGGCACTTGCTCCTTTTTAATGGTAGCCTTTGCTTTATGGCCAAAATAAGGGCCGGAGACAGTGATCACAGAGGTGGCCTGGTCCGGCCAGTGGCCACAGTCAGGGACAAGAGAAGCAGCCCTTGCTGAGCCGACAATGCTGAAATGTGGGCCTCGGGCTATTGAGATGAAATGTCCGTAATGCAAAGACAGCCTCAGGGATTGATGGAGAGCAGCCCAAGGGGAGAAGTCCCACGATCAGGGCTGGGTTGGGCTCTACTTCAAAGGGAGAGAGGAGTGGTCACGGCACACCTGCCTTCCCGAGTGTCTCTGCCCCTCACCTGGTAGACAGGGCGCAGAGGGAGCCAACGGCCACCGCATACTTGGCGCCCTCCCAGCCCACGTGCTTGAAGGCATCCGGCAGGGGGCTGTCCTTGTCCAGGCAGAAGTAAGGCATCATGAGGGTAAGGGCGGCCGACACTCCGAAATAGGCGATGAAGCAGATGAGCAGGGATGCAACGATGCCCACGGGGATAGCCTTCTGTGGGTTCTTCACCTCCTCCCCTGCAAGCCATGAGGAGTTCAGCCAGAGGGCTTGAGACCACCCTGCAGCTCATGGCCCTGCGGGGCCAGGGCCCTTCCAGGCTCCGGGGAGCCCGGGGAGAGGCCCTCAGACCACAAACCACAACACCCACGGACCCAGGGAAGGTGCTCTCAGCCTTTGCGCTGAGGGTCAGCGAGGAAAAGATAACACACTGGAGGCTGGGAGCCCGGCCCCCTCAAGCGCCTGGACAACGTTGGACTAGGTAGCCACACTACCCCGGAGGGCATATGAGGTCTGCCATCAGCTGCAGCCACGGTGCCGTCACCCCAGGCCCGCAGGGGACAGGCAGGCAAGTTCCTGTCGGGCAGGCCACTTGGGGAGCAATGAAAGGGGGATTGGCAGGAAGGTGCAAATCCACACTCGGGCACTCAGGAGCAAATGGGCGGCGGCAGGCATGCATATACCTGGGGGAGGGGAATCAGACGCCTGGCCAGGCAAGCCCAGGTGTCCCGAGGGCGGTGGACCTACCTGTGGTAGCGATGCAGTCAAAGCCCACGAAGGCGTAGAAGCAGGTGGCTGCCCCTGACAGGACGCCGGAGAACCCAAAGGGCATGAACCCACCAACACCGGGTTTCCCTTCCTTTGTGTCACTGAAAGAGAGAGCTGCCATCAGGGTCACAGCCCCCTGCTTCATGGTCCTGAAGAGGAGCCACGCTGAGGCCCAGCTAGGCCCGGCCCTGCAGCATCCCCGTCTGGCAGGACAGCAGCCCCAGGGCCGTGGGCAGATGTAACTCCAGGACCCCACTGGTGATCAAGGGGCCGGGAAACAAATGCCTCTCTGGCCAGAGGCCAGCACGGGTCATCACCGCAGGGACACAGAGCACAAGGATGGCCAGTGACAGGAAATTCTATCAGCTGGCAGAAACAGTCTCTTCAGAACAGTATGAATGCCCTGTGTCATGCATCAAACTGGGACAACCCTGAGGGACGGGATGGGGAGGGAGGTGGGTTCCGGATGGATGGGAGACACATGTACACCAGTGGCTGATTCATGTCAATGTATGGCAAAAAAGACTACAGTATTGTAAAGTAATTAGCCTCCAAATAAAATAATTAATTAAAAAAAAAAAAAATCAAGAAGACTAAATCTAGACAGACAACCAGGAGACAAGAGGCGCCATCTCCGTTCAACTCTTCACCGGCTCACAGTGACTGGTGAGGGGGCCCGTGAAGCTTTCCGAGTCGACTGGGTTACTCCAAAACGTATTTCAAATTGGCTCTACTCCGCCCGGAATTAACGGGCACTGATAAATTTGGCACGAACAAGACTCAGGAATGCTGAGGAGTGACTTATTAAAAGCTCTCAATTCTCTATAGTCACGTTTCGTCCCCAAAAGGAAGGCTCTTTTTGTTTAAACTGTTGACCATATGGTGTTAGAGCTAGTTTCATGGGTTCGTTTCCTGTCTGCGCTCCAGTTAGTGAACCAGCTGCTGATAAGCGCCTGCCCACGGAGTAGGCCATCGGAGGACACGCCGGGCACCCGGGCCTTAATCAGAGGTCAACCCAACATGTGACCACTCGGCTTTCCGGCCTCTCTTGCAGCTGAACGCGGCCCCCCGCTGGATTCTGGCCAGGGGGATGTGGGCAGGAGAAACACATCTTCCAGATCTGAGTGCATGGTCCTTGCACTCTGGTCCCTGGTGGGAGAGGTGGGTCATGCCTGTGCCCACCCATAGCCCAGCTCTGACCACACTGTGTCCTTGGGGATAATGGGTCAGCGAGGTGGACGATCGGGCCCCTGTAAGCCTGCATGTGTCCACGCTGGCCAGCCACCCCCAACTGATCATTCCTGGAGCTGAGATATCCTTGTAAAGCCACTGCATTTTAGGAGGATTTCTTCAAAGCACCAGTTTAACCTTTAGCCACAATTAAAACAGAATTGTAAACAAAATTAGAACTCCCCGTTCTCCATCCCGAGACCCTAACATGTATCAAAAAATCTGACCAAAAAAAAAAAAGGTCAGAGAGATCCATTCCAATGTTTGGCTTTTGTTTCCCGAAACAAGGTGAGCTTGTTGGTAAGGGCCTGCCCAGAGGCCTGCAAAAGGCACAGGGTGGAGAGCCGGCCGGTCACCTGCTTCCAGCCCTGGGCGTCCTGAGCCCAATGTGGAAGGACGCTGAGGCCACGGCGTCTCAGGGCTGACACACCCCCGTGGAGTGGGAGTGAAAGAGGTTGTCAACATCACGTTGTGATAACTTCAGTTGTTCTGAAAAACTACTCTGAAGAACACCTGAGATAAAAAGTTCCACCGACTTCTTCGTTCAAGGTGATCAGGTAGGAAGGCATTTCAAAAGAAAGCAGCATCCACGTGGTACCACAGAGGAAAATCTTCCTTTCGGAAAAGGAAATTCAGAGTTCCATCATCAAAAAGGATACGGGGACACAGGGACAACTGAGTGAGCCTGACCACGGTCCTCACCGAGGCAGGGTTTTGGAATCAGCATCCAGAGATGCCGCTGTTCCCCCAGCATCTTCCTGTGTCGTACAACAGACAGTCAAATACAAGGCAAGAAAACACAAATTTCAGACAAAGGAGACACCCTCAGCTATCTGACTGCAAAAAAAAAAAAAACAATTCAGTAATGACAAAATATCCTAGCTCAAATTACATTTTTTAACAGAGACCGTACTGGACTGTGTTGTGGTAGCCAAGGTCCGCCCTAGCCGCACCAGGCCCAGGCGCCCAGAGTCAGAGGGACACCCACTTGTTCAGGCAGAGGTGACCCGACGTGTTCCGGAAGTCCTCCTCCGTGAGCTGCCAGTTTTTAATTGATCCTTTCACAAACCCCGACACCATGATGAAGCCCAGCACCAGAACGTTGATACACGTGAATATTTTGTTGACCATGGCTGACTCTTTCACACCCAGAGTTAAAAGTCCTGCAAAAGGGCATAAACAGAAACGGCCTCAGTGCTGACCTCGGGCCAACAAGTCCCTCTGGGATGGGGAGTGGGGACGAGAAGGTGACGTTAGAAGAATCTGAGCAGTGTCAAACCTCCGAAGAGGAACGAGGCTGCAGTGACTCTCATCCTAGAGGCAGGGAACAAAACAACCCAAGTCCGCGGGGTGTTGAACAAAGCCATCAGGGCTGGACTTCCAGCCAGCTTGTGGAATTGAGACAACAACCAGGAGCACCCCAGGGACAGCAGGGCTGGGGACGTCTGAGCCAATGGCGCCCCTCAATAGCAAAGCCCTCTCTGGAATGAAGGGAGGCTCTCCCCGAACCTCCATCACTGAGAACCACTCAGTGAGTAGGAGTTCATTTCCTCCAAGGAGACACTCTGTTCAGTGTCTCGAGAGAAAAAAAAAGTTCTCCAGACATGGAATCATTCAGATGCTCTGTGGGGTATTAGCAGTGTCCGCAGTGACGGCCACCTGGGGGTCCTGCCACGGAGTCCCCCTCCTGGGACTCAGTGCACGTAGAACGTCTGAGCCAGACCAGCTCTACCTCGAAAACTCGAGATAAAAAAGTACTGGGTGAAAAAGCACAGGTTGGGGAACACAGGACACACGTCTGTGGTGAACCCTCGGCCAGGGAAGAGTCAGGGAAGGCGCCCAGTGACACGGGACCACCCATCTGACTGGATGTCTCTTACACATTTTAGCATAAAAGATGCCCTACGTCATAGACTGATTTCTGAAATACAGACATTAGAAGGGCATGGAGCAATTCAGGGAACACATCACACTCCGCTGTGCTTGTTCTTCAGCCTCCCACCCTCCTGTTCTTATGAAAACCTCACTCGTGAAGACTTAATTTCTGATCCATGTTCCTGCCAGCTGGACCAGATGTACCACTGAGACTGACCCTGTGCAGAACGATTTCAATTACATGGTGTGTAAAACAAGGCACGGATGTTTTTAAAACCCATCCCAAATCTTCTAACCTCAAAAGAGAATTTATCTGAGTTTCTGCTTAATGGGTATATTAACAGAACTCCCAACTTGGTGGCTGAGACTCGGGTCAATGTCACTAAGAAGAAGCTGCCATCAGCTGTGTTCAAGCCCTGTCTGCAATTTAATAATCCTGTACCAGCAACTTTGTGGGGAAACTTCATTATTTAAGGAGGGGTTTTGCCGGCTGGTTGGGTGCAAATCACCTGAGCTGTCTCCAACCCCAAGGTGCAGTGAGCATCGGGCCTGGTTCCTCCATGTTGTCCTGGCTGACAAAAGCCAACTCTCATTTCTAAATGGTCATCCGCTGAGTCAGAAGAACTTTTATTCCTGGGTCACCTCTATACAAAGCCTGCAGCCCTAATGAAATCCTACTCC
>NW_011494628.1:257645-261684 GCF_000754665.1 Bison bison bison
CTTCCTTTATTTGTAAAGGGTGCCTTGCTGGTGACTGTCACTTGCTGGTTTAGGAACGGCAGGAGCTTCACGCTCACCATTCTGTTTTATTCGCAGGCAAGCTCTCTGGAAACGTAAAGGCCCTTTTAAAGTAGTCGCATTCCCACCAAGAGGCTGGGCTGTCAGGCTGGGTAATTTCTAATTTCTTCTTTGTGCTTTTCTGCATTTCTTAAATTTTTCTGTTATCAGTGATGTATTTACTTGAGTAATCAGGAAAAAGACTGAAAGAGACGAGGTCCTTTTTTCACTAGCTACGAGCAGCCTGATTCTGCGTCTCTTTGTGCTAACAAGACTGGCCTCTTGGGGGCTGGGCTTGTTCCCACTGGGTCCCACGTGCGGCAGGCCTCCACCTTGCACCAAAGGAAAAGGGAAAGCTTGCAGCAGCGAGGGGAGGCGGGAGGTGCCGAGCTAGGGGGGCAGCCAGACCCCGTGGGTCTGGGGATCCAGGCTGGGGCGGGACCACCAGGAGGGAGGTGGGGCCCGGCGCAGAGACCTACCGATGATGTAGGACAGGATGAGGTTCCAGCCGGTGATGAAGGCCCAGAGCTCACCCACGGTGACATAGCTATAGAGGTAGGCCGAGCCCGTCTTGGGGACCCGCGCGCCAAACTCGCCGTAGCAGAGGCCAGCCAGCACGGAGGCCAGCGCGGCGATGAGGAAGGAAATGACGATGGCGGGGCCGGCATCCTCCCGCGCCACGGCCCCGGCCAACACGTACACGCCGGCCCCCAGCGTGCTGCCCACCCCCAGCGCCACCAGGTCGAACGTGTTCAGGCATCGCGACAGCCGGCTCTCCTCGTGGCTGCAGTCCACCACCTTCCGCCGCAGCATCTGCTGCCCGACGCCTTTCAGCATGGTGCACCCCATCCCGCGGCTGCAGGTCTGCGGAGGGGAGGACAGAGGCAGGAGCTGCGTTAGCGCTCTGGTCTCACCCAGGGACCCCTTCACCGCAGCAGGTGGGCCACGCGGTCCCCCACTGTCACTGGCCGCTAAGCCCTCACCTCTCACGATCCCACCACCCGCGGGCAGAACACCCACCCACGGATTCCCGGCCTCAGGTGTGACCAGCGGGAGAAACACCCAGAGGCCAACCCACCTGCTGATGGGACTCTGGTCTCTTGAGCCCCCACACTGATTTCAGTTCCCAATCGAGAGCCTTCTCCAGGCAGAAATAGCAAGAGAAGCGCAATTAAGCCCATTGTTCCTGCTGAGAGTCATACAATTCACCAGGAAAAGTAAGCTGTTATTCTAAGGGTATGGGTTTCCCTGGTGGCTCAGACGGTAAAGAATTCGCCCGCCAATGCAGGAGACGCAAGTTTGATCCCTGGGTCGGGAAGAAACCCTGGAGAAGGAAATGGCAGCCCATTCCAGTATTCTTGCCTGGAGAATCCCAGGGACAGAAGAGCCTGGCAGGCTACAAGTTCATGGGGTTGCAAAGAGCTGGACACGACTGAGCGACTAAACAACAACAACATTCCAAGTGTGCTGTTGTGGAAGGCAAACCAAACTAAACATGAATTTAACTATCAGAGCCCAGAGGCCTTCAATGGCAGTGACAACACTTTTCAGACCTTCCCGGGACCAAGCAGGAGCCAGGCTGTCTCCAGCTTAACAAAGAGTATGCCCAGAGCAGAAAAGCGTTGAACTGTTATGAGTTAGGGCCCCTTGTAACTGTTGCTACTCTGGGAAGCACTTTTCCTCTGCATGAAAATGTGGGCAGAGTGCTATGTGATACAGTCCAGACGGTGCACACGGGTCCAGTCATTGACCTTCACAGGGACCTTATCACTCCATGGGGCCCGGGATGCCACCCACCTTCTGAACTACGTCCCTGGTCAGCACCCTCTGGGAGACCCCGGCCAATCACAGGAGAATTCATCCCGAGGGAGTGGGGCCTGCCTGGAGCCCCAAGGAAGGGGAACCAGAGCCCCAATCCTTCCAAAGAGGACAGTGTGGGAAGCGGGAACCCTGGCAGAACATCACCCTGGCCAGGCGGCCAAGGTCCACATCAGGAAGTGACAGGTTATACTCGAGCGTATGATGCGATGAGAAGGGAGAGAGAGCTTCCTCCCCAAAGCCGTAACCCCAGGCTAATCCTGAGAAAAGTATCAGACAAATCACAGAAGAGGAACTCTACGAAACACCTGCATTTCGCTCCTGGTGTATGTGTGCACGTTCTTTTCAGTTGTGCCCAGTCCTCGGGTGTCATCAAGAACAAGAGAAGTCCATGAGCTGATGCAAACAGGAGGAGCCTCGGGAGACAGGACACTAGCCTAGAGGATGGGATGAGGCCCCGGGATGGGAGGAGGACAGCGGGGAGAGCTCAGGAAGCCTGAACAAAGCACGGACTCCAGCTGTATCCATACCAGGCGGTTGGCCACAGCCGAAATATCACACCAGGGTTAAGATGCTAGTCTCAGAGGAAACGATGTGGGCGTGCAGGAACTACCCTCACGGCTTTCCTGCAAACCTAAACGTGTGCAGAGACAAGCTACCATTATGACTCTGAGCCACGAGAAATTCACCTTGATGACCAATTGGTGTTGCCTGATCTACCTCACTTTGCTGCAGTTAAGTGACCGGAAAGTGCAATCGTCTCAGCGGAGACAGCAGATCTGGCAGAGTCCGTGACTAATCACATGGAACCCTGAACTGCCTGCCCACACCCCTGTGGGCTGGTCCTCTGCCCGGCCTCAGGCCAGGCCCCCTGCGAGTCACAGAGGGACGGGTGGGGGGTCCTCTCCACATTTTATCTGATGGGCCAAGAGAAGAGAAAAAAACAGTTTCTCGAGACTCAAAAGTTTTCAGCTAGAATGGGGAATAAACTCCTGCGGTCGGAAACCCTTCATGTAAAGATGACGAAAAATAACGCAGAGAGCCAAGAGTCAAATGGGGTCACGAGCTCGGAAGGTGCAGGGGGGCCAGCTCCATATCTGGGTCTGGCATTGGTGGGTGGGGGAGGTAGGAAATGATATCACCCTTGGTGAGGGGGGCGGAAGTGGGAGGAAATGAGGGAAGATGACCGTATTAGTGGAACAGCAGCGGAGCAGGAAAGTCAGAGGTCTGATAAGAGCTGAGAGGGCAGGGACAGAACAGGAGACACAACAGAGAGCGCCAGTGCCCAGGATGCTTGCAGCCACTCTCTGGCCCGTTGCTGGCGCTGGGTCGGGAGCCCCGAGCCCTGAGGGGTCCCAGCGAGGCGGCCGTGCTGGGGCAGCAGGTGCTGAGGACCCGCCGGGGACCAACTGGCTGGAAAGCCCGGGGTGCAAGTCCTCCTGGTCCTGCCTTCTTCTTTCTTCCTTCCAGGATTTCCCTGAATTCATTCAAGCCAGACTATGAAACACAACAAAGCCTATAATAAACCACTGCTTGGATAACAAGTTAAAAGGGAAGATGCACCATTTCAACACCACTCTCAGCGGAAGGGCTCTGCCAGGGACGGTGGGAAAGGCAGTGAATAGCTTGGCAGCATCATCTCGGGGAAAACCCAAAAGGGAAGTGGAGCCTGAGAGCACCTGACGACCCGTCCTGCTTCTAAAGTGATTGGTAAATGGGACCGACATTTAGAGAGAGCAGGCACCCACTCCCACCCTCTCCTCAGTTCAGTTCAGTCACTCAGTCATGTCCGACTCTTTGCGACCCCATGGACTGCAGCATGCTAGGCCTCCCTGTCCATCACCAACTCCTAGAGCTTGCTCAAACTCACGTCCATTGAGTCAGTGATGCTATCTAACCATCTCATCCTGTCATCCCCTTCTCCTCCTGCCTTCAATCTTTCCCAGTATCAAGGTCTTTTCAAATGAGTCAGTTCTTCCCATCAGGTGGCCAAAGGATTAGAGTTTCAGCTTCAGCATCAGTCCTTCCAATGAATATTCAGGACTGATTTCCTTTAGGATGAACTGGTTGGACCTCTTTGCAGTCCAAGGGACTCTCAAGAGTCTTCTCTAACACCACAGTTCAAAAGCATCAATTCTTCGGCGCTCAGCTTTCTTTATGGTCC
>NW_011494628.1:261784-269334 GCF_000754665.1 Bison bison bison
GTTGGTCATAGCTTTTCTTCCAAGGAGCAAGCATCTTTTAATTTCATGGCTGCAGTCACCATCTGCAGTGATTTTGGAGCCCCCCAAAATAAAATCTTTCACTGTTTCTATTTCCCCATCTATTTGCCATGAAGTGATGGGTCTAGATGCCATGATCTTGGTTTTCTGAATGTTGAGTTTGAAGCCAACTTTTTCACTCTCCTCTTTCACATTCATCAAGAGGCTCTTTAGTTCCTTTTTACTTTCTGCCATAAGGGTGGTGTCATCTGCATATCTGACATTGATATTTCTCCTGGCAATCTTGATTCCAGCTTGTGCTTCATCCAGTCCAGCGTTTCTCATGATGTACTCTGCATATAAGTTAAATAAGCAGTGTGACAATATACAGCCTTGACATACCCCTTTCCCTATTTGGAACCAGTCTGTTGTTCCATATCCAGTTCTAACTGTTGCTTCTTGACCTGCATACAGATTTCGCAAGAGGCAGGTCAGGTGGTCTGGTATTCCCATCTCTTTAAGAATTTTCTCCTAGATGTAGTTTTTAGTTCATAACAAATGGATTCTCTCCTCAAAACGACAGAAGCCAAGTGCAAAGCAAAGACACTGCAATTGAACAGCACGGTCTCTCCTTGGCTTCCCAAAGTGACCCAGGAGGCTAGAGCGAGCACCACCTTCCTCTGAAAGACCACTCTATCCTGGGCTCTGGGAAGGGCTGGTCCACAGTCCACACACCTTTCTCACAGGGGCTGCTGTCTGAGGAAGAAGCCAGAGCTGCCAGAGTGACTGTGCTGGGACACCTGGCGAAGGGCATGCCAGGGGACACCTTCCGAGAGCCCACTGACCTCATTATAGGCTGAAATGAGCCCCCCTGGATACTGCAGCTGCAGTGAACATGCCACATGCCCCTGGTTACCCCTGTCCATGAACCCACTTAACCAACCTTGGGGACCCAGCACCATCTTTAACATAAAGGGGCCGGGGCACTGAGTTCTGTAAATTCAGACCCAGACACTGGACTGCAAACACGTGAAAGGGACTTTTTGGTTGAGACTCCCTGGACATAGCTGACTTCTTGTAAGTGGGGAGACAGCAGCCACTGTTTCTCAGAAAGAGTCCTGGGCTGGAGGGAAGTGCTCGGGTGCAGTGAACAGGAGCGCAGGAGGGCTGGCTGTTTCCTCCTGGGCTGCCTCTCCAGCACGCCCTCTCTGTCTGGGGAAAGGGCAAACCCAGTCCCTTGGAAACCACTGGGGCAGGAACGCAACCAGTCGCCGCCGAACCCCAGGGCTGAGAGTGCGGACAGCACAAGTGCCGTGTCCAATTCTACTTCCCAGGGCGGGAGAGATTGAGATGCTCACTAACCCCGCCCTGGGTTTATTTTAAAGTAACGTCCTTTCTTTCCCCTTGGCAGTAATGGAAAAATCTGGGTTCTCCAGGCAGCATCATCTGTCGGTATTGTGCACATTACCCCACAATTCACGTTCGTGCCCGGGCTCCTGAGCTGCTCATTCAGCCAACAGCTGAAAACAAATGAAACTTCTCCATGTAAAACCAATCGAAGCACACCAGCCTCACCAGTGCCAGGCTCGGACAGACTTCCTGCAGTCAGGATTTACGCAGAAAGTCCCCAATATGCATTGAAAGCATTATCTGGAAATTACGTTATCCTGTCTCCCAGGGAGAAATTTCTGCAACAGTCGAGAGCTACACTTTCATTCCAGTTTTTGACAGGAATCCTGTAACAGCAAGAGCTTTGGCTCTCTCTCACTCCCGACTCACACATTATGAAAGAATGTCCTCTTAGAAAAGCAAAGGAAATCTGTCCCTTTCCCACAGAATTTCTAACTCCAAGTTTGATTCCAGTGATCACTATATAACAGTCGGAGCAAGATGGCCCAACAGGTCCAGACTGCTAAGATAAAGACTTTAGGATGCGGTGTTGAAGGCGTCTGACAAAGGCAGGCAGGTGTGAACTGTATGATTTTTTTTTTTCCCACTCAAATTTAATGACAGTCCCATTACCGAAAAAGAAGAGCTTAATGGCTTCATGGAGGGAGGGGAAGAGGTCACAGATAGAGGCTGTGATAGACACCAAGTTCATAAATGCTTTGGAGAAAGTCTTGACATTTGATTCTTCATACGTCTGCTTTTTTTTTTTTTAAGTGGTCATTACATTTGGGAGTGGTCCCAAGCAGGGGAGTCATGTAGAATAAACCCTGTCATTCCAGCAGGAGACAGACGCGCTGAGGTCTACACAGGACGCTGATTGGGGACGGGCGGTCCCCAGGTCCCCTTCAGCCGCATGGGGCAGGGCTGCCCAGGAGTCCTGAAGGCTCCGGAACACCTGCAGCTTTAATGAGGAAGGGAGCAGAAGTGAAGCCATCTCAACCAGACGTGGTCCAAAGCGAGAGCATTCCAGGTCACGGGCCACGGCGGAAGAAGAGAGATGCACGCAAGGAATGCAATCTGCGTTGAAGGAAGTTGTTCTCCAAGCCAGATTCACTTCCCCCAGGTGTCAGGAGGCCCAGGTGCAAGAACTTTTAAGTTTTTAAAGAAAAAAAAACAAGGATGGAGGGGACTGGTTGACGCAGATGAAGACCCAACACGTGGGCGTGTGGAAGGAGGTTAAGGAAACGACAGAACTGAAGCTGGGGCACAGCGGGGCAGCAGAGAGGCAAGGGGAGGAGGGGACCACAGGGCGCTGAAGGTTTGCAGTGGCTGGGGGGGCCAGCCACACCCCCATGACATGTGACCTCAGGACTCGGACTCTCTTAAAGTCTCCCAGGATCTACACTCATCTGACCCCAGGCAGCGATGGACAAGCTGAGGGCAGAATGGAACTCCTCCTGAATTCAGGGATCTCACTCCCGGTATGATGCCCTGGGCTGACACAGCTGGGCTTGGGGAAAGCAGAAAGGCAATCTCAGCCGAAGAGGCAGAGAGTCGGGGCCAGTAACTTGGTGGAGGGCATGCAGCCAACAAAAGATGGGAGTCAGGGCTCAAACCCACGCCTCACCACCTGCAGAGCCTGCTGTCCTCTGAGTCAGGATCCCCGGGGCCCCGGGAGCGTGGAGGGGGTTGGGGGAAAGGCTGGGCAGCTAACTGGCAGTGGGCAGGAGGGTGGTGGTGGTGTAAGCCCCCATCTCGGAGCTAAGCGTCAACACGTCCCACTGGCAGGGCCGCCTCTAATCGCCTCTGCCCCCAGCACCTACGAGGCCCACGAGCAGAACGTACGGGACCAGAACACGTACAGGGCCCATAGCTCACACTCAGTACGATCACTGATTTAATTTCAGGAAACTTAACAGGACACTGGCTGGACGTCTGTCCTTCATCTTAGGCAACATCTTCACCATTGCCTTCAGTGACTTAAAGGGGTCTGTCCATCAAAGGAGATCTCATTTGCTGAATATTCAAAGGTTCGAGTCACCAAAGAGTCCGGTTCTGGGTCTCTAAACGAATACACATGTAAGAAGATGCTATTTGGGTTAAAATTCAACCCAAGCAACAAGGAGTTGCCTCTGAGGCCTTGAAAGTTTCCCAACAGTTCCTTCTATCGTGGGAGGTGCTCCACCGTGGGGACAGCTGGTGTCCCTGTCATCTCTGCCCAGGGTTCCTTGGGTTAAACTAGTGCATGTCTCTGGGGCCTCAGTTTCCACATCTGAAAAACGGGGTGACTCTCTGGTCCTGCCTTGACAGATAAGGCACAAGGAGTATACTAAGACGGCTTCCCTGGTGGCTTGGTAAAGAATCTGCCTGCAATGCAGGAGATACAGGTTCCATTCCTGGGTTGGGAAGATCCCCTGGAGGAGGGCATGGCAACCCACTCCAGTATTCTGGCCCGGAGAATCCCATGGACAGAGGAGCCACAGTCAATGGACCCCGGGCTACAGTCCATGGGGTCCCAAAGAGTCAGACACGAGTCAGCATACACAGGCAGGCATGCTCAGAAGCAAGTTCTTCCCAGGCAGAGTCAGCTCTGGTTCTTTCTTCTAAGTCTCAGCACCTGCCCATCGCCTCTCCCTCACAGAAGCAAATTCTTTGCAGACAAATTCTGGCAGCTTGAGGTCCCCATCACACGGCAGTCATGAACTGATGCCTGGCCTGACACTGTCAACGTTGCTGGCTTACCCACACCCAAGCTTGTCCACAGGGTTTGCCCACATCCAAGAGAGACAGCAGACAAGAAGCCAGTGGACGACCCAGTAAGTGTATCCTCACGAAAATCAGATAAAATCTAGGAACGCTTCCTCCTGCAGCCAGCAGGATGTGACTAAGTTTTTTTGTCTCCCAACAGTGTTTCCATCACCAGGGAAGCTGTGCTTTATCAAGACACACGCCCCGGTTCTGCGTGTGGAAACGCGTTACAACAGAAACCTGGGGCTCAGAGTTCCTCCAACACGTGCCTTAGTGCTTCTCACTTCTCTGGGATGGAAAGAAGCAAACGTGCGCCACCTGATTCACTGAAGCCGGTGACGGACAAACTCTGTAGGTAGGCCCGGGGCCGGGGGACGGGCCCCCCACTCAGGGCAGGGTCCATGAGCCAGAGCCCAGCAGGGGCCCGGACCTGAGTGGGGTACGGGTGCAGAGGGGCTGGTGAGCGGGCTTTGTAAAGTTGCGTGTGTGTGAACTGTGGACACTTGGTCTGGCTCTCCAACCTCAAATGGAAATGTCTTAAATAAAGTTCCCCCAGGATCAGAATTCAGACTTACTGGCAGAACACTGTTTCTTTAGTTCTCCAGGCTCTAAGGAATCCTGAAAAGCATATTAGAGATTTCAGAGGCTCCTTCTCCAAATGTCCTCTTTCACAAAGCGCCAGGACAGCCGGCCCCTGGAACCAAGCAAGGCGGGGACTCCTGCCCAGCAGATCTGACCACACTGCTCGGTCACAAACCATTATTTTCCCATTTACTCAGTTACTCACTCAGCAAACTCTCACAGACTCACCTACTTACCCGTAAGCTTGGGGCCACTGTAATCCTCAAATACCTGTCACTTCCTCCCTTCCCCCAGTCTTCCCACTGCCACAGGCTACTCTGAAAAAACTCAGAATTTCTAGAAAATGCACTGGCTCAAAAGTAAAGTAGCTGTGAGAAGTCAGGGACAGCTTCCCCAAACCGACCTGGAGAAGAAACTCTCGGGAGCTGGGGTCCACCTGAAACCAACCCAACACACCAGCTCCTCGCCACACACACACACACGGGTTCACTTTGTCCTCACCAGAGACCAGCCGAGTCACAGGCCTCCCTCCTCTCCCAGGAGGATGGGTAGACCCCCAGCCACAATCACCTCACTTTAAGTAGGGAGCCAGGATTTGAACCCACGTCCTCTGACTCCAGGAGCCCTGTTCCATGGCAGGTGCCAGAGTGACACAACTTTGACCAAATATACTCTTCTTCCCATCTGACAACACTCAACTTTGTCACTTATCTGAAATCCTACAAATAAGGGCGTCACATGAGTTAAGACAACCTCTTTCTGAATGCCACTACTCCTGTCAAGTCCAGTCAATGAGTTACTCACACGGTGGGGTGGATCTACGTCACCCGCCCACTTCCCGCAGCCGCTGGCCAGGAGCCACTGGCTTTGAAGCAACAGGCGCTTTCTCTGGGTCTGAGGACAAGGAGGTAACTGGGGCAGCAAAGCCCAGCAGGGGCCTCAGGGGAGAGTTCTGGAAATCACACAGAGGGCAGGGGCCTGGAGAATCATATGGAGCAAGAGCTGCCAAGGAGACAGATCAAATATTGCGTTGGGAGAGTGCGTGTCTCTGAGAAAAGGGGGAGGACAGAGTCAAATGAGCCTGGCAGCAGCCCTAGAAAATAACAGGAACACACACGAGTGTGCGTGTATGCTCAGACTGATAGAAAATAATAGGAACACACATGAGTGTGAGTGTATACTCAGACTGGTAGAAAATAATAGGAACACACACGTGTGAGTGTATACTCAGACTGGTAGAAAATAACAGGAACACATGTGTGTGTATATACTCAGACTGGTAGAAAATTAACAGTAACACACACAAGTGTGAGTGTATACTGGAAGGAGAATCAAGGCAGTGTCTCTGGACAGATTACTGGCATTTTCGCCAGCATTTTAACATTCTTTCAGTGACTGCTTACTGCTTCTGAACTGAGGGGAAGGAACTCTCTTAAAGAGTCCGCCTGGGAGGTACCTGGGTACGTGGAGTTTCATTACGTTTTCTCTCTGCATACGTGCACATTGAGAAATTCCCAAAAGCAAGAGAGAGGATTTCCTGTTGGGCTGACCCAGAAAACAACAAGGAAACTCCTCTGGAGACCTGCACCCCCAGGGCAGCCCCTTGATGCTAAGACACGGCTGTGTACAAAGTCTCTTACGCGTGATTAGGTTGAGCTATATGAAACTATCAATATTCGGCCAATTTTTTTTAACTAGAAAAACAGTAAAGGATTTGTAATAGGCAGTCGTGGACCATGTCCCTGACATTTCTCTGGGCCTAAATTGTACCATTTGGGGACTTTGCCTGAAATTACAGAAACCAATGTGAGTTCCAAAGAAGAGGTTAAAGGAAAGCGAAGAACAAAGTGGTTTGTAGGTTATTCAAAAGCTGGCAGAGAGAAACCAGCAGACACGTGTTTCTGTGCCATCCATGGTGTGGGACATATGTGAAATTTCAGGTTCACCCTCCCCACTTTTCGGCAGGTCACACGCTCACCTGCCCGAGAGACACAGCTCAGGCCCACCAGGCTGAATAGGTGAGGCTGGGCTGGGCTGCGGGGAGCAGCCAGGAGAGCTATGGCTGAGTGTCTGAGGGATGTGCACTTGAGATGTAAACCTTTTATGTAAAGGAAAGGTTGAGGGCATCAACCACATACCACCATGAGGATAATCAGGTCTTACTCGGCAGGACAGACCCGAGGGGAGACGGTCCCAGACCGCCACCCGCCTTTATTTGGGGAGAATCGACACATTAGCCTTCGAGCAGGGTATTTTGATCCAGCTGACAAAGTGCCTGTGTGCAAGCAGATACTCTATCCTTTCCCATGTTCCTGCATTTGCTCCATCCCTGTCCTCTCCCCTTGGAGCCCCTGGTTACCATGGGGATTACCTGTGCAGGGCTTACTGTGCAGGGATAAGCCCCAGCAGGAAAAGCACGTTTCATGACAGGTCGTGCTGGTGTGGGTACAGCCTGCATCTCTGGTGGCCAAGACTTCAGACACTCACCCCCAAGAGAAAAGCATTTAAAGTCTGAAGGAAACACTGTGGCCCCCTTCCTGGCTCCACACCCCATCTGTCTGCAGGCCAACCCCCAAGCACCTGTTTGTACACTTTCCCAGCGTGGGGATTTTTACTACATCAAACACGTCGGGTAACATCCAGCGGGCAGTAACAGAATTGTCTCCCTCACAGAGAACATGCCGCCGTGGACCTGAAGTCACTCCGCAGATTCAGGAGCAAGCGGCCAAGTGCATGAGGGCCTGTGGACACCATAACGCAGGACTGACAATCAAAGAGTCAGGAGAAAATGCAGCGGAGGATCATGGTGAAGCCTGAGATGGACAAAGTAGCCA
>NW_011494628.1:269434-277407 GCF_000754665.1 Bison bison bison
CTGGCCTGCGGTACTGAGTGTGAAGGATGGATGGTGGTTACACCGACGTCACAGGCAGAGCCCCTGGCTCTGCTGTGATGGAAGCTCCAGGGCCATGACCTTGAAGACAGGCTGTCCCTCCGGAATGCCACTGGAACCTGACCCCGGGCCTCGCCATAAGCCAGGGCTCATTTTCTGGCCTGCAGTTAACTGGTTCCCGCTCAGTGACACAGGAAAGCTCAGGCATACGGGGCTCACTCAGAGCATCCCCATGCCCACAGGGAGGAGCTGGGGGGCCCTGCTCCCTCCCTCAGGGGGTCTCTACGTGGCAAAGGTCACAGCTACGCGCCCCCCAGTCCCCTGATGAAGGACTCAGCGAGGGCCGCTGATCCTGACTACGTGTGTCTTCTCAACGCAGCTCCACACTCAAAATTAAGAATATGAAGGGCCCAGAGGACTGTAGGAATGTGTGGGGGGGTGTGAGTGGGCAACTGCAGTTCTTCTACACACACACACACACACACACACACCCCCCTCTGAAAAATTTTGTGATGAATGAAACAGTGACAAAAGTGAAGCCTCCATACTCAGTGACCAGTTACTTACCTAAAAATAACCTGAACAATAACTGTCCAGCACTTATATAGTAGGATTCTTTTTCACCAAACTACATCTTATGCCAGATGAAAATATAAGCAACAGGTGAAACTAGACCCACTCTCACTATATGAATTAGGTTTTAATTTTTTGGCTATACCACATGCCTGCTCTCCATGCCTGTTCCTGTCCCACCTTGCCCCCACCCCCGGACTCTGGGGCTCCAAGGACCAACCTGAAATACACTGGTTACGGCACCCAGGAACAAGCTGTGGGAGAACTGTGAAAGGCTGAGGACTGAGAGGCATGGGGGCCAGGATGCAGACTGGAACAGGCCCTTGAACCTGAGACCGCAACGGCTCCAAGAATCACAGGTAGATGAGGAACAGATACATTGAGGCCATGGCGTTATGGCCGCCCGCGGGGCCCAGTCCCTCCGAGGATGGCAGGCCACGCAGACAAAGCCCTGAGTGCGGAGACACCTGCTCCCCACCACGCGCCCTGCACCGAAGGCCCTGCCATCCCAGGACATCAAGCAGTCTGGACCAAGCAGAAGTGCACACAGAAACTCAAGAGACCATGAGAGTGAAGACAAGCCTTTCCAGGTGAGACAGAAGAGCTGACTGAGGCAGGCCAGTGAGATGTTAAAAAGAAGACTTAGGGCTTAGCTGTCAGTTAACTTAAAAAGCCGACAGCCAAGGAAAGGCCTAAATGAGTAACATCCCGGCACCAAGAGCAGACCCTCCTGCTGGACTGCACCTGGACTACGATGTAAGGACTGTCGCCTCGTCACTGGGGGGTCCCTGGTCCTGGAGCGATGGCGTCTCAGGAGCCTCAAGAGGGGGCCGCTGGCTCCTAGGAGGCAAGGGAAGAGACCATGTTAGACTCCATCTGGGGGCCCAGAACCTCCAAGCCCATGGCCGACGCAGGGAGGAAAGCTTCTGTTCAGCTCAGCATCAGAGGGCAGACAAATGGTGGGGAGACGAGGTCCCAATGTAGATGGAGCAGCATGGGTGGGGGGTGCAGAGGGGACGTTGGGGGGCACTGCTGGGGAGAACCCGGGAAACTGGACAAGACGGCCTCCAAACCAGGGGTCCCACCCCGCCACCACTGCAAACATGGGGTCACGTCTCAAGTAAGAACAGCAGCAGAGCATCATCCAGACAGGCCACACCCACACACCAAGGGCACAGAGCCGGCCTGTGCACACTCAGAGGCCCTGAGAAGGGCCAGCCGGGCAGTGAGTCCTCTGGGATGCTGGCACTGAGACTTCCAGGTCAGCAGGGCCACAGAGCCTCAGCTGCATCCTCCAGGGAACTCGGGACTCCAATCTGTGACCATCCGCTCTCCTGTCCTCGCTGGGACCATGGCATGGCTCCAGTACCCCATTCAGTTGGCACTAAGTACCCGCCGGCCCCAGGGACTTCGGGGCAGGCCCCAGACTGCTCCGATGTGGGCGGGCCCTGTCACCGTGTGCCTGAGGTCCCAGAAGGAACAGATGCGGAGACGGCCAGTCTTCACGGGGTGTCCAGGAAGAACCTCCGGGACGAGACGCCTCAAGTCCTCTGTCTTCCCAGCTGCAGGGTTTCTACTCTGCACGCACTCATGCCCTCACTCACTCAGGAGCAGGAGAGGTTTGGTTATTATGCTTCGTGACCCCAGCGAGGATCAGCTCTGAGCCAAACACACACGTGAAGTTGCTCACCAACAGCTCCAGCTTGTGACTTCAGAAAAGCCAAGTTTCCAGCAGCTGGAATCAACTATTCCATCCCAACCAACACCTTTCCTCTGTTCACCCTACACTAAGATGCCATTCTTTGCCACTTCCTCCTTTGCAGATGTTCAGACCTACAGAAAAGCTAGCATATTTACGTACTTTTCATCTACATTTTCCAACACTGAACATTTTGCCACATTTGCTCTATCGTTACATACGTGCACACTTTTCTCCCGAACCCCTTGGGCGTGAGCTGCAGTGGCTACCGTGACACTTGACCTCTAAGTATTCTGATAGCCCACAAGGATGACACTCACCTACGTAACTCTTAACGCTGCTGTTACAGACAAGAAACCGAACATTCGCTCGACAGCCTCTAAAACGCAGCCCGTGATCAAACGTCCAAAACTGACAGTATTGCCAGACATTGTCTATCATGTGCCAAGTACAAGGGCAGTGGCAGGAGCGAAGGTGCGTGAGGCTCAGGTCACAGCACAGGGCGGACGGACACACGATCCTTCCCGGGGACGGGCGCACCCACCAGTCTCTATCTCGGCCCAAGAGAAAGAGGCAACTCCACCTGGAGACCTCAGGAAAGGCTTCTGCCACAAGGGGATGCCGTTCAGAAGACGAGTTTACCCGACATCACTCAGAGAGCAAGGTCGGAACATAAAGACGGAGATGCTAGACTATGGCAGCCAGAACCATGCCGCCCAACCCCGATGTCCAGGTCCTACTCATGTGACTACAGCAGGCTATATGACAAGGAGGCTGCAGACGAACAGAGGAGCCAGATGACCTTCGGTGAGATGTTCTCGGGTGGGTCTGATGTAATCCCCAGCGTCCCTGAAGGATGGGGGAGTCCCGGTCAGAGGAGTGGGATGGAGAGGCTCTAGGGGCACTGCCAACCTCAAACTGTCCAGGGCCAGGAGCCAAGGCAGGCAGGCAGCCTCGAGAAGCCAACAAAGGCAAGGCACTGGATTCTCCCTAGAGCTCTAAGAAGGTACACACCCTCCCAACACCTGGCCTGGAGCCCAGTGACACCTATTTTGGATTTCTGACCTACAGAACTGAAAATAGTAAATTTGTGTTCTTTAAAGATTTTCTTTTTCTTTTTTTTTTTAATGTAGAGGCTTGAAGCAAGGCTGGAATCCATCCAAGTGCTGGGGGCTGGGAACAAGTCATGGAGTTTGGCTGCCAAGAGCCATTATTAGATCTATATTTTAGGAGGAAAATCCTGGAATGAAAGGAACAGAATTGATAAGGAAAACAACTGACGATGTTTGGGGACAATGATAAGATTTGAACTATCAAAAAAAAAACCCTAGAATTGTGGAAAAGTTGTATCTGTCACCAAGGTCTCAGTTGACGGTTTCCCAAGACTTAAGAGTTTTCTGAGGACACTGGTGGTGATATTAACAAATGTGTTTTTAGATAAACATATACATGTGATGGCTTCCCTGGTAGCTCAGACAGTAAAGAATCCATCTGCAGTGCAGGAGACCCAGGTTCCATCCCTGGAGACCAAGGGTCGGGAAGATCCCCTGGAGAAGGGAATGGCAACCACTCCAGTATTCTGGCCTGGAGGATCCCATGGACAGAGGATCCTGGCTACAGTCCATGGGGTTCAAAAGAGTCAGACACATACTGATCCATACCACCCACATAAGTAGAAGCTCTGTGGAGTTCTCCACAATCTTTAGGACCGTAGGGGGTTCTGAGATCAAACAGTTTGAGAACCACTGCTTTAGGGCTGCCCTAAGGCATGGACACAGCCAGGCTGACACCGGCCCCCCAGGAAAGCTGCTCTCCAGCTTCCTCAGGCAGGGTGAAGCAGCCTGACTGAGGGCCTCCCTGCCCGTGTCTCCCTGTCATAGCAGCAAAGCAGGTAAGGGATGCTCAATTTAAGTGCTAGAGAAGGCTGCCATACATTAAACCAGGCTGAGCCCACCAGGATTATTGGGGCTGGCATGAAAAGCAAGTAAACTCATTGGCACTGCTTTTCTTTACTCCAAGAATGTTCCAACCGATTCATTCTACTTCGGATTTGAAGTTTCACTTGTTAAAAGCAGGGTAGTAAGAATGCTACAACCACCTCAAACCTAAAGCATCTTATTTCACTTATTTCATCATAAATACAGCAGGCCGTATTCCAACACCATCCTGGACAGGCTCCCAAGGGCACAAGTGTGATCATGACACCACATGTCTGTGCAACAGGGGACACCCGCACACTGATGGGAAATGTGTTTATGCAAAGTCACCTGGAAACATCAGTGAACATACTTCCACTGAATAATTTATAAATCAAGAGGAATCAGGCCTTCCCATTAGGTACATTGATAGGAACTACTAAACAGGTTTTTTTGCTTTATCTTATTAAACATAATGCACAATTTTTTTTGGTTGGTATTGTTCAGTTACTAAGTCTTGCCTGACTCTTTGCGACCCTATAGACTGCAGCATGCCGGGCTTCCCTGTCCAGCTGAAGTAGCTGCTTTGCCTTTGAATGAGTCAGTGTTTTGTTCTTCAAGCCACAAGTGTCTTGAGTGTCAGACACAGTCGTGGAACCCAGGGACACAGCAGTGAACTCATGAGACCAAATTCCTGCCTCTGAGAGTTTACGTACCTCTTATGATTGGAACATCTTTGAAACATATGGATGAATGAAATATCAACAGGAAGAACATGTTTCTGATTCATTAAAGCAATTCCATGAAATTATTAGAAATAAGATGAGCCCCAAATACACAAGCCAGCGCTCCATCCCGCCAGGTCAGATCCGAGGGTCATGGTAAGGAATGAAGCTACAGGAACATGGTTCAAGGCCTTACGGGGGGTTCTAACAAGTCTTCTGACTCCAGCCAAGTACCACAGCCAGGAGCCCACAGAACAGATGAGGATCTCCTGAGGGGATGCGCAGGGGATGGGATCCTGGAAGGAGAGCATCTTTCATTTGAAAAAGCAAATGTTAATTAAATTTTTCCTTTGGTGTGAAAAGTTTTGAAATTCCAGCATGATTAAAGGGAGCATGGGCAAAGAGGCTGGTGAGCACTGAGAAGGAGTTAATATCCTTCCTGGTCCAGGAGAGAGGGGATGATGGGCTCAAAGCCCGAGTGCTGGACAGAAGCCTCAGGGTCTCCAGAACCGGAGCAGGGTGCCCTCCAGGCACCACCCAGGATCCAAAATTGTCCTCTGAGACCCTCACACTTTGTCCTTCCTTCTGTTAGGACCCTGTGGGATGGGCACCGTGGGGATACGTCCAGAACTGACATCACGGCAGCTAAGCTCGCCAGAGCCTCGTGCTGGTGACTCCACAGGGCCTTCCCAACCACAGGAACCTGGGAGCCATCCCCTCTGTCCTGAGCCTTCCAGCCTGAGGCTCTGCATTTGGGATTTACCCAGAAACGAGCAGACTGTAGTAACTGAGATAATACGCTCGCGAGGGCAGACCTGGCCAGGACCAGAAACCCAAGTACTCTCTACACATCGTGGCCCCTGCCCTCCCCCGACCCACACCGCCTGCCACCTGGATCTCCACCACGGCAGGACCACACACACTCACTCACAGGTTCTCAGTGAGAAAGGATGGGCTTCCACCTGAGGACGGGGGATGGGGGCTCATGAGGACAGGGGGTCTGACTGCTGTTACTAGTGGTTTCCCGGAGAAACTCATGGAGCAGACTCCAGTGTCCAGTCTCCCCCAAGTTCCAGTGTCCACCCTGATGCCACCTTTACTTGGGGCCGACACCACTTCCTGCCCACCCCCTAAGGCAGCGACAACACTTATGCATAAAAGCTGTTTGAAGGACCTTACAACATATACAGACGCGTGTGGTTCTACAATGCCTACTGGGGAAAAAAAATTACAAACTCTAAAGGAAATGCGGTCAAGGAAGCAGCAAGATGTCCATCCAACTCCCAACCCTGCAATAATTAAAATCACTGCAGCCTTTTCTGGAGCAAGGAAAGCCCACAATCTGATGATTCACCCTCCCTCTGAGATGAGAGATACTTCACAACAAGGTGACTGAGTCTTCTTTGACTGCATGCTGTCGAGGAGGGGAAACCCGCCTCACAGTGTGGAGCTGAGAGCAAGTGCTCTGCAGATGCGTTTATTTTTAATGAATTGGTTTTTAAAAATCTTTTAAAGTAATGTTTCAAAATTTAAAAACCTACAAACAATTCTGGGGATAAGCACGTATTCACAAAGAAACCAATACCTTGTCCCCAAACCAAGACTGAGAATTACTAAGAGGCAGGCAAATTAAGGGAAAAAAGTAAAAGATGAAAAAAATGAACTGATGACCAAGCTCCACTCCTTACAGCGGTTCTAAGACTGAACCTGGTCTTGAAGACGCGTGGGAGCGTGTTCACTGAGAGTCACGTGAGATACTCAGAAGTCAGCGGGGATGGGCTGCTGGGAGGCACCCCCGCCCCAAAGAGAGAAAGGAACCAGGCAGCATCTCCCACTGATGCTTCACAGGTGGGGTGTGAGGCTCAGAGCAGGTAAGAAGCTCAAGCTATTCTCAGGCTCCCCTGCCACTCTTGTTATGAAAAGGTCATTGCATCAGAGTCTGAGTGGGAAGGAGGACCCTGGACTCTGAGATTCTGGATGAACATGAGGAGGCGATCCACCGCCACTCTTGCTATGACTCTGAGATTCTGGATGAGCACAGAGGAGGCGAGGCCCGCAGGCAGGGACAGCAGCTTCCGCCCCAGAAACGCTCCACCTGCGAGCCTGCGGCCAGTCTCGATTTGTTAACACCTGAGAATCCAAGTGACGAAATCTTAGACTCTACGACTTGAACAGGACCAAATGGCCACCTGATGCAGAAGTCCTCGTGGACTGTAAAAGGAAAAAGTGAGCAGGGCAGGAAATGTGTGGCGGGGAGAGAGAGGAAGAGGGGCATAGAAAGCATGCAGGCTTTCCATTCAGTCATTTCCCTCCAACACTGCAAACACGCTCAGCAACCAGACTCCGAACTCCACCGCTGGCCCAGCAAAGATGGGCACGCATCTGGGGGTCAGGGGTCTCCCCAACGAGGACAGCAGCATCATGACGGCTGACGTTTTCGTGAAGTGCCTACTTTGTCCCACTGGAACACAATTCCACTTCCAGAAAAGCAGCTTCATAAAGTAGGGGGAAACGCGGAGTTGTGGCTCAAACCTCTGCTCAGCTGACTAAAACTGCTCTGATGCTTCTGAAACTCTATGTGAGACTTATCATAGGTCGCCCAGGGCAACAGGCCATAATGTAATTACAGTAAAATCAGACACAGTGACGTTCCTCCCACTGAGCAAACCATCAGAGGCAATGGAAAGAGGAGAAATGGTTTCTGAAGACAACCTGACTGGGTTTTGACTCCCAAGTACCTGATTGACCTCTCGTAGGTTACTCTGAATCCCTACTTCCCCACTTCTGCAATGAGGAAACCACTGTCGAGCTCACAGAATTGCTTAAAAATAATTAAAAATTGAGATTATCCCTATAGCTACATCAAGCACTTCTTAAAAATCAATGAATCGTTAGGGAGACTTTCTCTGAATAAGGGACATAAGAAGAAATACTTCCTCTTTGCTTCCTAGTTTTTCCAACTGCACAGACTCCTGGCTGGCACTCTGGAACTTCTAGCCCAAACAGCTACGTGAGCAACACCAACACACACATGCAGCCGGG
>NW_011494628.1:277507-296444 GCF_000754665.1 Bison bison bison
GGGGGGGGGGGAGCCACTATTTAAAGGCATCCTCCCATTTAAGTGAACAGCCATTTGACTATGAATATCAGCCCTTACTGATATTCAGTCAGGCTTCCGCAGTGGCTCATTTGATAAAGAATCTGCCTGCAATGCAGGAGACCCAGGTTCGATCCCTGGGTCGGGAAGATCCCCTGAAGAAGGAAATGGCAACCCACTCCAGTACTCTTGCCTGGAGAGTCCCATGGACAGAGAAGCCAGGCAGGCTACAGTCTGTGGGATCGCAAAGAGTCAGACACGACTGAGCGATTAACTTTCACTTTTTCATCAGCCCTTACAAAGTGTGTCACTATTTTCAAAGAATCCGCTCATGAATGAGCTGTTAGGTCGACAATGATGCCTATTCTGAATTTGGACATTTGTGGCTTCTGTCTGCCAATGACTTACCCCAAAGAGTTTAATAAAACAGCATCTCTGCCAGTGAGGAAGTGACGTACTGCTGGAAAGGTGAAAGGGCTGCTCAGGAAGAATATGAACACAATATGAAAACTCCAGGGCTTTCTCCAAAACAAGCAGCCGAGAGGAGGCCTGGGGAACCTCAGGATGGAGTTGTCGGGGTGGGCCAGGGGGAGGCCGGGCCAGGCATCCCGGGACAGGACGGGGCGTGAGGAACATGGAGTCCCAGATAAGCGGGCGGAGGGAGCCAAGGTCGGGGCGCCCACAGTCCAGGCCGACCTGCAAGATCTCCTCTGACTTGATGATGGTTCCCCCGTAAACACACACTTTGGCCCCACGCGGATACCCTCTCCTGAGACTCAGAAAATACAACGCCTCATGGCCTCTATGCTCGGGATTCCCTGAGGCCCTCTGCCAGGGCCAAGGGAGATCTGGGCATGAACAGGAAAACACGCCCATGTGCGGGGAGGATGGCGTCTCCCCACCACACTGGGTGGGCCCCCCAGGAGGAGACAGCAGGCCCCACTCCCGGTTTCTGGGTAGCCTCGGCAAGTTACCCTCTTCTGCCCTCTTAACCAACGTCTCCTGTCTTTGAGACCCTATGGTCTGGGGCCAAGAGCCCTTTACCTGTTCTCACTCTCAGAGGGCAATGGGTAGGCTCACGACTAACCCATCGCTTTGACAGATCAAAGCCAAAGCCACTTCCCCTCCTGGGGCCCAAGAGACGATGCCTATTACGTCAACAGAGCCTAGGAGGGGAACGTGGTGATGACGGCACAACAAGGTGAATGGGCTGAATGCCACTGAAATGTGTAATTCAAAATGTACAACAGAAAATACATACGATTCAAAAACTGAAAAGATTCCTCAAAAAATCAGAGTCATCGCCATAGGACACAACCGCTCCTAGATATCTAACCAAGATAAACAAAAGCCTATAAAAACACTTTAATACACACATTTGCATACAGATGTTCATAGCAGCACTTTTCACAATGGCTGAAAAGTGGCTGAACAACCCCAAAGCCCATCAACTCATAAGTGGATAAACAAAATGTAGTCTATCCATTTGCTGTCGTTCAGTCACTAAGTTGTGTCCAACTCTTTGCAGCCCCATGGACTACAACATGCCAGGCTCCCCTGTCCTTCACTATCTCACGGAGTTTGCTCAGGTCCACTGAATCAGTGATGCTATCCACATGAGGGAATATTATTCAGCCTAAAGAGGAATGAACGTGGATGAGGAACAACAACATGGATGAACCTTGAAAACATGCGAAGTGAAAGAAGCCAGTCACAAAAGGCCACACGCTGTGTCAGTTCAGGGACACGAAAAAATCCAGAATAAAGACAGAGGAGATGAGGGCTTGCCTGAGTGGGTGATGAAAATGTTCTGAAATTGTGGGAATGGTTGCCCAATTGTGGATATAGTAAAGCCACTGAATTTGTACTTCAAATGGACGAACTTTATGCTGTTAAATTATATTCAGTAAAGCTGTTAAAAGACAAGAGGCACCCAATTCACAAGAAAAGTATGGCTTTTCTATCAAAGGTGGCCAAGCAGACCCTGCACCTTCTATACAAGTTCAGTTGCAAAAGCAGCACTGTGTCCCCCATATTTTAATTCTGCTCAAGTCAAAACTCTGCCACTTCCCCCCAAAATCAGTAATTATAGCTCTGGTTGCAGTTGGTAGGACAACCTCCACTCTATCTGCACAAGCCACTTATACGTACCAGTCATTTTGCTCCGAGAGTTTCACGAACATGGACTTAGCTCCTGTTCCATGAGTCCCTCCCTACACTGCACTCCCTCGTCCTTCATTCTGTGACACTGAACACAAGCTCCAGTTTCAATCCAGAGCTTAAGATTTCATGGTCACAGGGCACAGAATACTTTGACTGAGGACACCTGCAACAAAGGTTGGTCTAAGTGATGCACACAGTTTAAGATTCCAGCTCACACAGGGCCTGGGCTTCCCTGGTGGTTCAGACAGTAAAGAATCTGCCTGCAATGCAGGAGATGGCGGGTTAGATCCCTGTGTCGGGAAGACACCCCTGGAGAAGGGAATGGCAGCCCACTCCAGTATTCTTGCCTGGGAAAATCCCATGGACAGAGGAGCCTGGCAGGCTATAGTCCGTGGGGTCGCAACAGTCAGACTTGACTGAGTGACTAACACCTTTCACACAGGGTCCAGGGGAGAGGGGACCCCTCTCGATCTGTGTGTGACTATGGTCCAGGACCTCAGAGAAAGCAACCAATTTAATAGAGAATCAGCAGAGAGGAGACCATCATCAGGCAGCAAAAAAATCTAACCAGGTCTCTAAGCACCAGGAGAGTATTTTCTAAGACTGTCAAGGTGCACCACCAGGGCAAACAAACCACCCGAGAGGTGGGGACGACACACCCAGCTTGAGAAGCTGCAAGGAAGAACGCACAGGAGGCCAACTGGGGGCCACTTCCCGAGCTGAGTGTTCAGGGTGCTGCCGAGGCTGGGTCACAGCCCTGTCTGCCAACTCTGCAACACCTGACACCCACCTTACTCTCGAAAATGCCCCCAGGGGCTCCTCCAACACACTGTAGGATAAAGACGTCTAAAAGAGATTCTCAATTGAATTTAATAAAACCTGAGCAGCTGGTATGTCACAGACACAGCCCGGTTACATGACGTGAATTAGGCTGACACAAAGAAGAGGTGGGGATGGGGCAGGGGGGTCGGGGCAGAAAGTTCCTGACGCGACACAGAAGGCCCCCCAGCCACCACAGCCTCACTCACACACCGCACCGCCTGGACAGGCCCACAGGGTGGACACCCACCCCCCTGGCGGATTCAGCCTGCATATGAACCCCTGGGCAGGTGTGGTCGCCACGTCTTCACCGCACGGGAAACACCGTGAGCTCGGACAAGCACCAGCCCCCCATTCCCCGAGGGAGAGTCTTCTGTCTTGGTTTCACCCCCTGAAAACCGGGTAGAGCGTCTTCAGTTCAGTCGCTCAGTCGTGTCTGACTCTGTGACCCCATGGACTGCACCACGCCAGGCCTCCCTGTCCATCATCGACTCCTGGAGCTCACTCATCTCATGTCCATTGAGTCGGTGATGCCAACCAACCATCTCATCCTCTGTCGTCCCCTTCTCCTCCTGCCTTCAAGTCTTCCAGTCTTACCCCTCTGATACAGCTCCCTACCCACCCACCCCGCCTTGCTTACCGCTGTGAAGACCAGAGACCAGAGAGGCGAGACAGAGGTTAAGGTCTCAGACAAAACTGGGTTCAGAACATGGCAGGTGAGTGACTTAATCTCTGTGGGCTCCCTTTTTCCCCACTGCAGGCTGAGACCAGTCCTGGTTCCGGTCACCTCCCAGCGATGGCAGGGTGGGGAGGAAGGGGTTAACACCGCGGTGCCCGGAGCGCGGCTGGCACACCAGTGCTGTCATGAGCACCTTCTTCATCCGTGTGGGATCTTACCAGCAGCCCCCGTGCGAGACGCGCCAGAGGGTAAGCAGGTCCTCCAAACAATACCTGTTCTAGTCTATGACGGGGTTCCGTAGCTGACTAAGCGCTGTGCAAACACGCGGTTTAAAAAACAAAAATAAGCTTATTGTTTGACGTATTTCCCTCTGCACCTGTTTAGATAGTTGCAGGTTTGAGGACTACTGCCTCAAAATAGGTAAACTGACTTAAAACTATTAAGAATATATAAATACAAGGAAATGAACTGTGTGAAGAAATGGACATACACATTATAATCAGTATTGAGTTTAGAACCACTGACTTTTATTTCTGGATCTGTAAACATCTCGGGTTCCACGGAGCTGACGGCCGCGGGGTCTGCGGCGCGTGGGTCCGGGGCTGGCCGTGGCGGTGACCCTCCTGGTCCCCGCTGTCCTTTAGGAGCCGGGACCCGCTCGGGCGCCCCCTTCGCAGGTGATGGGTCAGATGGCTCACCTGTGAAGGGGGCTGTGGGCTGAGACCACTCCACCCAGGGGCCTCTTTGCCTGTCTGGCCCTTGGGCCCAATCCGGCTGTTTTAGGAAACGAGATGCTCTGTTTCACCTGCTCTCGGCAGGGCGGCCACGCCCACCATGAACCCCGGCAGAAAGCGATGCCCAGTCATGAGGCCGCTTTCCTCCTGCCAGGAGGTCTGGACGCTCACAAAGCCCTGTGGTTTGTTTTGCCAAACTGCACATACATTGAATGGAAATGTTTGTTTTCCATGTCCCGCTTTACGTCTCTGCAGACAAGTGATTAAAGAGTAATTTCAAGGTCATTTTTTCCGCTCATCCCCTCTAACCTGGTTACATCACGCTGCTCCACTTCCTGCCTTTTAACTTATGTTTCTGTCGGCGTATCATCCACTCTTCTTTGTTGACCTTTCCGTGCACAGCATTGCTTCAAAACCCTTCTTCAAAGGAGAGGTCAGTGTGAAATGTCACTAGGAAGAGTGCCAGATGGCCAGTGGCCAGGGGCACCGGCTCCAGAGCTGAGCCTACCTGTGACTCGGGCGCCAGAGGCAGGAGGCTGGACCCCTGGACCTACCGCCGGCCACACCCACACCCAGAGAAGCCTGGTCCACCCGCCCAGACCCCCCGGGACCGTCCATCCAAGAGCTGCTCACAGAGCACCCACTGCACGCACGCACGCACACACACCCTGTTAGGCAATGCAGGCGACAGAGAAAGCTCTGTGCTCCCTGTTCTGGAGGTTCGTTTCACAGAGAGAAAGGATCTGTTAAAAAAATGTACAGAGGGAACACGTGGGAGGACTTCCAAAAGGTGGAGGTGGGAGAGGCTGGAAGAAGCCAGTAAGGTTACTGCACAGAAGAAAAGACGGCTGAGACGGGGCAGTGGGGGAGGATGCACTAAACCGCTGATACTGGAGGCAAGAGATGGAAAGGCAGCCAAGGAAACTGATGTCTCAAGCCCGGGAGACCAAGGACCATGAAGAGGCAACGTCAGCAGTACGTTTTCGGGTGCAAAAATCTAAGTTTCTGCATTCCAGGTGAGGGTGAGACCCACACAAGATGCTGTGACCTGCCGTTCTGGCTCCCCAGTCCCCTCCGCTCTGGTTTATAAAATACAAGTGATCGGAGGCATGTGACAGCCATGTGGTAGCCACACAGGGGCCCTGAGCAGCGGACTCCCCTGACGTGGAGAAAGGGGTGTGACTCCGTGTGTCCCCTGGGGCCCCACCCTCCCCCCTCCAAACAAGGCCAGACCACAGGCGGGACACCACTCACCCCAGCCTGTCACGTGAGCAAGGACAAGTAATGGCTCAGTGTAAGTGTGCCCCAAGTGTATCATGACTTCGTTCCAAATACCGCCCGTAAATTCTTTTTCAGTATTAAAAAAGTGAATACTAAAATGGATCCATCGACTGTCTACAACTCAAGTTTCTCTTCGTGTCCAAATTTAACTGGGCATCCGACCAGTCTTCTTATTTGCTCAGCCTGGTGACCCCCAGCCTGGTGTCCGCGGCCCAGGCCTGAGCACCTCGCTCCCACCCCAGACCCTCCTTGCCCCTGACCCTCAGCTCTGACCCACAGACGGCCTCTCTGCAAAGGCCTTGCCCCCCCTCCAACATAGTGTGCATGGAGGACGCCCCCATCACAGACCCAGAAAAGGACAGAATCTGCAAGAAAAGGGAAAACTGCCAAGTATATGAAATACATCGGGGAAACGGGTGGGGGCTCCTGAGAGCACACAAGTGGGTCTAATTAGGAAAGACTGGCTAAAAGGGAGCAGTTTCAGGAGGGATGAAGATAGCTGCTAAGAGCCTGGCATCCTCTCCAGTTGGCTTAATCACAAAGAAATGGGTCCTTGGCCGGCGGCCTGCATCTTCGCAGCATCTGCGGGGAACCAACCCCCCGGAACGCAGCCCACGAGGGTCAGCACTTGGGTGGCTCGGCCAAGCGCCTGTGGCAGCTGACCAACGTCTGCTGAGTGAGCGAATGAGGGAGTGAATGAGTGAATCTGGACTTCTTGAAGAACCTGTTCAATGAAATTTTAAACTCATCAAAAAATCCAAGTCTAGGGTAAATCTTCCACTCCCTGGCATACCTCACCAGGGCAGCTGATATTCTTTGCTTTTTAGCCAGTTTGTCAGCTGAGAATTATTTGTACTACGAGTTACAAGCATCTGTGCTGGGTCTAAACCAAACAAACGAACCCAAACACCTGCTCGTCCACCCGACAAAGCACCTGTTAGGATTCACACGCAGAGCCGAGGGGCAAGGCCACCCCCTCCCAGACAAGAGAGAACCTTGGTCCCAAAACGTTTTTTTTCCTACGGTCCTTTGTGTGACCATTGTAGCTGGTCTTTAGTTACGGGAGAGCCTAATCAAACAAACATCTGAGAACACCACAATTTTCTTATTTATACATAAAAGTATTATTCAACCCTGTTCCGATTTCCCTTGCTCTGGCTTGGAAAGTGTCCCAAGGACGCCCTAGCCAAACAAAAAACTTCAAAAAAAAGAGGACGACATATATTTTTAAAAGAGGGTACTGCACACTGTTTCCCAGATAAATCCCTGGTGTATTTTGAGTATTTTATAAAGAAACTTTGGCTCTGCAACTATGAACTTCCCATTCTGCTAACAGACCGATAACTTAGGGTTTACAGACACTTTCGAACCTGGACAGTGGACGCTGGGTGGAGCCCTGGGATACAATTCACCTGGTGTCCGGCAAACCTGCTCTCACTTCTGCTGCTAAACGTTCAAGTATTTCATGATGGGGTTAAAAAAAAAAATGGCTAAAAGCAAGTTTAATGTACAAATCAAGCCAAAGGTTTTTCATACCAATGTCTGAAGAGTTAAAATTCAAACGGGGTCTATGCTGTTAGTACAGTAACGTGTCTTTTCAGACTCAGCCCAAAAGAACCGATCTCTGTCCTCGCATGGGGGACACAGGTGCCAGCTCGGGTCATCCCCCTGCTGCCTGCAACCTCCATTCTGAGCTGGACATACACGTTTATCATTAATTTTCAGCAAACGTCATCAAGGCTCTGTGCTGCCTAGAGCTGCAGTGAATAAGAGCAAACATTCGCAGGAAGGGCCGAGTCAAGGAAAACAAGACTCTTCGATGGGGGGAAAGGCCCACACAACCGCCTCAGTCCATCTCAGGGCTTGGTCATGCACCATGTCACTGCTTCCCGGGGCCCCCAATCCCCACTAAAGGCTAACAACACCGATCTCAGATCAGACCTACAGGACCTCCCGGGGCTGCAGGATGCAGGCTTGGAAGCCATCTGTTGGGGGTCACCAGCTCCCCCGTGCCACCAAGGACCCGTTGATGCAGGCACATGGTCTTCCCAGATGAAAACATGCCGGGTCTGTCAACATCAAGGAGTGAACAGAGGAAGGAAGAGTTCAGCCAATGGGAACCGGCACACACTGACCGGGAGCTGAGAGTGCAGCCCCCGGCCGATGCCTCCAGTTGGCCGCTCCCCCGACCCAGGCCCCAGACAGTTGGACAGGTAGTGTCCATCTGAAGGACGCAGGTGCTGGGCTGGAACCCGGGTCCATCCGGGAACACAATTCCTGCTCCTCCCGCCTCCACCCTGGTGGCTCTGGTGGGAGCCACCCTTGCCCCGGCTGGTCACCTCCACTGCCAAATCTCTTTATCGATCCTGTACGTGCGTGGTAGTCGCTCAGTCCTGTCTGACTCTGTGACCCCATGGACTGTAGCCTGTCAGGCTCCTCTGTCCATGGGATTCTCCAGGCAAGAACATTGGAGTGGGTTGCCATGCCCTCCTCCAGGGGATCGTCTGGACCCAGGGGTCGAACCCAGGTCTCCTGCATTACAGTCAGATTCCTTACCCTCTGAGCCACCATGGAAGCCCAATTTAAATGCCAAGATGAACCTTCACGAATTATCAACAGAGCAACACAAGGTCAACTCTAGAATTCAACTGCAATTCCATACTTAACACAGTCTGCTCTCCCGAGGCCTGACACGGCTAAGGTGCAGTGATCCTGACAGTCAGACAGGGCCCCGCACCTCTCCTCTGGGCTGCCCCCTCTGCGGCTGACTCTGCTCTCGTGCTGACCTGGCGACAGTCCAGCCCGTCTGGGTCAGGTCAGAGAAGTAAGAATGGGGCACTGACTGTAGGGGAGTGGACGGGGGTGGAGGACGCCCTGGAGACAGCCAAGGAACCTTCCAGACTGTGGTTCCGAGAGCAGGCTCCTCATTCAGACCAGAGGGCTATGCCCAGCTTGCTTCAGGGGGACCCCAGGGTGTGAACAAGATGACTCGGGTGGGCGCCATGGACACCAAGTGTGTCCTGCTCCCCCAAAGCCCACACAGTCCTGACTCAGAGTCCCAAGAACAGAAAGAAGGGTATCTCAGTCACACGGGGCAGCTCTGGCCAGAGTCCTATCCCTGGGGAAGCTCACAAAGCACGCTTTGTACAGGGGCCTGTCCCATGACAGCATTCCCAGAGATTCGCGACAACCCCGGCCACACGGGCCAGGACAATCACATCCTTCTAACGTCCACTTTTCCTCTTCCGCCCCCGCTCCTTCTGGGCCTGTGGGTGACCAGCCGCGGAAAGCACTGTGCTTTCTTCCTTTACACTGAGACCCTTGCAAGTCCTGACGAGGGCCCAGCCCACCATCAGGGAGGGCCAGGAACCCGGGGTCGCCTCGCCCGCCGGGTCACCTCTCTCTCCGTTGGCACTGCCAGACAGGGCGCTCCCAAATCATCCCCTCCCAGCCCACTGACGTGCTCTCCTCCACCCTAAACAGAAGCCGAGCCTTCTTAGCGGTTTGAAGACTAGCAGTTTCCCCTCTCCTGTAACACAACCCTTGTCAGATTCTGCCCAGAAAGCAGACATTCGAGACATCTGAACCACAGCTGTGCAATCGAAGGCTTCTTGCAGATCTGACCATCTGCCATCCTCTGTCTCCGCTGACGCTGACGCCACCTTGACCCCACAGCTGAGTGTGCACGGCCTGACGCAAGGGTGTGTTATTTTCACACGCACGCACCTGCATGCCTAAATAGGCGTGCTCGGCCATCTCCGATCCTGTCCACCAAGGCAAAAACTAAAGGACCTTAGGCAGAAAGCCCGCCCTTCAAGGGGCTCCTGGAAGTTGAGACCCAGGAAAGGCAGCCAGGCGTCCCGGGGTCTGTCTCCAGGCTGATTCACCCCAGAGGAGCAAAGACTGAGGAGCAGCGGTGGATGGAAGGCGGCCTGGAGGCAGAGGGAAACCCATGTGTGGGACACGCCTCTCGCCTGCTACTACTTCCTGTGGCACCTCGAGGGCCCACCCACACTAGGAAAGCGGTGATTCTTCAGTATCCAAGTCTGGCAGTCCATGTGGATGCCGGTCACCAGGTGGGGTGTTTTTCTTGTGTTTTTTTTAATAACAGCCACTCTGCTCCTTCTAGTCGTACAAATCACCCCACTCTACGTTTCTGGGCTCACACAGGCCAAGTGGCACTTCTCAATCAAAACCTTCACCAGCGTCCTAACTCGAGAGCTTCTGTTTTCTGCTGCATCGGATTTGTACTGTCCCTACTTTTACACTGTGGACACTACACTGCTCCATGCAGCTCTTTAGTCTCCACTATCACCCATTTCCTGCTGAGGGCTGGAACCCCTAAAGTGAGTATCCTGATTCGATCTCTTTCAAACCCAGAAGCAGAGAGCGTGGCCCTGAGGTCAGGGGTCAGGGTTAAGACTTGCTCAGGGTCACTCCATCTGTGGCCTGGCCAGTGGCAAGGAGGTCTCTGGACTTGCAGGCCCCTCAAACTGCTGGGGAGGCCTTCCCCGGGGCATGAGAGAAGAGTGTGGTGAGTCCCCAGGCGGGACCCCAGGACGAGGCAGCAGGGTCAGGGGGTTCCAGCCCCAGCCCCTGCGGCCCTCATGACACCACACCTGGAACCCAAGACATCCACGACACTCCTCTTCCTGCCACAAGTCAGCCCTCGGCCCGGAGACGACCCGCGAGCAGGCGGGGGGTGGTCCGTCCTCCTCCACAAGCAGTCTTCACACGTTAACACGTGTCTCCTCGCTGGCTGCTGTCCTGAGCTGTCAAGACCGGGCCCCCTCAGTGGACGGACATCCCCTCCACCAAGGTAACAAGTGTCAAAAAGCAGAGGGATTATTCAGGGCCCAGCCACGAGGTCTCACCCATGTGACGCGCTGCTCATCCTAACACCTGGTGAGACACATAAATAATGTCTCCAGACACAGAAGAGAGGAGGAAAGCTGTTTATAAGACACTTTGCATGAGGCGCCAGGAATGAAATCTGATTTTGCCCGAGAAACAACACCGTGGTGACGATATAAAAGAAGCTACTAATGATCATGGGATCAAGGGCAGGGGTCAGTCCCCCACCTCGACCCCCACCAGACCCTGCCACGGACACTGCCGTCCACAGCCCTCCAAGAACATCCGGTAATGGCTCATGGTTCTTTACAGAAGTGATCACAAGTTCCAAATTTTAAAGAAAAAACATCAATGATGTTTCTATGTACGATTTAGCCTTCCAATGAACACATGGATTAATGAGCCAGATAATAAAGCAAAAATAAAACCCGACTACAACTGAATGTAACAATACTCCACTTCCACCACTGTGCCCCTTGCTATCTCCCCGGGAGGGGGGGGAACATTTAAACTGAAGAATTATTCCAGTATGGCGTCTCCACAGCACGTGCAGTGAGGAAACAGGCCGCCTTTAAAGCTTGCTGAGAAGAAGCTGATCTGCTTGGTGGCCAAGCTTGCCTTTCATCCCCCAACACAAATCCATGCACTGGGCAAGAAGCTCCCACCTGGACGGTTGTCAAAGACAGCCAAGCTCCCCTTGACCATTCAAAGGCCAGTGACCAAGGCCACACCCCTGGGGCCTCAGGGCTGCCGGGGGAGGATGGACCCACACCTGAGCACCAGTCCGTTCTGGAAACTTCCTCCAAGGCCGACAGAAGGAAACTGCAGGGGCTTCGCACCTGCACGCCCACCCGGGCCTACGCCCCACCTCTCCAAGTGGCATCCTGGGCTGAGGTCTCAGGAGCAGGGGGCCCTAACACCGTGCCTCCCGGCCCACCCCAGGTCCAGCAACACCGGACCCGTAACAAAAGGTCCTGATAGCTCCTCTTCCATTAAGAACCTCCCAACTAGGAGAGAACAAGGGGCAGCCTCTCCTTAGCCCCACCGCAGCCTCCAGGGATACCCTACATACCAGTCCATGCCTCCTCCATCACCTCTTCCACCGCCACCCCTGGGATGGGCTCTTCTCTGGACAGAAACCTCCTGAAGACTAACCCTCTGCACACCAACCTGACCTAGAGCTCACAGGCATGAACACCAGGCAATGTTCTAAACTCATTTTACATCCTGAATCCTCAGCACAGCCTGCAACATGGGGGCTATTACTGTCCCCATTCTCCGCATGGGGAAACTGAGGCAGGGAGCTGCTGGCGGGCCCACACACGGAGTTCTCGCAGCTCTTTCTGGGCCGTCCTGTCCCCTCCCAGGGCCTCTCCCCGGCTGGAGCTCCACCCCTGCAGCCTGACTCACGACTTCCTCTCTGCTGTTGGTGGCAAACAGATAACCAGGCCGGTCAGAGATGAATGGGCCCTGGCCCCTCCCATCACAAGGGCGCCCAAATAAACGGTCCAGGAATAGCAAGTGCTTGGGTTCCTGAAAGGACATCTTTTGAGTGTCTGCTCCACACCACGCTCCACTCCGGGTGCCAGAGCCTGGCCTCAGGGGACTGTGGTCCAAGCACCACTGAGGTCTCCTTGATGAGGTCCGGCTGCCAGGAGTTTGACAGATGCCAGTGACCCGAGAGGATGGGGAGTTGCTAGGAACTCTGCCCCTGACCTGCAGGCCTGGGAGATCCCCGGGTCTGTGTGCAGGCATCTGAGACACTGGAGGGCTGGAGGGCTGATTTCAGGATGCAAAAGGCCCTGGGATCTCATGCAAACTTACACACTTAATGCACCTGTATTCCTTTTCTCCATCCTGATGTCGCCCCTGTGGCCACATCTGCCCAGCCTGCACCAACACATGAGTTTCAGTTATGGGTGGAAGGCGAACTGTAGCAAAGAAGAGGCCACGTGGCACAAGGCAACGTGGGTCTCCTGTACTGTGCACCATCTGCCCAGGCATGGTGAGGCCTGCCCCCTTGGTTTAAATTTCTATTTTTATTAGTGCACACTCTGCAGGTCCAGACACTAAGAGAGTCTGCATGGAGCGGGATGAAGCCCACGGGCCACACGCATGTTAAAGTGAGCCGTGGAGCCCTGCTGGCTGGAGGCAGTCCGGGGGAGACGGCGGTTCTAGGAGAAGTCCCTGCACCATCACTCGCTGGAACTGGGGACCATGCTGCTTCCTCCTGCAGAGCCTCAGAGCTCTCCCTCCATCCTGGGTGCCAGCGCCTCACCTGGGCAAGACAGTGTTTCTGGCCTGTGCACAGCCATACACCTTGCTGGAAAGGCAGACCCTGCCAGGGGGCGAGGGCGCTGAGCCAGCAACCCCCAGGAGGCTCCAAAATCTCCCGCCACCCGGAGGCTCTCCAGGCGATTCTGGGAGCTGTAGACAAGTTCATGGTGGCTGAGCTCTCGCCAGAACTCATCAGACCACAGACCCAAGAGTCTTTCAAGGATGAGGACTGAATCCTAGCGCAAATTGGATCTGATAATTTTCCAAAATTCTGCGTGCATCAAACTCTGACACTCACGAGATGCTCTTCCCACTTCAATACAGATTACTCACAGAATTGGGGAATGTTCTTGCCTAACATTTCCTAAGACTGCCCTCAAGGGAGAAAGAAATGTCTCCCAACAAAGTTTTTTCTACAAACACCAAATTTGCTGCTAAAAATTTGAAGTGATGGATTTATGAGGGACACATTGTATGCATGCTTGCCAAGTTGCTTCCGTCGTGTCTGACTCTTTTGGCAATCACATGAACTGTAGCCCACCAGGCTCCTCTGTCCATGGAATTCTCCAGGCAAGAACACTGGAGTGGGTTGCCATTTCCTCCTCCAGGGGGATCTTCCCAACCCAGGGATCGAACCCACATCTCTTACCTCTCCTACACTGGCAGGTAGGTTCTTTACCACTAGCAACACCTGGGAAGTCCCTGGGAGATATGTTATGCGATTACAATTACAGATTATCTCCTATTTCACATAATAATAACATATATAACAGCATAAAATCAAGCTCCTGAGGATTCTTCTCAAATAGTAACAACAGTGGTGATGATATTTGTAACTTATAAATGAATTTTAATAAGACTATAAATTAGCACTCTCAATCCTTAAATTTGGTGAGAAGCAAAGTAAGTAAAATGAGTTACAAGAAACAAGGACAGATATTTGTACACTGTTTCAATAACCTAGGCAGTTTATCCTGTTCCAATTCTCTTGTCCCTGTGCTTTTGTTCCATACAATCAATTCCCTTGATTTACAGTTGTTTGAAGAATTACAACAATAAATTACATATACAGATTTGTAAGTTACAGAATACTAATTTTTTTAGCAAAAAAATTCAAACACTTCTCAAGCAAGAGAACAAAATCCATTCAACCTTTTCAAGAAGAACACTTTAATGGTATGATTGCTATTGCTAATATTGTGTTTTCAACGCCCTGCTCAATTTTAATCCATCAGACCTCAGAGTCCAAAACTTAACGTCTCCAAGAAGAGTGTCTTTTCTTACTCTTCTTCCCACAAATCCTCAACTCTGAAAGAGAAGGCTCACCTTTCAGATGGGTTCTTCCTCAAATCACACTGAATAAAAGTCAAAGTGTTGAAATTAACAAATGTTTGTGCCATCCCTGGAAAAAAAAAAAAAATCACACAGCCCAGCCAGGCCACCTTCAAAACGCCAGCGTGTGGGGTCAGCTTAGGACAGAGCGACCCACGTCTACATCAGCACAAACCACCCCGGGAATGCACACAGATCCTGCCTTGTGCCCCTGTCTGCTTTCTGGGGAGTCCTCACACAGAATAATGTCCACTTCAGTCAGAGAACCTCAGTCACCACAAAAAGAAACCTTTTTACCCTCACACTGTCTTTGTCCAAACCAGTGTGGACAGAGAATTCCTCCCAGGGCCAGCTCTCTCTGCAAACTTCGAGTCGCCCCCAGGGCTGTCTGTAAGGCCACAGAGAAGAGTAAGAATTCTCGGAGCACACGCAGGTCCAAGAACACGTGCTGTGCGGGGGAAGTTTCGTCTTCATCTCTACATAAACATGCGTGTCCCCGGGTGTGCACCTGAGCCATGCCAGCTTATCTCCTCTTAGAGACTGAAGCCAAGGAACAGACGGCCACCACCCTCAGGAGCACCCAACCACGGGCCCCAGCAGCCTTTCCCCCGCCCAAACGATGCCTTCCCCAGGGGCCTCCAGAGCCCTGTGTGGACCGGGCTCTGAAACCCAAGTGCCGGCATCCTTTGGAAGGAGGAACGAAACGCCCTCACCGGGGCAGGCACAGGCGGCTGTAACATGCAATCCCTGAGACCAGGGTCGTTCCTCCAAGCTGACCTCTGGAATGAGATGCTGCGTTATTAAAGGACTTTCTAAGTCAGAAACACGGCGGCGGACAGCCTACCATTGTAGCTTGGTAGCACTGATGCTCGAAGATGAGACGCTCCTGGCAAGTCAAGCAAAGTTCCCAACAACAGGACAGGTCAGGCCGATGCAAAGAGCCTCAGACACAGCACGTGAGAGGCTGTCATCTTGCCCCATCTGTGAAGAAGCCTAGTGGCCAGACCCAGGAAAACCCCTTCTTGCAACAAGACCTGATTATTCCCAAAACAGAAACGTCACAGGACGGTCTGCACCAAAGCACAAAAGGTGGTACGTGTCTGTACCAAAAAAAGCCCCAAATAAACCCCAAATCAAGATGCCAGGGCAGAGTTAATTAAAAATAATTTAAAATTAAATTTAGAATAATTTCTCGTTCTTTCCACTCGCCAAAGTGTTACTACATAGCTCAAAGGCACCCCTCCTTTTTTTCTATCTTAGCATAGTTTATTTTTTAACTTTTTATCTTATATTGGGGTATAGCTGATTCATAATGCTGTGATAGCTCCAGGTCGACAGTCATACACGTACCCATCCTTCCCAAAACTCTGCTCCCATCCAGGCTGCCACATAAATTGACCAGAGTTTCCTGTGCTGTACACTAGGTCCTTGTTGGTTATCCATTTAAAGACATCCTCCTCCCCCGCCTTCACCCCACTTTAAACTGTACTGCTGTTTCACTAATTATAAAAATAATTCTTTCAACAAACATTTGCTAAGCACTCGTTCAGGGGCTACATGCCCAGCAGTGAACAAAACAAAGCCTGATTTTTAAGTGTTTTCTTTCTGTACAAATACAGGCAACTCGTTGAGATAACACTGAATATGAAAAACTGAATCCACGTTTTTCACTTTTAACAGTAAAGTTTTTCCCATAAGATCAGATGTTCCCTGAAAACACTTTTATTGACTACATAATATTCCACATGGACAGTGTCATAATTTGCCCAAAGGTATTTTCAAACGCTCACTGACCTCACGATAAAAACGCAAACAAGAGACGCAGCTAAACACAGCATGTTAGACCCAGATTTAGGACCTTAACGGGGAAAAGGAGGATACAACCTTACCGATCACGGACGGAGGGCAAGTACACGGTCACAGCTTCCCCGTGGGCCACGGTAAGGCCCAACTCGTGAATCTCCCTTTTTTATAAGCCCTACTCCCTCTTTGATCCAAGAGAACATTGTCTGCACAGAACAATACGTTTTCATTTCAATTTCCCTTCTTTTCAGGAAAGGAAATGTTTGCACTTCAAAGGGTTCCTTTGAAGAGCAGCCTCCGGCCCTGGCCCGTCCAGGTTAGGAGTTCCGCGGCCCCAGCGGGGCATGCAGAGTCTGGGCGGCTGCCCACCGCAGCCCCTCTCCAGGCCAGCTCCTTCAAGGAGAGGGTCTGGTGCGGGAGAAGAAAAAACAAACATTGGAAAAATACTCGAGGCTTTTGATCGTGGCCTTCAGAGGCCCTTTCTCACACAGTGTGGATTTCACAGCCCAGGGAAACTGAGGCACAAACGCCGGGGAGCCAGGTCCTAAGAAACCAGCCCCACCCAGTAAGGAGGTCTTCTATGCTGGCAGAGTGGAGCCCTGGGGGCATTGCTGGTGATGATCAAGGGGATGTCTGCGATAACCGAAATGCACAAGCAAGATCCACGCCTCATCCAGCAGTTTGGAACCTTCCCCGGGAACCTCAGCAAAGACTAGGATGCACAATTTAGGGTGTCCCCTTTTCTCTCTCCACTAGCCTCTCCTGCAGGCCCATGCCCCTACCCTCTGCTGATTCTGGGGAGTCAGGGCTTCACAGCAGACAAGAGAGGGCCTGCAACATTTCTTTTCAAGTCGTGAACAAGTTCTGGGTATTTAATAATGATCTCCACCCTTCCCCACCCCGAGGGGGTTAACTGCCTGTTCAGGTGGGCAACCGGCCAGGGGGTGGGCAGGGACGTGAAAGCTTCGGCTCCAGACAGGGCGCCTGCTGCCCGGGGGCCCCAAGTCTCTGCTCGGGGCTCCCGCCCTGTGTGTTCGGGGTGCAGGTCTGAGGGATCAGGTCGCCCTGAGCTGAAGACTTCCGACCACCCACCTTCTCGCGAGCCCGCTAACCTGCCGGGCGCTCGGCCTCCTCGTGTCCTCCTCCTCTTACTTTTCTGTAGTTTCCCAGTTCTTCACAATAATGCAGTCTAACTTTTAGAAACATTTTTTCCTTAAAGAGGCTTATAAGAGAAAGTTAGACCACAGTTCCATTGAAAAAGCCTCTCCCGAAAAAGGGAACAGAAACAAGCTACCTATGCGCACATGGAAGGGACATTATTTGAACAACAGAAAGTTGACTGTGGACGAGATGACAATGTCATAACGTTAAATTTCCTGGTTTTGATGTCGTACTGTGCTCATGTAAGAGAACGAGAATAACCTTACTAGGAAACACACTGAAGCTTGCAGGGCGGTAAATCAAATGACATGATGTCTTCGACTTATTCTGAAAGGGTTCAGGAAAAAATACATATATGTGTGTGTGTAGATTAACTGATTGACAGATAAACAGAAAAAAGGAATAAAATATAAGCAACGGGTGATTTGAAAAAACTGAGGAGCTCCTCTAACTCCTGCAACTTTTTCTTTAAGTCAGAAGTATTATTCATGAAAAGCTGAAAAGTAAAAGAAGAGAGGAGAGAGGCAGGCAGCACTCCAGGCCTCACGACAAGACCAAGGTCCCAGCCACTGGGGCCCAGTCTCTCCAGGACTGCTGCTACCCTGGCTACCCTGGCTCAGACAGCCCCCGTCCCCAGCATTCTGAGGGTGTCAAAGAAGCATCTCACAAGGAAGGAGACCCCGCCCCACCTCCCACACTACTGAAGTAAAGATCTGGGCCCAAGGACCACTGCCACCAGCCTTGAGAAGGCGGGAGCAGAACCGGGAGGGAAACCACGCTTCCCTGCAAATCAGAGCCCCTGCAGAGAGCCCCCCACCCCAGCAGAGCTGGAGGCGGAGCAGAGAGGACTGATGCAGACCAGAGAAGCAGGGCTCCCCGGGGCCTGGCCAGAAGCCCCACATCCAGCCAGCTCTGGTGATGCCAACGCCAGACTACTGCTAACCCAGAAAGAATGTGGCCCAGCCTTGTCACACACGTGCCAGCGCCAGGTCTGACCACTGGCCAGCACAGCTGTCCCGGGACTCCAGAGCTCCAGCTGCACCAGGAGCCAGGGCTCAGAGAGAAGAGGGCTGCATGCCAAAGATGCAGGGGCAGATAGAGAAATAACGCGGGCCGCCCCACAGCGGTGGGACAGCTGGCTCCTGCACCTCCAGAACTTACTTGGAACCCAGAGAGCCCGGGGGGCCTCGCATCTCCAGGTCCATGTGCTTATCTCAGGGCCCACCTCAGGCCCGCGCACACACGGATGCCAAACCACAGCCCCGAGACAGCTGCAGCCCCAGACAAGGCCGTGATGCCCACGGCCCTGGGCACATTCGGTGTCAGGACCCTGTGGCTAGGTCCCAGGGGCAAATCCATGCTCTGCCGCTTACAACCCACACCTGTGCCCATTAACAACTTGCATCCCTTCTCCAGGCCCCCTCCCCATCAGCCAAACAGCAGAACTGACCTCATTGGGTGGCTGTGAGAATTAAATAAAAAACACAGAAAGCGCGAAGCCCACAGTGAGCGCTCACAAGGGCTTGTAGTCTGAGTCTTACTCAGCCCCAGGGCCTCTCCCTTCCTTCCTTCTTGGTCTAAGAGACTTTGGTTAATGGCAAATAAAAAGATTTGGGCAGATAAAAGGATTCAGAGAAAGAGAGCGTTTCCGTGCCAACCTGAAAAGGTCAGCACAAGCATCTTCACGGGCGGGAAGACAACGGTGACAAGGATGTGATGAAACACCAGTCAGACCGCGGTCCCTTCTTTCCCCTCGCCAGCATCCCCAGTGATGGCCCGCCACCCACCCACCCACCCCACCCCCACCCCCACCCCC
>NW_011494628.1:296544-301257 GCF_000754665.1 Bison bison bison
CAAGGATCTACATCACCCCTCCAGGAAGGAGGAAAAACGGTGGGAAACAGACATGGCCCGAGTTTTTAACCCCAAAGCCCTCAGGGTAAGTTGGACAAAATGTCTGGGATTGGGATGGATGAGGGTGAACACCTTCCAAACAGACACACATGCACAGCCTTTCTCACTCAAGCACACATATAGGCACGTGCACACAGACATAGGCAGGCAAACACTGAGAACGGGGCCGGGAGTTCTGCCTCCCAGAGGCGTGGAAGAAAAGTGGAAGTGTTCGTCAGTCTTGTCTGACTCTTTGTGACCCCGTGGACTGTAGCCCGCCAGTCTCCTCTGTCCAGGGGGTTCTCCAGTCAAGAATACTGGAGTGGGTTGCCATTTTCTTCTCCAGGGGATCTTCCCCAACCAGGGATTGAACCCATGTCTCCTGCATTGAAGGCAGATTCTTTACCATCTGAACCACCAGGGAAGCCAGCCCGAGACATGAGGAGGATTCAAACCCAAGGTTGTGGATCTGAGATCTGCAGAACCGGCCTCCCTGACACCAGGCCCTACACCACCCCCTGCAGTGCGGACCCAGCTCCAAGGAGAAGGGACTACACATTAACATCTCGGGAAAGTGGGCGAGCAAAACAAAGCTGTTGCAGATTTTGTTTTTCTCCATGCTGAAATCAAAGAACTGAGCTTTCTCTCCAATATAATAGCGAATATTTACATGAAGCACTTGGTGTGTATCAGAGTTATGTGAGGTGCATAACCTGGATTATGGCCTCATTTAAATCCCCTCAACCCTACACAGTGGGTACTAGAAGTCAATTACTCTGCAGGCAATACAGAAAAGAATTTAAATGTGGCTCTGAGAAACATCTTAGAAAAAGGCATTTTAGAGTTAAGTGGAGCCCGCTCTGGGGAGGGGGGCCATGAGGAGAGCGGGCGTGGGGGGGCCGCCCGGGATTGGCACCGTAAGCGGGTCTCGAGGCAGAGCCCGCTGTGTGCCCAGCACGTGCGCAGCAGCCTCTACTCCTACGTAAGTAGGAAAGCACTTGGTTCTCCTACACAGGAATCTTATCTGCACAGATATTTGGAAGCTCTAGGGCAGGAAGACAGAGTGTTAAGGACACAACTGCGTCCAGAGGGGAAAGGTGATTCCGGGAAAAGGGAGACAGGGTGGAAATCCACACTGTCCTGCTAACGCAAGACCTCGTTTCTCCCTCCTCTGTTTAAACCCACCCTCTCGGGAGCCTGTGAAGCCTTTCTGGAGCTTGACTTCTGGTTGCGCTTATCAGGAGGCTGGCAGAGGAAAGAACTTATTTCATGAAAGACACTAAATGTGTTGACTTAGTACCTTTATTGGGCTTCCCTGGTGGCTCAGATGGTAAAGAATCTGCCTGTCAATGAAGGAGATACGGGTTCGATCCCTGGGTCGGGAAGATCCCCTGGAGGAGGGAATGGTAACCCACTCCAATATTCTTGCCTGGATAATCCCAAGGACAGAGGAGCCTGGTGGGCTACAGTCCAAATGGTTGCAAAAGAGTCGGCCACGACCGAGCAACTAAGCACACAGGCACACTCAATCCGGCACGCCAGTCTTTTGGTATTTACCCAGAGGAGTCACTGCATCATTACAAAGCTGAGAGGGAGGCTTCACACGTTTGCAGGGGCTGGACCATCCACAGGACCTTCCAGAGGCAGCACACAGATGCGACGGAACTGGCCGCAGGGGCCTCGGGGACCCCGTTCTTGGCAATGGACCACCGGCCCCAGCTCCTGGAAGCAGCATCCTCACTTCAGGGCAATGATCTGAGGCTGCACTGAAGCTGTAAAGCCTTCGAACTCCACACTGACGTGGTCTCTTCCCCGAATCTACCACTTGGCGGTGCCCCCTCCTCCCCTGCTAGTGATAACAACCAGAGGAAAAGCCAAGTGACAGACCCATGTGTGGCGTGATGGGGGACCTCAGGTCAGAATCTATTCCAACATGTGGCCTGTGTCCCCTGGATGAGCGAATCGTGACACCTTTGCAGGGAAATGAGGACAGCAGCCCGCCCAGTCCTTTCACCACGTGCTGCCCGTCCTTCCAGCAGCTTCACAGAACGCACTGAACCACCATGGTAGGCTGTGACTCGCTTTGCGTAAGTGTCGGGGTGGCTGGTGTCAAAGCTGCTTTGGAATTTGGGGGGAATACCAGAATACAGAGAAAGAGAAGCCGCTGAAGTCACTACAGGGCTGATAACCTGCCGCCAAAAAGGCTACTCTTCTCCTCCCACTGGAAGTGACCTAAAACCTTGGGGGTGGATACAACTTCAGCCTGAAGCCCAGGGCCAGCGGCCTCAAGCCCAAGAAACCCCTGGAAGGCAGGCGTCCTGAAGACCAGGAATGAAAAAGCAGGCCCACCCCATGGCTGCTGTCCCGCTGCCGGGCCGACCAACTAACCACAGCCCGGAAGCCCTCTGGAGGGCACAGGAGGCCGGGGTATCGCACACGACTGCAACAGGGCAGGTGGGGCTCAGTCCTGTCTGTGAGCATGCAAGGGTCTGAGAAAAGCCAGCTGTGCCTGTTACAAAGTCCTTCCCAACATGCTCTTCCCGACCTAACCAGGACGGTGGCTCCGCTCTCCTGGGACCCACCTCTCCGGCCTCACCTGGATTCTTCCTTTAAATCCACAGAGGGAGCGAGGACACCAGCCTACAGATGGCGCAGAGCTCAACCAGTCACGTTTCTACCAGTTCCACCCTGTCCAAGCTGCCACCATCCAGCCTGCACAGAAGTGACACACGGTCACTCTCGCTTGCGTAGAAAGAAGCTCGACTTGCGTTTCTTTCCCAGACCTGACTACTAGCCTCTGCGCTGGCCTGCCCGCCTCTGTGCCCGCCCCTTCCCCATCTCTTCTCCACACCGGGTCTGAAGGGACCCTTGCCCTCTGGGACAGCTGCCCACCACTCTCCGTCCCTGAGAAAAAAAGTCAAGTCCTCCCGTCCCAGGGGCCTGCCCTCAGCTGGAGCAGATGGGGGTGGGCCCGTCTGCAGATGCACTCCAGGTGGAAGAATGGCCGTCTCAGAAGATGCCTATGGCCCAGATAACTCCAGTCAAAGTGTTACTCCCTCGTTCATGTCTGACTCTTTGAGACTCCATGGACTGTAGCCTGCCAGGCCACTCTGCCCATGGTATTTCCTAGGCAAGAATCCTGGAGCAGGTTGCCATTGCCTTCTCCAGGGGATCTTCCCAATCCAGGGATCAAACCTGTGTCTCCTTATTGGCCAGCAGATTCTTTACTGTCTGAGCCACCGGTGAAGTCCAGACAACTCCAGGGTCAGAGGAAAATGTTTCTTCCCCAAACAAGGACACACTTATTCCAGCTTCAAATTCCTCCCTGGGATTAACGGACCAATACCTCCAAATACATGGTTAATAATGAAAGGGATTAATTTAACTAGACACAAGGCAGGGCCCTCCAACATAATTACATATTTTTACTGGCCTGAGTAGACAAGAAACTACAGACTAGAACAGTCAGTAGACATGTGTTTAATTCCATCAAAGAATGAAAGCTTCTACCAGATATAATTAACATGTGTCTTAAAAAACAAGCTCCCCAAGGCCAGCAATCTCATGTTTCAAGCCCTGTTTTCCTTTAAAGCAAATAATTATATGCATAAGAGCATCCATGTGGCTCAATCCAGATTTAAACAACCGAGAGTACATTTCTGATCTCTATTCATGCTCGTCCTGTTCAAGTGAAAACTCCTCTGGCACGCTTTAAATTTTATCTCCAATAATTAAACATGATCTTAATATGCTAAAACCTTTCAAAACTCTTTGAACCCATTGTTTACTTTGTCCCCCTAAGTTTCTATTCTGACTGTGGGACTTAAAGGCCTTTCGTTTTAATGACACAGGGGTGTGTTCAGTGTAAAAATAATAATTTCCACTGAGATCAACTAAAAATGTTGGGGTGGGGTGGGGATAAATGTATCATGGTTTCCTAATATCAGAACCACACACAAGTGGCAAGAAACTGTTAAGATAAATCCCACAGAAATTGCAATTCAAATTAAGCACAATGAGGAAGCTCTGCCAGAGGCCAAAACACAGTTCTCCCCGTCACATGTTTAAGAGCTCATTTAGGGAAATACACCTGGAATGGAAACCCTGGCCGCCTCCTCTGTCGAGGAGTCTGGAATAAAATCTACTCCAGGTTACACCTGAGAGCCTCAGGGTGGGTGCTGGGCAGTGTGGTTTTCTTCCAGGGGCACTTGCCTGGCTGTCTTAATCACACAGGTCAAGCACCTCTCCCTTCCGGTTCTCAGAGCCACGGAAAAGGGATAAGACCAGCGAACAGGGCACGGGGCGGTAGTACTACTACAGCGCGAGGCTGCTGTGTACACACAGGTCTCAGGATGACCGCCGACCGCCTGGCCTGGGAAGTTTTCTACTACGTAGAAAGGAACACACGGAGAATAGGTCGTCTCGGTGAAGCCGGAACTTCCTCCCACCAAAAAAAACCATACGGGAGCCGTGATCACCGGCCGGAGAGGCCAGTTCGGGTCACAAGGAAGCCCACCCGGTGCGGGGGGGGGGGGTGGGAACTTCCCCTAAGTAACCCCCCGTGGGGGACTGGGTAAGAGGTGGAGGCGGGCCGGGGAACTTCCAGGGGTTCCAGGGAGGAATAGAGGTGGGCGCCCCGGCCAGCGCACGGGGTACGCAGCGCCGTCACCCACC
>NW_011494628.1:302308-318115 GCF_000754665.1 Bison bison bison
CCCCACCCCAGAGTGGACCAAGCTGGTGTGACACCCACCCCCCGCCCCGGACTGTCCACCCCCGATCACTGGCCCCAGCGAGCGGACAGACACCACGCTCTCGGCCAGTTTGCCTCCTCTTAAATGAAAATATTGGGGAGACACGTGAAGGTGTTTTGGGTTTTTTTTAAGTATTACTGTAAATCTTTTCTTTGTCATCGGAATATTTATGACTATTGCCTATTTTTAATAAATATCACATCCTCGCCCCTTGTCAGGAAGGACCAGAAAGCCCGACTGCGCCTGTGTCCCGGCGGCGGGACTTTGCAGGCATGTCACCGCGGTTACTTCCGCACCTGCTGTCCCCAGGAGGGAGGTAGCAGAGACCGAATTACCCCCGTGCTCACCTCGCAGGCTTCCTCTTTGCTCCAAAAACCCAAGCAAGAATCACGATCTCTAGAACTCCAGTAACCTTTGACATGAAAGAGGTAAGTAGGTCATAAATTAATCCTTCCGGCCTCCTAACTTTGTAGGAAAGAAGGAAAAACCATAGCGTGGTGTCCACGACCTTTAAATGCTCTCCACACTTCCTAACCGCCTGCCCCCCGCCCCCAACAAATGTCCTTGGTCAGTAATGGGGGCTCATTGTCACAGAGCAATATTGTCACAGAGTGCCATACACTATTACTACTCATTTATAAAGCATGTAACTGCAGGGTGCCAGCTTCAGAAATGTTTTCATGAATGCATAAAAATAGGTTAGTATTTGCAAGGCACTTTGCACAGGGCTAGAGAATTCCATGGACAGAGGAGCCTAGCAGGCTACAGTCCATGGGGTCCCAAAGAGTCCGACAGAACTGAGGGACTAACACTTTCACTTTCCCACTTGGAACAGTGCTCAAATCATAGTGAGTGACTGCAAAGGCGTTGTTTTAAAACAGTACGTTTCAATTGGAACTGTCTGTCGGTGATGTGATGCTCTCAAGTTGCATTAAGGAGGTCTCCTGTGCGGAGGAGAATCCCACCGTCTGAATCCCACCTTCCTGAATCCCAGAGTTTCCTTAACGCTGACACAGACAGACAGAAAGAAGCCTGGTTTGCCTTTGCCCTTGATCTGGATTTGAATCTGAATTCTACTGTTTCCCTTGTGGCTCAGCTGGTAAAGAATCTGCCTGTAATGCAGGAGACCTGGGTTTGATCCCTGGGTTGGGAAGATCCCCTGGAGGAGGGAATGGCTACCCATTCCAGTATTCTGGCCTGGAGAATTCCATGGTCCATGGGGTTGCAAAGAATCGGACACAACTGAGCGACTTTCACTTTCTACCACTTCATTCCTGTAGGGTTTTCTGCACGCTATCTCACCTCTGTTTGGAGCTTATAAACCTGTGTTCTTAGCAGACTATCCCTTAGTGCCTGAAATAAGATTGTGGGATTTTTTGTTTGTTTGTTTTAAGTAAAACAAAATTTGATGGATTGTAGAGATGCTCTGCTTGTGTGGCCGACATGGAACATAGAGTTAGTGTTTGTAAATTCTGAGATCAAGTGTTCCAGGCCCTGGTGGATGTATGGGTCATCGTAATCCAGGAGATTTTCGGCAATGTGCCCAGTTCAGCAGTCCCACCCAGCAGACTTCGCCTTCAGAAAGGCGATAGGAGACCCTCTGTGACAAGGCCCTCTAGCTAGCAGCTCCCTGGTAGGAAAGAACGAATGTGAACTGGCAGAAAACTAATTATGCTTGGAGGCCACGTAGTCTCGAGACTTCAGGACCACAGGGAAGCACACGCAGCCAGGCCCTGGAGCTGACAGCGCTGAACTCCTCACCACAGAAGACCCATGCCTCTGTTGGGGTTATTTAGCAATCTGTAGCGATTTCAGTGTTTCCCCACAGTTGTTCTCCTCCCTCTTGTCCCGTGTGCCTAGTGTGGAAGGTGGGAAAGCCGTAGAGGTTCTCCGACGCCTCCTTGTCTCGAACAGTGCAGTGTCATAGCTATGCTGCCAACACAAGGAGCGCTGGCCCTAGATGGGGATGAACACCAAGGTCCAACTGCAGAAGGCTGGTGTCCCCACTGTGAGCAGAGAGGCCAGTAGGCACAACAGCTCTCTGGCATCAGCTGGACGTGGCCATGAGCCTGGGCTGCATCACCTGTGAAAGGAGGGGGTCAACAACTCAAGCTGCCCCCGACCTCATCTTCTTTTCCTCTGTGCTTCTACTGTCCCTTCCTCCGCCTTCTCATTGGAAGATATGAAATCGAAGAAAGTGTCACCAGCCCTGGAGCCAGGTTTCTGATTCTCTTCCATTTCCCCTCAACCAGGTAAGGCCCCCACCTGTGAATCCTGGGGTTCTGTGTGGCACCTGGAAACTGCTCCCCGGACAGATCATTGTCATTTGTGAAACTGTTAGTTGTTCAGTCATGTCCGACTCTTTGCAACCCCATGGACTGTAGCCCACCAGGCTCCTCTGTCCATGGGATTTTCCTGCCAAGAATACTAGAGTCGGTAGCCATTCCCTTCTCCAGGGTGTATTTCTAACCCAGGGATCAAACCCATCATTCATAGGGCTTAGCTTATTCCTGCAGAAATTTGATTTGACAAAAACCATCCCGTTCTTTGGATTTCTAAAAGGGTGTGCCACTTGGTGTGGCGATACACCATTTTCAATCAAACCTAGACACAGTGGTGACTGCACTCTGAAAGCTCTCATCACAGATAACGCTTTCCTGCTATATTAGGATAAAAAAAGAATGAGGTCTCAGCTCACCCTAACACCCCGGATGTTTCATCAGGGGCTTTCCTGTTAGCTCAGATGGTGAAGAATCCACCTGCCAATGCAGGAGACCTGGGTTTGATCTGTGGGTCGGGATGATACCCTGGAGAAGGAAATGGCTATACTATACTCCAGTATTCTTGCCTGGAGAATCCCATGGACAGAGAAGCCTGGCGGGCTACAGTCCATGGGGTTGCAAAGAGTGGGACACAACTGAGCGACTAACAGTTTCATGAATGACAATGATCTGTCCGTGGGTTACAGGCCATGGGGTTGCAAAGAGTCAAACACGACTGAGCAACTAACACTAACATTCCAGATGTTTCTAACTTTGTCAAGCAAAAGTACAACCTTTATGCAAAGACATTTCAGGTTCTAAACATTCTGTCCATATCCCTCAACATCCCTTCCTACCTTGAGCTTCTGTGGCCTCATGGTTTGTGCTGAACTTCCCTGCTCAGAGCATGGGCCATCACAGCAATAGTGCAGTGGCCTAGAACACAGACAGTAGAGACAGAGCATCTGTGGGACTGGCACCAGGTAATGAGGCTCTCTGGGCCTCAGTTTTCTCATTTGAAAAATGGGATCTCTAAGGAACTGCTGAAAGAGTTGAGATAATGAGAGCCCCCTGTGAAGTGCCTGGCTTATAATAATATGACTCCATAAAGGCTACTGCTTACTGTTAATACTCATCAATGATTTTCACCTAATGCATGCTCCACTGATACAAGCAAATACCAGAGGGATGACTTTATCAGCACTTGCTTTACTCTTTGACTCCTAAGAGGAGTCACTAAGGAGGGTGGAGGGGGAGCCACAGGAGCAATGGTATTTACAGATAGCTTTTCATGGTGCACCAACACCACACCCTCCCTAAGTTGGCATGGGGGTAGGAACTAGCCCACAATCCCATCTGCAAGAGCTTTGCTAGAATCCCGAGCATGGGCAACTCAGAAGAAGGACATTACTGCAAGCAGGCTCTCTCATGTGCTCCACTGTTGATGTTTTGTGCCAAATAAAGCTGTGTTTCAGGGGGTCACCCTGTGCATGGAAGGGATGTCCACAGAGTCCTTGGTCTCTACCTACTGGGTGCCAGTTGCACCCTTACACAAGCAAAAATGTCCCTCGATGTTGCAAAAAGCCTCTAGAAGGCAGAAATTGCCCTCCCTCCTTTGAGAGCTGCTAGCCTAGAGAGACGTCTGATCGTCTTGCACTGGGTGCTGGATGAATAGAGATGGTGCCATCCTGACAGGCAGGGTTCAACCTCAGCTGGTCAGCACCAGTTCAACTGGACCACTGTTTACCCCTTCTAATGGACTGGTGCCTACAGCATCATGCTTGTTAAATATGCTTCTTATAATTCCTGCATGGTTGAGCCTTAGCTGGGAGTTTCTTTAAAGAAGCAATGATGAAAGCAGATCTTAGTTGTTCGTGTAGCAAAGACAAAGTTCATTCCAAGACCATTATGGCGATACTTGCCTGGTGGTCTAGAAGTTAAGACTCCACCGCGCTGCCACTTCAGGGGGCGTGGTTGGATCCCTGGTCGGGGAACTAAGATCTCACATGCCAAAAAAAAAAAGGCGGGGAGGGACATCATGGTGGCTCAAAGTAGTCAGGTGGAAATTATTCTACCTCAAAGGCATCCAGTTATTCCCCGGTATGGACTTCTCACCTACCACTACCTTCTCCCCCATCTTCCCCAATCATAGTACAGAATGACATTGTAGACAGCTTGTCATGAAGGATGGTCACAAGCTATTCATCTACTTTTGGACTTTTCCAGAGCAACTTTTACGAGGTGATTCTCCTCTAGGTGTCTCTGTAAATAGAAATACACCACTTTTGATGATGTACCTTAGGCTCCGGGGTGAGGTACACACCCCATATTTCCCGAGAGGACGGCTTCAGATTTTGGGTCCCAGGGTGCTGGCAGTGGGGGTGGCCACCTGTTATTAAAAGACAGGCATCCAGAAGTGTTGCCCCTGGTATCTGATCTATGTCCAGAGAAGTCCCCCAACATGGGATGAGGGGGAGGGGAGCAGTCAAGTAACTGGGGTACCTATGGATTCAGGACTAAGGGAAAGATGAGGGATAAGTCAGGTTGTGTTACTGCCTGAAATGAGCCCAGCTGCCAAGTAGAATCACACAGCCGCCATAAGCAACAATCCGGACCACGTGTTCTTCGTGTGTTACCACCATCCGGCTCCAGCGACCACTCTGGGCACACCTGTCCTGTGCTCTGATCCAGCCCCAGGTAGGGAGACAAGCCTGGCATCCAACTGTGCTGGTTTTATCACATGGTCCCAGGACACCATGCCACAGGACAGCACTGCCTGTGTTCCCACTGCCCAGAGAAACTGTTCTCATTTACCCTTCTTTTAATCAGTCTCCTCTCCCATGGACTGAAGGATGCCATATGAGAAAACTGGCTGTAAAGAGAAAAGCCCTTCCCCTTCCAGGCCGGCCTTGACCCGGACATGTGGACTCTCCCCTTTGGTTGGTTGCTTCCCAGAAGTTTCCACACCAAGTCGCTTCAGGCAGCCCAACCCCACACCCTCCCACTGGGTCAAGCTTGATAACTCAGCACAGTAGTGATATCAAGCTGGGACCTCTGCTCTGCTTGTTTTGAGGAGAATATTCTGTCTCTTATTAAGTTTCCTATGTAAGTGTCACCAGACAGAGTTAGTCATTAGTTACCCTGAATAGCTTATTACTTAACCATTGATCATTCATCAGGCTGACTGAGTGGTATTCTAAGTGATTGTCACAAGGAACAAAGAAATATAAATTTCTTCTTTTCTTTCTCTGGGGTTGGGGAGGGGAGGGTGCAGGGCAGAGGTTCTCTGTTCTCATATAGAACTCTCAAGTTTTCTTTTTTTAGCTATGTATTTTTTAATATAAATTTATTTATTTTAATTGGAGGCTAATTACTTTACAATATTGTATTGGTTTTGCCATACATTGACATGAATCTGCCACAGGCGTACATGTGTTCCCCATCCCGAACCCCCCTCCCACCTCCCTCCCCATCCCATCCCTCTGGGTCATCCCAGTGCACCAGCCCTGAGCATCCTGTATCATGCATCGAACCTGGACTGGCGATTCATTTCACATATGATAATATACATGTTTCAATGCCATTCTCCCAAATCATCCCACCCTCACCCTCTCCCACAGAGTCCAAAAGACTCTTCTATACATCTGTGTCTCTTTTGCTGTCTCGCATACAGGGCTATTGTTACCATCTTTCTAAATTCCATATATATGCATTATTATACTGTATTGGTGTTTTTCTTTCTGGCTTACTTCACTCTGTATAATAGGCTCCAGTTTCATCCACCTCATTGGAACTGATCCAAATGTATTCTTTTTAATGGCTGAGTAATACTCCATTGTGTATATGCACCACAGCTTTCTTATGCATTCATCTGCTGATGGACATCTAGGTTGCTTCCATGTCCTGGCTATCATAAACAGTGCTGCGATGAACATTGGGGTACACGTGTCTCTTTCAATTCTGGTTTCTTCGGTGTATATGCCCAGCAGTGGGATTGCTGGGTCGTATGGCAGTTCTATTTCCAGTTTTTTAAGGAATCTCCACACTGTTCTCCATAGTGGCTGTACTAGTTTGCATTCCCACCAACAGTGTAAGAGGGTTCCCTTTTCTCCACATCCTCTCCAGCATATTGCTTGTAGACTTTTGGATCACAGCCATTCTGACTGGCATGAAATGGTACCTCATTGTGGTTTTGATTTGCATTTCTCTGATAATGAGTGATGTTGAGCATCTTTTCATGCGTTTGTTAGCCATCTATATGTCTTCTTTGGAGAAATGTCTATTTAATTCTTTGCCCACTTTTTGATTGGGTCATTTATTTTTCTGGAGTTGAGCTGCAGGAGTTGCTTGTATATTTTTGAGATTAATTCTTTGTCAGTTGCTTCATTTGCTATTATTTTTTCCCATTCTGAAGGCTGCCTTTTCACCTTGCTAATAGTTTCCTTTGTTGTGCAGAAGCTTTTAATTTTAATTAGGTCCCATTTGTTTATTTTTGCTTTTATTTCCAATATTCTGGGAGGTGGGTCATAGAGGATCCTGCTGTGATTTATGTCGGAGAGTGCTTTGTCTATGTTCTCCTCTAGGAGTTTTATAGTTTCTGGTCTTACATTTAGATCTTAATCCATTTTGAGTTTTATTTTTGTGTATGGTGTTAGAAAGTGTTCTAGTTTCATTCTTTTACATGTGACTGACCAGTTTTCCCAGCACTACTTGTTAAAGAGATTGTCTTTTCTCCATTATATATTCTTGCCTTCTTTTTCAACGTTAAGGTGTCCATAGGTGCGTGGATTTATCTCTGGGCTTTCTATTTTGTTCCATTGATCTATATTTCTGCCTTTGTGCCAGTACCATACTGTCTTGATGACTGTGGCTTTGTAGTAGAGCCTGAAGTCAGGCAGGTTGATTCCTCCAGTTCCATTCTTCTTTCTCAAGATTGCTTTGGCTATTCTAGATTTTTTGTATTTCTATACAAACTGTGAACTTATTTGTTCTAGCTCCGTGAAAAATACCATTGGTAGCTTGATAGGGATTGCATTGAATCTATAGATTGCTTTGCATAGTATACTCATTTTCACTATATTGATTCTTCCAATCCATGAACACGGTATATTTCTCCATCTATTATCAAATTTTTTAAGTCCTGTGTGAGGAGAAGATGGAGAGAGTAGCATAGAAATATATACATTATCATATGTAAAATAAATAGCCAGTGGGAATTTGCTGTATGACTGAGGGAGCTCAAAGTGGTGCTCTGTGACAACCTAGAGGGGTGGGATGGGGTGGGAGATGGGAGGAAAGTTCAAGAGGGAGGGGACATGTGTATACCTATGGCTGATTCATGTTGATGTATGGCAGAAACCAACACAATAGTATAAAGCAATTATCCTTCAATTAAAACTAAATAAAAATTATTTTAAAAGCCCTATATGCAAAATGTTGACATAGCAGTCAATTTAACCATTGACTTCCTAATTAACTATGGGTAGAATTTTTTAAAACAAAGGAAAAATACCTTGATTGACACTATGGCAACTTAAGTATGTTTACAGTGGCGCCTGACCTTCCATCTCCCCATTCATGGGATGTACTGCCATTCAAAAGAAACAGTTAGATGCAAATAGATGCAAAGCAGACACATGTTGCAACATGTGCAACATCTATTTGCATCAGGTGCTGCACCTGAGCAGCACCACCTGAGCAGCACCTCCACTCATTCTTATACTCATTCACCCCTAAAGAAGGAAAGAGTACGCAAATGCCTGTGGCAGCCAGGTTCCCACCCTCTCACCTGGCGAGCATCTTCTTGTTCTGCCTCTGACTCATGTCATCACTGACCCCCTCATCTGCACATCTTTCCTCATTCAGCCCCATTCATTTCCAGCGTTGGTAGGGAATGGGTAGGTAGACTGCCACCTACCCATCACAGGTGATTCCTCAGGAGCCTTCTTCTCCAAGATGGGTACCTCTCCTCACAGTGAACCGACCTTTCCAGGCTGGCATTAGTGTTCCACCCACATAAAGGAAAGAAGCAGTCCATGGGAGACCTTGTGTACCAGTTATGACTTGGTTGTTTTTCTGGTGCCCAAAATTACGCACAGAGTGCCCAGGTCTAAAGCAAACACTTCTCAGATGAAATCAACAGCAACTGAGAATACCAGAAGATGTGAGTTCTAACTGTACTATGGTTCAACCATTTTGTTTTGCTGTCACACAGTCTGTAACGATATGGAGATCATTCATTTTGCATTCTCTCCTGTGCCGCACACATCTGGTAATAAGGATAAACAAACTGGCTGTCCTGCCCACAGGTCAGTGTCTGGGAAAAGGCGGGCTGCTGATGACTCATGACTGGAATCTGTGTGTCCACTCACCTGTGCCAACGTTCCCGGACCTTCAGCGCCCATGCTGGGAACTTTCCCTGTGCTTTCTGCTCCAAAGACAACAGAAGAATATATATATATGAAGTGAAAGTCGCTCAGTCGTATCCAACTCTTTGCGACCCCCATGGACCCCATGGAGTCCATGGAATTCTCCAGTACTGGAGAATTCTAGAATTCTGGAGTGGATAATCATTCCCTACTCCAGGGGATCTTCCTAACCCAGGGATCGAACCCAGGTCTCCTACATTGCAGGCAGATTCTTTACCAGCTGAACCACAAGGGAAGCCCAAGAATGCTGGAGTGGTAGCCTATCCCTTCACCAGTGGATCTTTCCGACCCAGGAATCAAACCAGGGTCCCTGCATTGCAGCCAGATTCTTTACCAACTGAGCTATCAGGGAAGCCTATATATATATGTATATGTATATGTGTATATATATATATATATGTATATATATACATAAATTCCCTGTTCTCTGCCAGGTAATTCAACAAGAGTCTTTTAGGATGTTAATAGAGGATAATTGAGCATATGTGCTTTTCGAACTTGGGATCCCTGAAGAAATAGTTTAAACCCCATCAGGCCCACCTTTTATTAATACTTGCACACCTTATGTATCCTTTAAAAGCACCATTTTGCTTAACTCTCAAAGAAATCCCACAAGGTGGGGATTTTAATTTCCTTTCCCGCAGAAGAGGAAACTGGATATTCAGAATGTTAAGTGACTTTCCAAAAGGACTTCAGTCTAAACCCAGGTCCTTTCACCACACTGTAGGGCCAAAAGATAAACTCAGTTCTGCCCTAAATTATACACTTAGCTGGAAAAGCTGTCTGAAGAAATAATGACAGAGATTTTCCAAACTTGATGAAAAAAGATCAACTTGTAAATCCAAGAAGCCCAGCAAACCAGAAGCAGGACAAAGAAAAACAACCATAGTCAAACTACAGAAATCCAAAGGGAAATTCTTTCAAGCAACCACAGTCAGGGTCTGTCACAGGTCTATAAAATTAACCCTGGAGAAGGAAATGGCAACCCACTCCAGTACCCTTGCCTGGAAAATCCCACGGACGGAGGAGCCTGGTAGGCTACAGTCCATGGAGTCACAAAGAGTTGGACACAACTGAGCAACTTCACTTTCTTTTTTCACTTTGTAAGATTACAGAGCAGGTTACACACCACTGAATTAAAAGAGACATCGTGAACAGAAGGAGGTATTTGGAACACCATCTAAAAAGGCAGAGATGCAAAATAAAGAACTATATCAAACAATAAAGAAGTGTAGTAAGTTCTAGCATATATAAAGAGACAAGATTTAAGGACATAAGACTAAGACTTTTCCAGGAAACACAGATAAGATTTAAATGCTAAAATATCAGAATCCAAGTGGACTTCAAGTAGGGAAAAGTCCACAACTAGAAACAACACAGAGAAGCTATAGGACATGAAAAATGAAAGGTCTTGAACTTCCCTGGTGGTACAGTGGATAGGAGTCCACCTGCCGAAGCAAGGGACACTGGTTCAATCTTTGGTCCAAGAAGATTCCACACGCCAAGGAGCACCTAAGTCTGTGCACCACAGCAACTGAGCTCACACGCCTAAAGCCTGGAACTGGAGAAACCACCGTTTTGAAAAACCTGCTCCCTGTGACTAGAGAGTAGCCTGCTTGCAGCAATGAAGACCCAGCACAGCCCAAAATTAATTCATTCATTAAGAAAGACAAAAGATCTTAAAAGCATCCAAGAAAAAAAGCTAGATTACTTACAAAGAAATGGCAGTGAGAGTAAAATCTTATTTTTCAGTGTCCGTGGTATTAGAGTCAGTGACTTCACTGTGCTCAGAGATACTGAAGAGTTACCCACAGTCCTCTATACTGACACTGTCTTTAAAAGCAAAGGTTAAATAAAAACGTTTTCTGACTTAAAAACTAGGAGTGTTTTTCTCTAAGAGACACTCATTAAAAGGACATATTACAAATATATGGAGAAAAACCTCTGGTGGAATGTCCAAGGGACAAGAAGAAATTGAGAGTAAAGGTATCAGCAAATATAAGTAAATACAGATGGTATAAAATAGTGTCTAATTTAGGAGTGTGGGTAATAGAGGACAACTAAAATATTGAACAACTGGATGAGTGGTGCTTCGCAGTTAAGAGAACAGATACTAAATACAGATTTCTTCGGCTCAAATCCCAACCCTGGTGCTAATTATCTGGTATGTCCTACCCTGCTTTGTATGTGCTCAGTTGCTCAGTCGCATCCAACTCTTTGCCACCCCATGGACTGTAGCCCACCAGGCTCCTCTCCAGGCAAGAACACTGGAGTGGGTTGCCATTTCCTCCTCCAGGGGATCTTCCTAACCCAGGGATCAAACCTGAGTTTCCTGCAGTATGCTGAATTGGCAGGCAGATTCTTTTTTTTTTTTTTTCTTTTTTTTAATTTTATTTTATTTTTAAACTTTACAATATTGTATTAGTTTTGCCAAACATCAAAATGAATCCGCCACAGGTATACCCGTGCTCCCCATCCTGAACCTTTACCACGGCGCCACCTGGGAAGCCTAATTAGGCGAGTTTATTAATCTCTCTGTATGTCTATCTACATCTTTTAATATGAGGAGAGTAATAGTGTTTTCTCATAGGGTTATTGATGATGCTTAAATTAGTTAACATATGGGGAACCACTTAGAACCACGCTTGATATGTAGCAAGTGTTTTGTAAGTACGAGCTACGATTTTTAATAATTTTCAATAAAGCATTCTCAAGTCCTTGTGTTGTCAGGTAAAATACAGAATCATGGTGAGAGACTTTATCAAACTTCGTTTGACAGCAGTGATTAAGAAAATAAAAGTACTATTAGCAAGCTTCTTTTGATTGACTCGTAAAACTTGTGCCCCACTAATTTAAACTACATAGACTTTTCAAAACTCTACTTCTTAATCTGCACGATAATTCCGAGAAGTAGAAACCAAGCAGGTGTGGCAGATACAGTTAGTTGCCTCCCCAGTTTCAGTCTGCCTTTCTTGTATGCAAAACACTGGTTTCCAGTGGAGTATGAATGTGTCCAGCTAAGACCCTGACTCTCCCAGGTGACTTTACAGTTATGTGGCCTTAGAATCTAGTTTAGATCATTTAAGTGAAAGTCATTGGGTTGGGTTTCTGGAAAAGCCATGTTATGCTTTATGCCTTTAAGGCTAATATGTATGTGTGCTCAGTCACGTCTGACTCTGCAACCCCATGGGCTGTAGCCGGGCTCCTCTGTCCATGGGATTTTCCAGGCAGGAAAACCGGAGTGGGTTGCCATTTTCTTCTCCAAGGGATCTTCCCAACCCAGGGATCAAACCCTAGCCTCTTGCGTCTCCTGCCTTGGCAGGTGGCTTCTTTACCACTGAGCTACTTGGGAGGCCTTAAAGCTAATATGTGTTTCCGTCTTTTGACTGTGTGTGTGTGCTACTCATGCCTTCAAAGCTTCTGTATTGTTTACATTTTTCAAGCAACTTTTTAAAATAACAATAATAAAGCAAGATATAGAACTGTTTGCTATGTTCCCATTATAGTTGCAGAACTTACAGAAATAGCTATTAATATATGTTTGTTTATATGTTACAAACGCCTGATAAAAATACACACTCAGCTGTTAACAGTGAGTGATGGGGAGGCGGTGGGAGAGTGGATGAGGCACTTTTTTACGTTTTATTTGCTTCCGTTCTGTTTGATGTTTTTACAGGTTTGTATTCTGCTTTTGAAATCTAAAAAAAAAAATGCATCAGTAAATAAAACATATGCCAGTAAAGGGAAGGGGAAAGAAAGCCATTGCTTTCCAGCTCGGAAGGAAGCAAAGGAAGTGGTTCCAGGACTGGGGAAGACCAAGGAGACAGGACTGACTCAGGAAAGGGGAGTACGTGGATCAGTGATGCTGTGATGTCTGGGGGAGGCAGAGGGGGACGCACCCACATGATGGTGTGCACCTCCCCACGGTGAAGGAGAGACTCGGGGCAGGGAGTGGGGAGAAACAGAGATAGTGACTTTGGCTAAACGTGCAGAGGGAGACAGGAGTAGGGGTCCAGCTGGAAGAGTATGCAATAAAGCAAGTACCAAATAAACACCGGGGGGAATGGCCATGTTCTCATTTTTAGATGTGCCCTCCTCAGCTTTATCAGCCACTGTATTTCTGTGAAAACCAGAGTAATTTTCTTCAGTTAGAAACATGTTCTTTAAACTATGGCCATAGGCCATCTGTGCCTCTGCCTAGACAATGCATAGTGAATGCCTCTTCAAAATAGATGGCTTTCTATTACACTGTATCTCCATAGCAGGACTTGGGAATTAACTTTGCCATTGGAGAGAGGGAATTGTATTAGGGAAAAGAAAAAAAGTTTATATGATAAATTCAAGTGGGATAATAATACGATTTTAAGGAAGACTAACCTGAGAAAATGCACAGGAAGCATGCTATTTGTGTAAAATAGCCTTAAAAACCCATGCACAATCTCATCTTTGTGGATGCTATGCATAAAGAAATCTTAAGAGAGCAGGCCGAAGTTAAACCAGCTGAACTGGGGTGATTTTGTGTTTTCTGAGAGAAACATAATATACGAGAGACTTACGATCAGCTAAGCTCTTGCTGAAGGAGACACAGATGGTGGCTCTTGTGGTTTTTGCTTCTTATTCCCTTTGAGTGAGAATAAAATTATCATATTTTTGCTCTTCAAGATTCCTCAGAATAAAAAATTAATATACTCAGGAAATTAAAAATGAGTATACTCAGAAATTTCATTTCTAGGAATTTATCCTTTAAATAGAGTCACACATGTGCACAAAGATGGCTATGGTAATGTTGTTCATATTAGCAAAAACTCTGCCTCTCTGGGAAACAGAACTTTGCAGTTGATTAAAGCCCAGAAATTTTACAACTCTCTAAAATGGATAATGGGGGATGATTTATTTTTCTGTTTAATAGAAGAGACCCTTCAGTGTTATCATTTTCACCTGTAGGACATTAGCCAGTTTTCTATCAAAATTGGCAATGCTATTTCAGAATTTCTTTTTATCCATTGACTTTATAATTTTCAACTTGCATATTCCCCTTTTTTAATGTATTTTTAAAAATTATTTATTTATTTGCTGGCTCTGCTGGGTCTTTGTTGCTGCATGGGCTTTTCTCTAGTTGTGGCGAGCAGGGACTCCTCTCGAGTTGCAGTGCCTTCTCTTGTTGCAGAGTGCAGGCTCCAGGATGCATGGGCTTCAGTAGCTGTGGGCACGCAGACTCGGTAATTGTGGCTCCCAGGCTCCAGAGCACAGGCTCAGCAGTTGCGGTGAACAGACTTGGTTGCTCCAAGTTGCTCCAGGATCCTCCTGTATCAGGTATCTAACCAGTGTCTCCTGCATTGGCAGGCGGACTCTAACACTGAGCCACCAGGGAAGCCCGCATAGTCCCTCTTGAGCCAACTTTGTCATCCTGGTGGTTTTTTCATTAATGAATTAAATAAAACTTCAGTATATGTGAAGAAATCTTCTCCAATGGTTGTTTTTCTGGTGTGATTGGCCAGCATATTCTGATCCACGGAAAGAAGATGACCGTGGGGCCACACCTCCCCCTCCCACCTCACAGGTGAAGGGCTTTGGAAATCACGCAATGCAAGGCTGTGAAACTCACTAACCTACATACAGCTTTTGGAAAGTAGGTGAGTTCTGGTCACTGGACTTTTTCCAAAGCCATTTGCCTCAGGGGTGGGGGTCATTGTGTACTCAACACTTGTCGTCTGTCCTACTGGAAACAGGCCTAACCAGATTGTCAGAAAAAAGTGGTTAACCCAAGGTCTTCAAATATGGAAAGTTAAAAAATAAAACTGCAACAAGAAGCCTGCAAGATGCCATTAAATAGACCTGGACATTAGTGCCCAGCAAACACCAAGTATTTGAGACGCAGCCCTGTAGCCACTGAATGTAATCAATGGCCTTGATCACGATGAGATCGTACTGCCAGAAATTTTAGGGTCATAGCAGGTCATCTTTCCTTTTATTTGTTTACTTGGCTGTGCTGGGTCTCAGTTGTGGCATATGGGATCTTTAGTTGCAGTATGGGAACTCTTAGTGTGGCATGTGGGATCTAGTTCCCTGACCTGCATTGGGGTCTTAGCAACAGAACCACCAGGGAAGTCCATCTTTCCTTTTACAGGTGAATTTTTGGGAAGAATTTTGCATCTAATGGGTAGCATGGATCTGAGAACTGTCCTACCAAAGGGTCATCGCAGTTCACTCTGAGACTTTGACCCTCACTCCACCTCCCAAGGCTGCAGGAATTCCTAACATCCAGTCTGGCTTCCAAATGCTGAATTTCCATGATGGACTTGATCTTGTTTGTGAACCTAGGGCTGCAAATTGACACTATAGAATTTTATTCAGCAGAGTGGCAGTAGTTAAGGCAAGCAGTCCTGGCAAAGGTTCAGATGAAGAAGCATCTTCCTGTGTGGCAGGTAGGTGTGTGAATTGCTATGGCTTGTTTTGGCAAACAGGCAAGCAGTCTGGCAATAAGTTGCATAACTCATCTATTCCTCCAGGGCTCCAAAGAGGGCAGGCAGAAAGCAGTTTTCTCTCCCCTTCGTGGCCTTCCAGATCTCTTTTATTGTTTCTTTCTCGTCCCCACCTGAAATCCCCAGTAGCTGATGTAGCCTTTTCTGTCACTTTTAAATCATTTATTTAGTTTTTAATAAATGCAAAAAGGTTTATTTCTGACTCATTTTAAAAGTCCCTTGCAAATGGAAAGGCTGAGTCTTCTCCTCATCATCGTGACTCAAATGACAGAGCAACCACCGTCTCAAATGTTGTTGTTTAGTCGCTAAGTCATGTTTTGCAACCCCGTGGACCCATAGCCTCCCAGGCTCCTCTGTCCATGGGATTTCCCAGGAAAGAATACTGGAGTGGGTTGCCATGTCCTGCTCCAGGGGATCTTCTCCACCCAGGAATCGAACATAGGTCTCCTGGATTGCAGGGGGATTCTTGACCACTGTGCCACCAGGAAGCCTGTGTGTGTGTGTGTGTGTGTGTGTGTGTATGCATGTGTGTGTATATATACATGTGTGTATGTGTACATATATATATATATATATATATAATGTTCTTTTCCAGAG
>NW_011494628.1:318215-328131 GCF_000754665.1 Bison bison bison
TAATGTTCTTTTCCATTATGGTTTATCACAGGATACTGAATGTCCCTGTGCTATACAGTAGGACCATGCTGTTTATCCGTCTTGTGTATGATAGTGTGCATCTGCTAACCCCAAACTTCCTATCCATCTCTCCTCCATCGCCACCCTTTGGCAAACCCAAGTCTGTTCTTTGTGTCTGTGAGTCTGTTTCTGTTTCACAGGTAAGTTCGTTTGTGCCGTAGTTTAGATTTAGCGGAGAAGTGATATCATATGGTTTTCGTCGTTCTCTTACTCCCTCGATATAATCATCTCCACGTCCATCCGTGTTGCTGCAAATGGCATCATTTCATTTTTTTTGTGGCTGAATAACTTTTTAGTGTGTATGTATAGTGTATATAGTGTGTATACATATATATCTCACATCTTTATTTATCTGTCAGTGGACATTAGTTGCTCCTATGTCTTGGCTATTGTAAATAGTGCTGCTGTGAACTTAGGAGTGCGTGTATCTTTTCGAATTAGTGTTTTCGCCCAAGCCCAGGAGTGGGCTTGCTGGATCATATGGCAACTCTAGCTTTAGTTTCTTAAGGAACCTCCAGACCATTTTCCATCAACTAGATTTATTCTTGATATCCCAGGACGACATGGTCTGTGTGCTTCATGCACAGAGTTGATTTAACGCCCCTGGTCTCCACGAGGACTGTGGACTCCAGAACCTCTTCTCCAGCAGCCCCGAGTCCTTTCCTAAAGACATGTGTGCACCACTGCAGTGGCCAGCACCATCCGCTCATGTCGTATTTCAGGTCAGGGACAACGAAGCCTGGGATGTGGCACCCCAGAAACCAGCCAGAGCCCTGTAAACTTGCAAAGGTCAGAAGGTATCACTCTTGGAGTCTAGAAACAATCCGGACCACTTAAAGAATCCACCTGCCAACACAGGAGACTTGGGTTCGATCCCTGGTCCGGGAAGATCCCCTAGAGAAGGAAATGGCAACCCACTCCAGTATTCTCACCAGGGGAGCCTGGTGGGCTACAGTCCATGGGGTCACAAAAAGTTGGACACAATTTAGCAACTAAACAACAGCAAAGATGCAGTAGGAATAAAGAGGGTACATCCACTTTCTCTCATCAAGAGCCCTATTATGTTAAACAAAGGAGTAATACCTCCCACTCCTGAATTACCTTCCAGAGGACAGCCTTGGGAGAATTTACCAAAGCATGGGCTGTGAGCTACAGGCTCAGGGATCAATCAACCCTTTCCCTTTGGAGCAATGGCAAACATGGCACATTGCGTGGAAGCTGCTTCTGGAATGCCCTCTCTCAGCTAGAAAGGACAGGCAGCTTCAGTCTGATAGAATAACACATTTGTGCTTTGCTTGCAGAACTGAGCTTCCTCAGCACTCGTCCAGTTCAAGGTCAAGGTGAAACTGACTCTGGATTTAACCTCACTCCACGGAAATGGCTAAAAATGCCCCTTCCTATTTGTTAGCTGTCTTCATCTTTTAACTTTAAACCAGAAAAGTTTATGACAGAAGATTATGCAAGGAAAGTATTTTAGACAAGCCATGGCAAACGAAAACCAAGTCATTACAAGAATTAATCACTAGCCAAAAAACAGTCTGTTGTTAACTCCATTACGAGTTTAAAGCAGCTATTAAACCAAGGGCATTAGATTCTTCTAGCTCGTTTTCTCATTCCTGGCTTATCTCCAGCTGGCTTGAAATGCTAACACAGTAGCTGAGAAATTCACGGCAAATCCAAACACAGCCCAGATCTGCAGGACTTTGGGGTCTCTGGGATTCTCTGAAACAGTTGTCTCAAGTAAGTATCAGTCCTCAATTCTCAGTAAAAATGTCCCAAGAAGATGGTTTCACTCTAAAGAAGATACAGGAAAAGATACAGGATGTCAAGATGAGGTCTATGAAGCAGACATTTTCTCTGGACTTTGCTGCATGTCCTGTTGAGAGCCCCACCCACTGCACTGGTTAATAGCGTTTTCTTAATTAGCATCTTTCAATCTTCTTTATGAGACACAAAGCACTCTGAGTAAAGCGTGGCACATCAGGGACCAGGAATGTGGAATTCTAGGTCTGACTTCATCTCTGACTCAGAGGATCCTGGGCAAGTCCTAGCTTCTCTGCCCTCATTTTTTTCCGTCTCTAAAATAATTATGGCTCATCTGTATTATCTGATTTGTTAGGACAAATTTCATGACCACATCGGCATGAAATCTGGATGAAGCTGGAATTGAGAAATGGATCAGACACTCTTGATCGAGATGGTGAAAGCAGAGGCTGGAACCAGGACAGATAACTGACTCCCACCCAGGTTGAGGGTGGCACGGCGTGTGGGGGGAATCAGGGAGAGCGTTATTTTGAAAACATAGCTGTTGTTTGAAATCCGTAGTATATTTGGTTAAATTTAACTCAGTAAATTTCACAACATATTGTGATCTATATGGGTATATATTGTGTATTATGATTTTGGATGGGTAAGATAGCTAACACATTTTAGTTCTTAAGGGATTTTTTTTGGTCTTTTTAATTGTCCAAGTCAGACAAACACCCTGAATGACATTAAAGAGAGGGAGGTGAGCCAGATGGGTCTAATTTTGATATTTTGAGCAGTGAGCCATTTCTAGTCCTTACCCTTCCCAGAGATGGATGGATGAGGCAGACCCAGGGAGCACCTCTCTTTAATTGCACAGACATAAGAAGGACCGTTCCAGTCTGGGTACACCAGCCCTTCACACTTAAACCTTTTCATGTTGACAAGTGGAGCTGATGCTGCCAATTGGCAGAACACTGGGTTCTTTCTCAGATAATGCACGTGTCTTAGTCTCAGTACAGTTTTTAAACTGAAGGGAACTGCAGGCCTTATCACCCAACACTCACACACAGGTATTAACAAATGGACATGCTGAGCACTACTTAAATTACATTTCTTTCAGGAAAACAAGCAGCAACAACAAAAACATAAACCAATCATTGATCAAAAAGAAAAAAAAAAAGGATTTTGGAACAATCAGAAACAGAATCTACACCATTGGGAAAAGGTTCAATCTGTGATTCTTATTTATAGGCAGTCTTTGTGAGCATTCTTTATAGTTTATCTACATGAAATCAACTTGGGCTTCATCAATTCTGCTGGAAGAAAAAGAAGATGAAGTACTCCTGGAACCACCAGCAAGCACTCTGGAGAGGACAGATCATTTAATTGCATCATTAATTTCTAAGACATATGCATCACATTTGAGTCTGCAGAACATAACCTATTAGAGGAAGCCCAATTGCAAGTGCTCATAACAGAGAACACAGAAGACCTCATTCACCAGCCACCTCTCTTCCCTTTGATTTCTAGCTTCCAGAAAGCAGCAGTGTCGCCCAGCTGCAGTCGCAGGACCACCTCCCGGTGAAGTTAGAGTAAGGCGAACAAGGAGGGTCGTGGGTCCCGCTTTTGCCCTGTGGACAGTGTTTGATGTCTTAAGCCACGTGATGAGGACGTGTGTGTGTGTGTTAGTGGCTCAGTCATGCCTGACTCTTTGCAACTCCATGGACTGTACCCCTCCAGGCTTCTCTGTCCATGGGATTCTCCAGGCAAGAATACTGCAGTGGATTGCCATTCCCTTCTCCAGAGGATCTTCCCAACCCAGGGATGGAACCCAGGTCTCCTGATTGGCAGGCGAATTCTTCACCACTGAAGCCCTGATGAGGGCATGTGCATTTATTACTCTTTATTCCTATTCTTAGCATATCTTAAACATCGAGATAGTATATTATTTTTAAGGAAAACAGACCTGACTCTGCAGGCTTTGCAAAGTGATTCAGTCATCTTAAGCTATTTAGGTCTGTGTACTCTTTCTGGCTCCAGCGAGAATCATTTCATACAATTAAATTTTTCTCCACTCATCAAACATTAAAATCATAAAGATATATATAAAGCAAACAGCCAAGACAACACACTAGTCCTCTGGCCTCCTCTACTAATTGCACTCCCCTTCCCAAAGATGAGCACTCTGTTTCAGCATGCCTTTTCAGATGCTCTCTATATCCACACGTAGGCATATTCACGTGTTGTGCTTCCAAATGTAGTGTCAGCTTTGACCTAAGCATCCTTCCTTGGCTTTGATCGCTTACAGTTAACAAGAAGAAAGAACCGATGTCCTGGGTCAGAAGAGATAGGAATCCTGGAGAGAAAGACGAATCAAGAGAGGACAGCTGTGATCTCAGAGAAGGGAGCATGGCCTGGTAATTCTGCCTTAGGCTGTGTGCACAAACTTGCCCAGAATAGTCAGAGTGAGGGAACCGAGGGGCAGCGGTCCCCAGCTGGGGACCTGGGACCCTTTTATGGTCCATGATGCCTGGAGCGCCGTCACGTCCCTTGGCTTAAGGGTGGGCAGCTGAACAGTGGAGTCTGAATGACCTAGGCACAAAGAGGACAAAGCCGGGCAAAGACGCTGGTTTTAGGAGCAAAGCTCTCAAGAGGCTGCGTGTGCAGACAGCTCATGCCTGAGATGAGGCGGTTTCTGCAGGGGCCTTGGGTTGGGTGACTCACTAATGAGGGTCAGCGTGGATGACATAGGAGGGGTGAAGCCGTGGACTTATAGCCCAACCTAAAGACGGGTCCCCCTTCACCCCATGGGCAGCAGTGGGAGGTGTATCAGATCTCAGGGAGCCTGCCACTCTGTATCTGCCCTGAGGGACAAAACACCTCCTCCTCGGACTTCTCAGGAATGGGACTCTCTCGAAGCAAGACCAGGAAGCTGTGACAGCCGACCTGTCAACCCGCCCAGCTTGCTAACAGGGACCTCTGCTCCCCAGATGGTGACCACCTCCTGTCTCTTGGTGTTTCCAAGGTCATCTTTGCAAGCCTGTTGCCTTTCTCTCACTTCTTAACGTATCTAAACCGGAAGCTCTTGGTGGAGATTTTTTTTTTTCTCATATAGCCTAAGTCTTTATTGAATTTGTTGCAATATTGCTTCTGCTGTTTTATGTTCTGTTTTTTTGTCCAGGAGGCATTTGGGATCTTAGCTACCTAAGCAGGGATCAAACCCACACCCTCTGCATTGGAAGGTGAACTCTTATCCCACCGGACCAGCAAGGAAGTCCCTCATATAGCCTTTTTAAACTGGGTGTAATAATCCACATGCCATAAAATTTGCCCTTTTCAAGTGTACAATCTGATGGCCTCGGGGCAGACTGCCTCCTCCAGTGCCTCCTCTGGGTGCCTCTGGCTAGGCTCTGCAGAAGCTGTTTTGGGGAGCAGCTTCTTCTTGTATGTGCCCCCTGCCCTCCAGCAGGGATGAGCTGGAGGAAAGCAGGTCTGGCTCCCCCTGTGCCTGCCCCCTCCGGCCGTGGACCTGCCTTGACCGGGGCCTTGCAGGTCCACCGGCTCCCCGTTTGCTGTGAGCACAGGCTCGGATGTCAGGCAGAGAGAGAGGTCACTTAGGTAGACTCTATTGATTTTTGCCATCTTCTCGTTCCTCTGACTGTCCCCTTTCCCCTGGAGGAACAGTTAGGAAATAGCTAACAATCCTTGCAGCCAAACAAAGTTTCTGATTTTACTGCATTCCTAAAACAGTGGAAAAGAAATCAAGAACCGGGCCTCAAAAGGATCCCGTAGAAGCAAATTACATTCCTATTTGATGGTGAAGTGGCTGGCAGTCCATGCCTGCGGTATCTGATGTTCCCTGAGAAGGATATTGCTTGACAGTTGGAAAATAGGCTGGCCTGCACACATATCTTTCTCCTTGAGACCAATTAGAAAGCTCTGGAAACCTGGTTAAGGAAGGAATATCTGGTATTTAGTTCTGTGCACAAAATGATAACCCAACAACCAGAGGTAACTGTGGGTACACGTATTTTCTGAGAATGCAATAAACTGAATGCAATAAACTGAACTCCAAATTTACAAAACATCATCAAGTAAAGCATAGTTATTGGCGTTCCAAAACCATTCGGCATTTTTATCCTGGTGATATTTTGTTTTATGGGATGAGGCTGACAATAAACAGGTCAGAGACTGTAGACACCTCCATGCTAAAAATTCTTAGATTCATATGTGAATGCCTCAGAATGTAGAGTAAGACATACCTTCAGAAACTAAAGACCTTCAGGGTCGTGTGATTGCGTGTTTAAAATGTTTTTTAAACTGATGTTGTTGGGGGCCTTCCCTGGTGGTCCAGTGGCTAAGACTCTGAGCTCCCAATGCAGGGGGCCCAGGTTCAATCCCTGGTCAGGGAACTAGATCTCACATATTGCAACTAAGAGTTCACGTGCCACAACTAAAGATCCTGCATTCTGCAACTAAGACCAAATAAATAATTTTTTAAAAATTGATGTTGTTGGAAATTTCCCCCATAAAAGGTAATGAAAGTGATAGCTGGTAGAGTTCTAATAAAGCTGAGAGCTTAAGAAAGATGTTGAATTAGCCTTACTAGTCTTAGACAGCTGCTTATCTACCCTGGAAAGGTGAAAAAAACGACCAGCCTCATGAACCAAGGCAATAGTGTGAATCCACATTCCCTGGGACCTTGGTAAAAATACAGAGGCCCAAACATCAGCAATGGCAACAACAGGAATACAGAGGCTCAGGTCCCAGGCATCAAGCTTAGTCAGCAGATGTGTGTGTGTGTGTGTGTGTGAGTGTGTGTGTGCTCAGTCATGTCTGACTCTTTGCAACCCTATGGACTGTAGCCCACCAGGCTCCTCTGTCCATGGGATTCTGCAGGCAAGGATACTGGAGTGGGGTGCCATTTCCTCCTACAGGGGATCTTCCTGACCCAGGGATTGAACCCACATCTTATCTTCATGGGATCTAAAATCTAAACAAATTCCCTTGAATATTCTGAAGCACACTAATATTTGAGAAACCTTTTGAATTTTAAAATCAAGTAGACAATTGAGATTCAAAGGCCATCATCCTGTGACCTTGAGCAAGCTTGTCTCTAAAACTTAGTTCTCTCGTTTCACTTACTCCCTGGGCTGTTGAGAGGACTAAGTTAATGGGCTGTTTGTCTCAGGGCTGGCCATCTGGGTGCATGCTAAGTCACTTCAGTCATGTCCAACTCTTTGCAACCCCATGAACTGTAGCCTGCCAGGCTCCTCGTCCATGGGATTCTCCAGGCAAGAATACTGGAGTGGGTTGCCATGCCCTCCTCCAGGGATCTTCCCAACCCAGGGATGGAATCCACATCTCTTACGTCTCCTGCACTGGCAGGCGGGTTCTTTACCACTAGTGCCACCTGGGAAGCCTAGAGGATGATTAATTAATGTTACTTCCCTCATGAGGTTGCTAGGACTGCCATAGCGAATTACTATGGACAGGGCGGCCTAAACATCAGACATTTATTTTCTTACAGTTCTGCAGCCTGGAAGTCCAAGGTCAAGGTGTCAGCAGGGCTGGTTCTCCTGAGGCCTCTCCCCTCGGCTTGCAGCTGGCCGTCTTCTTGCCAGGTCCTCACATGGCCGCTTCTCTGCATGAGTGGCCCCATATTTCTTTCTCTTCTGATCAGGTCATTGGTCTTATTGGATTAGGGCCCCACCATGATGACTTCACTTAACCTTAATCCTCTCCTTAAAGCCCTTCCCTCTGAACACAGCCACACTAGGGAGTTAGAGCTTCAATATGTGAGTTTTGGTGGAGACATGACTCAGTCATAGCACTCCCCTTCCCTTCATCATTTGCCTTAGTTTGCATCTGAATCATCTGTAACTCAAAAGGACTGGTTTACAATACCAGTAAGTCCCCCACATACAAATCTTCAAGGTTTGAACTTGCAAAGATGCAAACGTGCTTGCCAGCCCCTGTACACCAGCTACTGTACTACTGTACTCCAAGGTACTGTAAGATTAAAAATGTTTTCTTTATTTTGGTGTTTGGTTTTTTTTACGTTCCCATTATTTGTGTGAAAAGTATCATAAACCTATTATAGGACAGTACTTATACAGCTGATAGTGTTAGTTGAGTACTTTGGACTTTGAGTACTTTGAGTACTTTGATGGACTTCCAAACCGGACTTCCGCACACTTTCAGAAGGGAGCTTGTTCGTACGTACAGGACTTACTGTACTCCTCTGATGAAAGCGCTGGCTGAAGGTGAGGTGAGGATAGGGTGCAGGCATTTTGCTGGAGACACGTGCTTCTTGGGAACCCTGTCCCCAGAACCCTGGTCCAAGATGATAGCAGAGACTCACTACTATTCTTAGCTAAAGGACCCAATGACTCTCACTAGTTCAGTTTCGTTTTTTTTTTTTTTTTTTTTTTTAATGACTTAGGTTGAGAAGTCACGGAATCCCTTGTGTCTAAATTCTGAGTCCTCGAATTTCCAAACTGTGAAGGGCTTTCTTTTTCTTCTAAAGATAGATCACAGCAGAGAAAAAGAAAAGTCTCTTCAGATTTCAAACATAGAAAGTGTAACTCAGTGATATATTATTTCCTGTCAGAGCGGTTATTTGCACCTATATTTAGAGTCCATAATACTCAGTTTCAGATGTGTAAGGCTTCGTTCCACGCTGCCTCGCCCTTCGCTGCTGCTCACGTGTCTCCTTCGTGGCTGCACCCAGAGCTCTGCAGAGGCCAGCCACATTGTGACAGAACCTGTGATGTGAACTTGATTTGTTCTGATGTTATACAGGGGCACCTGGCCGCCTCCGATCCATCTCCGATGTAACTGGCAACGCACCAAAGTGACTCAACCTGTGAATCACTCAAAACCAAGCTCAAAACCTGCAGGCCCTGCACCGTTCCCTTATTCACACTAGAATTAACATTTTTGACTTAGACTATGAATTTTACCTCTTTCCCAATCATGTCCCTTGGCTCTCCATTGTTTTTTTTCCCCCGTGAAACTGAAGCAGCCTTCTAAAAGTATACGCATTTATTGTATATCTTCCTCTACCCGATTTAATGTGTGCCACTGATTCCACTGAATTGTGAAGGACAAATTGAATGGAGAAGCCTGGAAGTAGGTATGTATTTATAAGAAAGTCCTGACTATTTTTCTTTGGTAACTTGATCAGAGAGGAAGCCTCCGTGTGGGGGCACTTCTGGTGTATTCGTTTTTAATATGTATATAATTTATTTATTGGCTGTGCTGTGTCTTCACTGCTCACAGGTTTTTCTCTATTTGCAGCAAGCAGGAACTACTCTCTAGTCGCGGTGCCCGGGCTCCTCTTTGTTGGCTCCTCTTTGCGGAGAACAGGCTCTAGGGTGCGCGGGCTTCAGTAGCTGCAGTTCCCAGGCTCGAGAGTTCAGGCTCAGTAGTTGTAGCACGCGGGCTTAGTTGCTCTGAGACATGTGGAATCGTCCCAGATAAGGGATGGAATCCAAGTCTCCTGCCTGGGAAGCCCCTCTTGGGTGTTATTGTGCGTTATTGTCAGGACCATCCTGACCACCCCAGTGGGCCGAGGCAGCCCCAAAACTCTCACTCTTCACCTTATTTATTGTTTGCCCCGCACTTGGAAAAGGTGCCCTATGGTTCAATTCTAAAATGTCAAAGCCCAGAGAGATCTTAGCCTCTCTCTCTTCCTCATTCTAATTAGCCAACGTTAAGCCACATAGTTGTCCAGGCAAAGTGAGTTTTCCTGGGCCTGGGCTCAGCCACGTGACTTGCCTTGGCCAATTGTATGTTGACAGAAGCGGTACAAGGAGAAACCTTAAAAAGTGCTGGTGCCGTGCGGCCAGCTGCCTTGCACTTCTGCCGTTGCTGGGAGAGGACGTGTCTGGCCAGCAGCGGGAACCAGGACGAGGAAAAGACACGCTTCATCTTAGCTAGGCGTCCTCTGCCAAGCCTAGAGCAGCGCTCGCCAGCTGCTCCTGGGAAGGGATCAGTTTTTCAAACATGTTATTTTGCTGTTCCTGCAGTTATCTGCAGTGCTTCACACCTTCAGAGCGCTCAGGTGAAGTCACCTGCACTCACTGTGGGACTGGGCTGCTGT
>NW_011494628.1:328231-356950 GCF_000754665.1 Bison bison bison
GTGGGTGTATGTTCTGCACATGTGGTCCACAGACCCCTTGCTCCCATTACCCTTGCCCTCCCTCCGTGGTATGTGGCTGCTGCCTGTGTACTCAGTGAGATGGTGGTGGGCGAAGGGGAACGTTCTTGGGTCACCTGAGGTCTTGGCTTCAGTCTTAGGCAGACCCTGAGCGTCTGAACTTGGAGGAGGGCTTGCTCAGTTGGTCCTGTGCCTTCCCCCAAGGACACACAGCTCTGCAGTGAGTGTGGAGGTGGCCCTGGTAGGAGAGAACTCCCCGCCCTCCTCCAGCGGCAGTCAGTTTTCACCTCTGTCCCTCTCTCCAGGATCAGTTAGTTTTCCTCTGGGACTGAGCGTTTTCCACCCCACCCCTGGCATCGCCCAGCTCTGGCCATGATGCCTCCCCCAGCAGCCCAGGATCTTTGCCTGGGTCCCCGGGGCATGAGAGCTGGATCCTGTGCCCGTGTGTCATGGAAGGGAGTGCCCCCGGGTCCCTGCCCCACCCCACCCTGTCTGCGAATCTCTGAGGGAGCCTGAGGAAAAGAGTTGCAGAGTGGGTTTGAATAGCCCGTATTTAGGCTTCCAGGAATTCACAGCCCTCATGGAGGTCTACACTTGGCCCTTAAAGAATCCATGATGTTTGAGTTGTTTTCTTCCCCCTGGCGTTAATGACGGCCACCTCTTCTTTGTGAGCTCCCACATGGGTGAAATAGTCCTCACATTCCATTTTCCTTGGAGGGCTTGTCACCACCGAATTTGGTTCACTTCATTGCCTGCAATCTTAAATCTGAGATGGGCTGAACCAGTGTTATGGTTTTGCTAATTACCAAGATTGTCATCATTAGGGTGGAAGCAAGGTTCCTTTGTGGCTCTCCATATCCCAAGCCCAGTTAGACTCCTCATGCCTTAGCTAATGGTCTGAAAACTTCTCTTTATGGTTATTTCCTTGGGCTTCCCTGGTGGCTCGGTCAGTAAAGAATCTACCTGCCAATGCAGGAGTCTTGCGTTTGATCCCTGGGTCGGGAAGATCCCCTGGAAATGGAAATGGCAACTCACTCTAGTATTCTTGCCTGGAGAATCTCATGGGCAGAGGAGCCTTGTGAGCTACAGTCCCTGGAGTCAGAAAGAGTCAGACACAACCAAGCAACTAAACCACCACCACCGTTATTTTCTTAACATTATCTTGATGCCATTTTGGTTTCTTCTTTCACCCCCAGAAATATTTAAAATATTTAATGTGTGTATGTGGATGCCTGTGTGTATGTGTTTCATTTAAGAAAACTAGGTAGTTTTTTTTTTTTGCAGTATTTCAAGTTTGATAGCATAGTGATTAGATAGTGTACTTGTACCTGTTCTTTATATATTAATTAATGCTTTTTGTGGTTGAATTTTGAAAATGTTCCATTTACATACCTTGTAAAATATGAAGACTTAATTTTTTTAGAACGGTTTTAGGTTCAGAGCAAAATTGATGGGGATGTGCAGAGATTTCCCATCTACCTGCTGCCCCCACACAGCCAGAGCATAAGGTACTTAAAAAAAGTTTAGAATCTGTTTTATGGTATAGAGTTTGCATCAAATCATTTTAAAAATAAATCGTTCAGATCTTCTCTATCAAAAATTATTTTGTATCTGCTAATCCTTAAGTTAAAAGACTCTTACTCCTTGGAGGAAAAGTTATGACCAACCTAGATAGCATATTCAAAAGCAGAGACATTACTTTGCCAACAAAGGTCCGTCTAGTCAAGGCTATGGTTTTTCCAGTGGTCATGTATGGATGTGAGGGTTGGACTGTGAAGAAAGCTGAGCGCTGAAGAATTGATGCTTTTGAACTGTGGTGTTGGAGAAGACTCTTGAGAGTCCCTTGGACTGTAAGGAGATCCAACCGGTCCATTCTAAACATCAGTCCTGGGTATTCTTTGGAAGGACTGATGCTAAAGCTGAAACTCCAATACTTTGGCCACCTCATGCGAAGAGTTGACTCATTGGAAAAGACTCTGATGCTGGGAGGGATTGGGGGCAGGAGGAGATGGGGATGACAGAGGATAAGATGGCTGGATGGGATCACGGACTCAATGGACATGAGTTTGGGTGAACTCTGGGAGTTGGTGATGGACAGGGAGGCCTGACATGCTGTGATTCATGGGGTCGCAAAGAGTTGGACACGACTGAGTGACTGAACTGAACTGAATCCTTAAGTAGGGGTATATTAAAATTTTCTCAATATTATTATTTTTTCTAAAATTTTAGACATAACTCTAACTGTTTGGAGTTTCTGTATTTTGGTGTTATTCATCTGGAATAATTGTTCATGATGGGAATTTCTTTGTCTTTTGTCTTCCCCTTCATCGAGAAAGAGTCGTTCACTTTGTCCTGTTAAGAATTCCTCTTGAAAGTCTTCATTCGGTATTAAATAACTAGGTATTTGGTATTAATAGCCAAGTGTCAGTAATAACCAATAGCTGCTCTGTTTGTGCTTATATTTGCAAAACATATTTTGTTCATTTTTTTTTCACCTTTTCTGGTCACTTAGTGTGATGATTGACATTTGGGAGGCTGAATTTTATCATTTGCAGGTTATAACTTCTTGTGTTCCTGGAACTTTGGCTCTGATGTCATCGTCACGTTCTGTCTTGAAGTCTTGTCTGTGCTCTTTCCAGGCTTCCTCACCTGTTCCTCCAAGTGCACCCTCTCCAGCCATGACCGCTTCAAGTTGCCATCACCTCCACCCGCACGTGGCGCCATTGCTCCCTGCTTATTCCAGCTGCATCCCTGGAGGCTCTAACAGTTCAAGGTGCACAGGAGTTCTCAATAAGTATTTCTTTAGTGAATAATGATGGGTGTACAATTAGTTAGGTTCATCGGGAAGAAATAGAAAACTCAAATATCAATGGCTTAAAGAGTTTCTCTCCCTCTCTTATTTAATCCCTAGGCCTTTAGGCATTTAACCCAGAGTATCTGGTAAGACTTTTGCTCTAAGAAATGTACAGGGACACAGATTCCTTCCAGATCATCATGTTGCATCCCCAGGGCATGTTTTCCATCCGCATGTCTAAGATGGCCCACATCTCAGGCCACAGGATGGGGGAAGGGTCAAAGAAGAGTCAGCAGAATCTCTTAGAGAAGGTTCCTGGGGCCTGCCAAAGATACAAATGCTTCTCCTTTTGTAGTCTTAGCCAGAATTTCATCTCAGGGCCATGCTGCCTACAAGGGAAGCTGGGATGTGCTGTCATAATCTGGATAACTTGGTGCCCAGCTAAAAATGCCATCACTGTGGAAGAAGAGGAAACCATGAACTGGGGCATCTTTAGCAATTGCAGAACACTAATCATGCATTGGAGAAGGAATGGCAACCCACTCCAGTGTTCTTGCCTGGAGAATCCCAGGGGCAGGGGAGCCTGGTGGGCTGCCGTATACGGGGTCGCACAGAGTCGGACATGACTCGCAGCAGCAGCAATGATCTGAAAAGACATAGTGTTTGTGGAAACAAGAGGACTGATGGGGTATATGGTAGTAGGAACAAGGTAGTGGTGGGCCAGCTACAAAGACCAGGAGGGGCTGGCCTGAGAAGGGTCTTAGACTGTCATGCCAAGACTTCAGATATTATCCCGGAGACTGTTTATCAGTGACGGTTCCGAAAGGAAGCAGACAGTTTGAAAGGGGTGAAGTGAGTTCAATGAAAGTGAAAAGTGAGTGAGTGAAATTCACTCAGTTCTGTCTGACTCTTTGCAACCCCATGCACTGTGGGACACCCCCCACCACCACCAGGCTCCTCTGTCCGTGGGATTCTCCAGATAAGAATACTGGAGTGGGTTGCCATGCCCTCCTCCAGGGGATCTTCCCGACCCAGGTATCGAAGCTGGGTCTCCTGCATTGCAGGCAGATTCTTTACCTTCTGAGCCACCAGGGAAGCTGAGTTCAGTGGAGGGACTATTTAAAGGTGGATGATGCAGGGTCCCAAGCAGCAGGCGCCACATCCCCACCAGGACTGCAGAGGCAGGTGGGTAACGTTGCTGGAACCCAACAACCTCACAACTCCTGTTGTAGGAGGTGGGCATCAGGTAGGAGCTGTGCCTTTGCAGAGGAGCACTGGCTCTGCAGCATGTGGCCTGGACACAGAACTGCTGACGCATCTGCAGTGCAAAACGAGCATGAAGACACCGTGTTCAAAAACTCTGAAGATGGCAACAGCAGAGCGTTAAACCAAATGTATTGCCTTCCTTGAGCACAGGGGGCCTGTGCCTTTTGTCCAGGTACACACCCATGAAGCTGGCCTTGCCTGGCAGAGAAGAAGCTGGAGGAAAAGCACCCTAAACTTCGCTCTACTCCAGCCCTCTTTCTTTTTCCCTTGCCTTCCATTGCCCACACCCAAGGAGAAGTCAAAGCCAAGGAGCCTGGTTGAGGCCATCCATGAAGGTGAGGCCGCCCATGAAGGTGAGGCCCAGCCAGGTAGGAGAGCGAACAGTGGGACTGCGGGAGCAGCTACAGAATACCAAGCTCACCATGCAGAGCCATTAGAGATTTTAAAGCAGAGTGACGTGTCCAGTTTATTTTTAGGAAGAACTTTTTGACAGCCGTGTGGAGAATGGATTAGAGAGCCTGAAGGCAGAAAGACCAATTAGGAGGCTACCATGATGGCTTCGTAGTCACTCTCCTTTTTTAAAAAAATAAACATTCACTGTAGAAATATATTTCTTATTTATACTGCTAACCAAGTAACACACACACACATATAAAATTTGATGTTCATGCAACAATACTTAACCTTATTACAAGCAAAGTATTCTGATTTCATTTAGAAATATTGGTTCCATATTATGGTAATCATTTTGACCATATGTGTAAATCAAACCATCATGCAGTACACCTTAAACTTACATAGTGATGTGTCAACTCTTTTCAATAAAACTGGTGGGCAGGGGAGTGGGAATGCTGGTTCCAAATCATTTAGGTGATTCTGTGAGTCACTGATGAGTCACAACTTTCAGTTTAAACATTAGTCTAAGAATGTTATAGACAGAACAGTGCCCCACAAAGATGCCCATGTCCTCTAAGTTTGATTGAGGACCCTGAGATGAGAGGTTACCTTGCATTGCCCAGGGCCCCCAAGGTATCAGTGCGTGGGTGCTCCATCACTAAGTCGTGTCTGACTCTTTGCAACCCTATGGGCTGTAGCCCACCAGGCTGTCCATGGGATTCTCTGGACAAGAATACTGGAGTGGGTTGCTGTTTCCTCCTCCAAGGGATCTTCCCAGCTAAGGGATCGAACCCACATCTCCTGTATTGGCAGCCAGATTCTTTACCACTGAGCCATGTAGGAAGCCCAGGGTCTTTAAAAGGGGGAAAGGGAGGAGGAAGAGATGTGATGAAAGAGACAAAGTCTGAGTGGGGCAGCTGGCCATCGCTGGCTTGGAGGAGGGAAGAAGGGGGCCATGAGCCAAAGAACACATACCTCCAGAAGGTAAATAAGGTTGAGGAGACGCACTCTCCCTGAAGGCTTCACAAGGAATGCAGTCCTGTTAACACCTTGATCTTCGCCAGTGAGACTCACAGGACTTTGACCTCCAGAACTGTGAGGTGATGAAAGTGTGTTGCTTTAAGTTGTTGAGGTTTGTGGTGATTCATTTCAGCAACAGCAAGACCCTAACTTGAGGAGTGAGGTGAAGAGGGTCAGAGTGAAGGCAGTTGGTGTGGGCAGGGAGGAGAGACGTGGGGTCAGCTCCTCTCCCAGGGCCGAGGACCACAGCCCCAAGACAAGTCACAGCCTTCCTTTGTCCCATGTGTTGTAAGCCTGGGAAAGTTAAAATGAGTATCAGAGACTTACAGGGGGATGAAAGCCTGTTGAAAAACTCTTGTTTTAGTGAGACGTGACTGTGAATTCAGGGTGGATAAACAGAATGTGCTGTAAACCTGTGAGCGGACCTTGAAGGAGACAGACAGGGCCACCCAGACAGTTTCTTCCTTTAGTCCCAGCTGCCCGAGGAGATTAACCTGCTGAGCATAGCTCTCACGGATGAGTCTGGAGTGTATTTAGAACTTGCAAAGTGAAGCAAACTATTGATTTCTCTAGAAATGAAAGAAGAAACTGCTCCAGAACAGAAGTCATCAGCCACACTGTGGAACTAGGAGATGAACAGTTTGTAAGATGGACAGACGAGCACACGAGTTAGTCCAGGATTGGTTGTATCAGTCATGGAACACGTGATGGGCAAACCAGCCACAGGACCTGGTAATGGTCAATCAGCTCATACTTTTAAGTATAACGATCAATCTCCACTCATAAGTTACTTGTTCTGAAAACACAATTCATTGGAAGATCAAATCTCACGATAACTAGGGCACGTGATTTAAAATAAGTCATTTACAACAGCAAGAGAAAATGTAAGGCAAATTGTCTAAGAAAAAATCTAAGGAGGCACAAGATCTTTATAGAGAAAATTATAAAACTGTAGAGATACATGTGTGAGCACTCAGTCATGTCCAACTCTTTGATACCCCATGGACTGTAGCCCAGCAGGCTCCTCTGTCCATGGGATTTCCCAGGCAAGAATATTGAACTGGGTTTCCATTTTCTTCTCCATAGAGACACATAACAAGATCTAATAAATGAAATCTGTTCCATGTCTGGCCGGGGTGACTATCTTAAAGATGCTGATTTTCTCCCAAATTTCTCTGTAAGTTCAAAGCAATAAGGAGCATTACCTCCTGAGTGTGTGCGTGCACATGCGTGTGTGTAACTTAGGAAGATACCTGTAAAGTGCGTGTGCAAGAGCAGATGGCCAGGAAGCACCACGACTACTGGAAAGGGAAACAGACTCATTCAATTAAACTAAAAATTTAAAAACTCAAATGTAATAGAAGTTGCCATAAATCATATGATAAAGTCAAACAGAGCTTGGGGGAGGAATTTGTAGATACAGGTAACTCATAAAGATTGAAAGGAGAAGGGGGCAGCAGAAGATGAGATGGTTGGATAGCATCAGTGACTCAATGGACAAGAATCGAGCAAACTCTGAGAGACAGTAAAGAACAGGGGAGACTGGCATGCTATAGTCCAGGGGGTCGCAAGGAGTCGGACACAGCTTAGCAACTGAGCAACAACAATAAAGCATCAGTCAGTGAGTCAGTCAGTTCAGTCCCTCAGTGGTGTCTGACTGAGACCCAGTGGACTGCAGCACGCCAGGCTTCCTTGTCCATCACCAACTCCTGGAGCTTGCTCAAAATCATGTCCATCAAGTCGGTAATGCTGTCCAATCATCTCATCCTCTGTTGTCCCCTTCTCCTCCTGCTTTCAATCATTCCCAGCATGAGGGTCTTTTCAAATGAGTCAGTTCTTCCCATCAGGTGGCCAAAGGATTGGAGTTTCAGCTTCAGCATCAGTCCTTCCAATGAATATTCAGGACTGATTTCCTGTAGGATCAACTGTTTGGATCTCCTTGCAGTCCAAGGGACTCTCAAGAGTCTTCTCCAACACTATGGTTCGAAAGCATCAATTCTTCGGTGCTTAACTTTCTTCACAGTCCAACTCTCACATCCATACGTGACCACAGGAAAAACCATAGCTTTGACTAGACAGACCTTTGTTGGCAAAGTAATGTCTCTGCTTTTTAATATGCTATCTAGGCTGGTCATAACTTTTCTTCCAAGGAGCAAGGGTCTTTTAATTTCATGATCATAGTCACCGTCTGCAGTGACTTTGGAGCCCCCCAAAATAAAATCTGTCATTGTTTCCATTGTTTACCCATCTATTTGCCATGAAGTGATGGGACTGGATGCCATGATCTTAGTTTTCTGAACCTTGAGTTTGAAGCCAACTTTTTCACTCTCCTCTTTCACATTCATCAAGAGGCTCTTTAGTTCCTCTTCACTTTCTGCCATAAGGATGGTGTAATCTGCGTATCTGAGGTTATTGATATTTCTCCTGGCAACCTTGATTCCAACTTGTGCTTCATCCAGCCCAGCATTTTTCATGATGTACTCTGCATATAAGTTAAATAAGCAGGGTGACATACAGCCTTGACATACTCCTTTCCCGATTTGGGACCAGTCTGTTGTTCCATGTCCAGTTCTAACTGTTGCTTCCTGACTTGCATACAGATTTCTCAAGAGGCAGGTCAAGTGATCTGGTATTCCCATCTCTTGAAGAATTTTCCACAGTTGGTTGTGATCCACACAGTCAAAGTCTTTGGCATAGTCAATAAAACAGAAGTAGATGTTTTTCTGGAACTCTCTTGCTTTTTCTACAATCCAACAGATGTTGGCAATTTGATCCCTGGTTCCTCTGCCTTTTCTAAATCCAGCTTGAATATCTGGAAGTTCACAGTTCACATACTGTTGCAGCTTGGCTTGGAGAATTTTGAGCATTACTTTACTAGCGTGTGAGATGAGTGCAATTGTGTGGGTCTGAGCATTCTTGGCATTGCCTTTCTTTGGGATTGGAATGAAAACTGACCATTTCAGTCCTGTGGGCACTGCTGAGTTTTCCAAATTTGCTGGCATATTGAATGCATTTACAGCATCATCTTTTAGGATTTGAAATAGCTCAATTGGAATTCCATCACCTCCACTAGCTCTGTTCGTAGTGATGCTTCCTAAAGCCCACTTGACTTCTCATTCCAGGCTGTCTGGCTGTAGGTGAGTGATCACACCTCGTGGTTATCTGAGTCATGAAGATCTCTTTTGTATAGTTCTTCTGTGTATTCTTGCCACCTCTTCTTAATATCTTTTGCTTCTGTTAGGTCCATACCATTTCTGTCCTTTATTGAGCCCATCTATGCATGAAATATTCCCTTGGTTTCTCTAATTTTCTTGAAGAGATCTCTAGTCTTTCCCATTCTATTGTTTTCCTCTATTTCTTTGCATTGATCACTGAGGAAGGCTTTTTTAAATCTCTCCTTGCTATTCTTTGGAACTCTGCATTCAAATGGGTATATCTTTCCTTTTCTCCTTTGCCTTTCATGTCTCTTCTTTTCACAGCTATTTGTAAGGCCTCCTCAGACAACCATTTGCCTTTTTGTATTTCTTTTTCTTTGGGATGGTCTTGATCCCTGCCTCCCGTACAATGTCACGAACCTCTGTCTATAGTTCTTTAGGCACTCTATCAGATCTAATCCCTTGAATCTATTTGTCACTTCCACTGTATAAGCATAAGGGATTTGATTTAGGTCATACCTGAATGGTCCAGTGGTTTTCCATACATTCTTCAATTTAAGTCTAAATTTTGCAATAATGAATTCATGATCTGAGCCACAGTCAGCTCCTGGTCTTGTTTTAGCTGACTATAAAGCTTCTTCATCTTTGGCTGCAAAGAATATAATCAATCTGATTTTGGTGTTGGCCATCTGGTGATGTCCATGTGTAGAGTCTTCTCTTGTGTTGTTGGAAGAGGGTGTTTGCTATGACCAGTGCATTCTCTTGGCAAAACCCTATTAGCCTTTGCCTTGCTTCATTCTGTACTCCAAGGCCAAATTTGCCTGTTACTCCAGGTATTTCTTGACTTCCTACTTTTGCATTCCAGTTCCCTATATAATGAAAAGGACATCTTTTTTGGATGTTAGTTCTAGAAGGTCCTGTAGGTCTTCATAAAACCATTCAACTTCAGCTTCTTTAGCAATACTGGTCAGGGCACAGACTTGGATTATTGTGATATTGAATGGAAACAAAGAGAGATCATTCTGTTGTTTTTGAGGTTGCATCCAAGTACTGCATTTTGGACTTTTTTGTTGACTATGATGGCTACTCCATTTCTTTTAAGGGATTCTTGCCCACAGAAATAGATATAATGGCCATCTGAGTTAAATTCACCCATTCCAGTCCATTTTAGTTCATTGATTCCTAAAATGTCAGTGTTCACTCTTGCCATCTCCTGTTTGACCACTCCCAATTTGCCTTGATTCATGGACGTGACATTCCAGGTTCCTATGCAATATTGTTCTTTACAGCATCAGACTTTACTTCCATCATGTCACATCCACAACTGAGTGTTGTTTTAGCTTTGTCTCTGTCTCTTCATTCTTTTGGAGTTATTTCTCCACTGATCTCCAGTAGCATATTAGGGAGTATATGGACTCCCATACTGGGGAGCATTTAAAGCATCAGTACCCAGAATATTTTAATAATTACATATCAATATGAATCAACCCACCCACTAAGTAAGCAGGCAATGGCAATTCACAAAAGAGGAAATCTGAACAGCCAATAAATATACAATGACATGTCCTACTTCACTAGTCATTGAGGAAATAAAAACAAAAATGAGATACCTCCTCACTCGCATAAAACAGCAAAACCTTTTCTATGTGACGATGTCAAATGTTGGAGAGGATGTGGAGGAGCAATAACTGTCATACTTTCCAGATAGGAGTGTAAAGAGGTCCAAGCATTTTTGAGAACAATCTGATGCTGTCTAATGAAGAGGAAGATTCCTAGCGATGCTCCTTTGAGAAACCCAAACATGTGCACAAGAAGACTCACAGTACCCTGTCATTTAGGCATTGTTTAACCTGGCAACAAAACACCCATCACTGCGAGACTAGACACAAAAATACTGGTATATTCCTCCCCAAAGAAGAGCTATATCAGGGACTTCCCTGGAAGTCCAGTGGTTGGGATTTTGCCTTCCAATGCAATGGGTGAGAGTTCAATCTCTAGTCTAGGAACTAGGATACCACATGTCTTACGGCCAAGAAACGAAGGTATTAAAAAAAAAAATGAAGGCAATGTTGTAGCAAGTTCAATGGGAACTTTAAAGATGGTCCACATCAAAAGAATCTTTTAAAATAAATCTTAAAAATGATCTTTAAAAAGTACTATGTCATAGCTGAAAATGAGTTCACTAGAGCCTTGTGTATTACCATAGATAAATCTCAGAACAATAGCACTGATCCAGAAAATCAAGTTTGTAGCAAAATGCATATAGTAACATGGCATGCAAAACAATGTTTTGCACACAAAATCCATATAAACATCTGTATAAAAGTCACAAAAACTTTTATGACACTAGAATGTTAAGCACCAAACTCAGAACGGAAGGTCTGGGAAAGAGGAAGGGGAATGCAGCTGGGGAGAAGCGGGAAGACACAGCAGGCTGTAGCTGTGATGTTTGATTCATACTCTACGCTCATTATTTTATTTTATATGTTGGACCTTTTTATATGATCTACTTTTGTCTAGTTTGTCCCACTTTTTCAATTCCATAATCAGTGCTCCCATTTCATTTAGTTTATATTTTCCAATTTCATCTGTCTTTTTTTTTTTGATGTTCTTTCTCAAGCCTTTATCAAGTGTAGTAGAAAAGCTTTTATATGCATATGTATAAATAGTATGCATAATATATATATCTTAGAAAACTTATGCCTATGCCTAACTAAAAATGTTAACGACATTTTTAGTCCCCTTGTTTGACTTAGTATGGATAGAATGCTAGATTTCTAACTTTTTAAAACAAAATAGATATCCAAAAAGCAACCCAGGTTTACTGTATAGCACAGGGACCTATAGTCAGAATCTTGTAATAACCTATAGGGGAAATAATCTGAAAAATAATATATGTGTATGTGTGTAACTGAATCACCCTGCTGTGCACCAGAAACATTGTAAGTCAACTATACTTCAATAAAATATATATATTGAGAAAAAAATCAAACCTTTCACCTTGACAATAAAGCCCCACAGTCTTGCCCCCCATCCCCAAGCCTGTCTCTGCCAACCTTTCCAATCTCTCCATCCATCACTCCCATGTACCACTGGGCTCTTGATATACCGTATACACAGTGACACCACTGTGTCATTTCCTGAATATATTTCTTTTCATAGTGCCATGACTTTATTGTTCCCTCCATGTGACCCCACCTGGGAAGCCATTCATCCTTCCACATTCATTTTGTGTATCTTCTCTGTGATCTCCAAGGGCTCCTTCTCAAACTCACATGCCCAGGAGTCATCCTTAGGTCTTCTTAGAACTCAGGTTCTGATTCTGCAGGTCTGGGTGGGGCCTCCATGAGGATCACATGGAGAACTCCACCCTTTTCCTCCAAAATCAGGATTCCTATGGCCTCCCCTACATTCCCTTACAGTATTCATTGCATTTTTCTGGGTCTTCTTTCTTAAAAAAAAAAAAAAAAAATGAATATCCATCTTTTCCGTGAAACTCCTAAGGCTAGTCATCTCCTAGGGTAGTTTTCCTGCCCTGGACTTCACTGAACTGTCAGCACCCAGCCTTCATTCTCTGACAACCTGAAACATTCCAACATTGAAAGCATAATTGCCTTTTGCACCTCAGGTAAAACCTTGTTAAATCTGTTAAAACATATCTGTTTAAATTATGTTTCATATCTCAGGCCAGTAGCAACAGGTAGGTAGGACAGAAAATGCAATATTGTGCGCAGATCAGGTCTGAATAAGTTCCTAATTACCGTGCTCAACGCAAAAGGCAAGCTGGAAACCCTGAAAGATGTTCCAATCCCTTAGGGCAGAGAAAGCCGTGGAGATGGGGAGAATTACTTACTTAGTCACAGGGCATGGATCTTGCTCTAGGCGTTAAGGTGGATTACGGGAGCTTTGCAGAACCTGTTTGAAGAAAATAGGCCCTCTGAGAGTAGGAAGAGCGAAAGGGCAAATGAAGGGCTGCCTGATGAGTAACTCTTAATGGCCTGCCCACGGCTCGCCCGCCACGCTGCCAGTCCCATCCGTGGGCAGGGAGCCCGCCTGACTGTGCCCGTGGCAGAAGCAGGCAGCTGAGTGGAGGGCGGTGGAGCCTGGCACCAGCTGGCACTTGCCTGCCCGAGTCCAGTGCTGGGTCTGGGTCTCGGCGGCTACGCCCCTTCTTGAGCAATTTTCATCTGTCAGGGTCCACGGGTGCCAGATTCAACAAATACAAATATTGCACGGGGTATATGTAGACTCAAAAAGTATTCCTTATTTATCTGAGATTCACATATCGTGGGGCATCCGTATTTCATCGGGTCACTGTCTCTGGGCCTTGCTTTCTTCATTTCTAAAATGGGGATGATAAGCTGATACACATAATAAAAGTTGTGGGAAGAAATGACTTAATACAGGGAACATGCTTAGAACAGAGCCTGGCTCCACAGCACATGCTCACCAAGGTGACTTTATTATTCCGCCTTCACGTCACTATCTTCAGGTTTGTCTGAACCGTAGACACACAAGTTCTAACTGATCACCCTGACTCTAGTTCCTTTTCCCTCCTTCCTTCCATGTGACAGCCAAGGAGGTCACTTGCCAAGGAGGTCACTTGCAAACAGAACTCTGAGCATGCCTTTTTTTTTTCTTTTCCTGGCCATACAACAGGCAGGATCTTAGTTCCCCCACCAGGGATTGAACCCTGGGCCCCCTGCAATAGAAGGGCAGAATCCTAACCACTGGGCAGTCAGGGAAGTCCCCCTGAGCATGTGTTTTCAGTTCTACTACACGTCTTCTCATGGCTCCCCGATCCACCTTCCTCTAACTGGGTGACCTTAGTGAAGGAAAATCAGAATGGAGCTGCTTTTCTCCACAGTGTGGGCGCTGAGGAGGTGTGGCTTCTGCACGTCTCAGCCTGGATGGAATCTGAACTTTTGACCACTTCTCCTAAGGATGATAGCCAGAACATCCGCTAGAAACTCAAGATTCTTGTCAGACCCTTGCCCCACTCACGACAGCCCATCCACTGACAGGACCCCTACCCTAAAGCAACCCGCAGCAGCTTGTCCCTTATGAACACGTACTCATTTCCTATGCCAGAGAACAGCCTCATGGCTTTTGCCCCTGTCTTTCGGTTTTATCCCCAATCTGTGTCTCCCAAATTGCAGTTCTTAAAACCCTTCTGATAAAGCTCTTTGTTCTACAAAGATTCAAGATAGCTTCGTGTCCAGCGCCTACAAGACTTGCAGCCCCTCACCTTTTCAGCCTCTGTTGCCACCACCCCTGCCCTCTGGGCCCCATGCCCAGCTCTTCTTTCCTCCCTCTGTGCCCTTCCAGGGCTACCCCGTCTATCTGCAATTCCCGTCCCCCTGTGGCCCCTGAGAGACAGCCTCGCATCCTCTGGAGCTCCGTGTTAGAGCGCCTTCTCTGGCAATTTCTCTAAGCCCCCATTGTGAGGCCTCATCCACCCCCACATTTGGGTTCTCATACCTTTCCTGCTCCTGTCATACTGTATTATAATGACTTCCCATTCTTACATTATATTTTCTCCAACAGGATAACGTCTGTGTGTACATTAATCTTAATCCACAGCCTAAAGTTTTTAGTTAGTATTTGAAGTATCTTAATCAGGAATTCACACATCAAGGCTGGTTATCAAACATTAAAAAACAAATAAATAAACAAAAAAACCCTGGCAGGAGTTTCCAGCCCAGAGGAGACTGCAGCAACTTCAAACACCTTGCTCACCATCTTCACCAGAGGCTGTGCTCTCTGGCTAAGGGATGTGGAAGCAGCTTTTCATTTCTGGAGTGGGCGGTGTTGAGGGAATATGGTGGACTTATATGGGCACCACTGTTCTGTCAAGAGTAGAAGAGAGGGAAACCCGAGTTCTCAACCCCACTTCACTCAGTCCTTCCACTTCCTGGAGGTTTCTGCCATCTGATTTGCTTAAGCTGATTTATTGTTGGCATACAGTTTCATTTGTCACCAGTGAAACTTTCATGCAAAGTGTTTATTGGAGAGCCTGAAAGAACAGAGAGCAGGGACTTACCCAAATTTTGGGGACAGCTGGAGAGACTGGTGTTCTACCTGCTTGCTAACAGAAGTTGGTTCATGTTTGGGAATGTGGCCTAAGACTTGCTCTCTTTGCTACACACACCTGGTAGGGACGGGGCGGCGGGCGGGGCTGGGGGGAGGCAGAATGCACCTGTACCCTTCCATGTGTCCCAAATCATCGAGGCCACCATCATCCAGCAAAAAGGACCAGACACAAGCTACACCAAATTGCTTCAGTTTGTGTACCTTCAGAGACCGATATTCAACACCTTTTTGACTCTGGCCCCTCCCCCTGCAGCTAGTACCACTGTGGGTGTTTATACTGAAGGAGCAGGAAAAAGCCAAAACCCTTTATTGCTGAGCCAGCTTTAAAGCATTGAGGACAGACCCAGACATCTGGTTAGCAAGTAGGGTCAGGATGAAAATATGTGGGGCTTCCCTGGTGGCTCAGCAGTAAAGCACATGCCTGCCAATGTAGGAGACATGGGTTCAATCCCTGGGTCTGGAAGATCCCCCTGGAGAAGGAAATGGCAACCCACTCCAGTATTCTTGCCTGGAGAATACAATGGACAGAGGAGCCTAGCAGGCTACAGTCCATGGGGTCGCAAAAGAGTCAGGCAAGACTGAGCGACTAAACATCAGCAACAATGAAAACATGTAGGAAAAGAAAGACTACACAAGAAAAGTTACCTTATGATATCTTTTTCTTGAAATTGTTTCTGTAAGAAACAGCTTTCCCTCTTGAAAATTCATACCATCCCATTAGCAGTAAAGGCATTGAAGAATCTTTTTTTTTTTTTTTTTTAAGAATCTTAAAAAAAAAAAAAATCCCTCTCATGCACTTTGCCTGTTGGTATTTTTCCTCAAAACCCATAACCTTAGTCTAATCATGAGAAACATCAGACAAATCCAAACTAAGGCACGTTCTACAGCACACGTGGACAGCACTCTTCAGAACCGTCAAGGTCGTGATAAACAAGGAAAGCCTGAAAAACTGTCAAAGACTGGCGAGACCATGGGGACATGATGACTAAGTGCCATGTGGGATCCTGGCTGTGCTCTTGGAACAGAAGGAGGACATTAGTGGAAAAGCTGATGAAATTCAGATATGACTGGAGCTTCACTGGCAGTACTGCACCAGTGTTAACGCCCTCAGTTCAGTTCAGTCACTCAGTCGAGTCTGACTGAGACCCCATAGACTGCAGCAGGCCAGGCTTCCTTGTCCATCACCAACTCCCGGAGCTTGCTCAAACTCATGTCCATCGAGTCAGTGATGCCATCCAACCACCTCATCCTCTGCCATCCCTTCACTTCCTGCCTTCAATCTTTCCTAGTGGGGTCTTTTCCAACAAGTCAGTTCTTTGTGTCAGGTGGCCAAAGTATTCGAAGCTTCGGCTTCAGCATCAGTCCTTCCAATGAATATTCAGGACTGTTTACTTTAGGATTGACTGGTTTGATCTCCTTGCCATCCAAAGGACTCTCAATTGTCTTCTTCAACACAGCTGTTCAAAAGCATCAATTCTTCAATGCTCAGCCTTCTTTATGGTCCAACTCTCACATCCATACACAATTACTGGAAAAACCATAGCTTTGACTATACAGACATTTGTCGGCAAAGCAATGTCTCTGCTTTTTAATATGCTAAGTTAGCTTTTCTCCCAGGGAACAAACATCTTTTAATTTCATGGCTGCAGTCACCATCTGCAGTTAACGCCTTAGTTTTGACTAACATACTACGATAATGCAAGCTGCTGATATTAGTGGAAACACCATGGAGGAAATACAGGAATTCTGTATTTTATAATTCTATAAAAAGTTTTGCAGCTTTTCCCTAAACCTAGAATTATTCCAAAATAAAAGCTCATTTAAAAAGGAAATGTGTTTTGAAAATAAAGGTAAATATTTGACTGACTGGATTTCTTTTAGAAAGACCTTTAGGAAGATTAACCAGATAATCTTCACAGTCTGCTTAAAAAACAGATGAGGGAGTGAACAGTTCTGCCTGATCCCATAAAGAGAGGAAGCCACAGGTCTGCTCCAGGCCAGAGACCTGGACTCCTGGCAGACAGACAGATGGACACTCCCTGTCACGGAGGCGGGACCAGAGCTCTGCCATAGCTCGCCTTTCTCACCCGATTGACTTCGCCCACCCCCTCAGCAGGCAGTAATCATGCCTCCCTCCCCTGGAAGTCAGGGCTTGTCGCTGGACTGCGGGCTCTTCTTCTGAGAAGCCTGAGGTGACTCATTTCCTGGGACCTCAGAGTCTCCATGCCTGGTCTTCTGCTCTTGGACATCTCAAGTTCAACCTTCCATCTTGCACATCCCTGCACTTGACATTGCTAGGGTAACAGTAGTAATGTCTTTGCTAAAACTGGGTGTGAGCTCCTTCCAAACCTTCACCTCCATCCTGACCCATGATGCCATGCCCATCCTTCAGCTCCCCAGACGGCAGCCGCCATTGGTAACCACTGTGTCCCGAGGTCCTCTCCCATCCTCTCTCCTCCCGACACCTCATCCTCTGTACTCCGGGAACTTCACAGTGTGTACACCCAAGAGCTGTGGCCACCTTGGAGAAGACAGACAAGAAACTTGTAAATAAGTAAGACAACTCAAAATACAGATGGGCATCATGAAGGAAATAAGCCAGCCTGCTTGACTTGCAGATAAAGTGTCCGGGCATTTATGTGGTGGCCTCACCTGAGGCATGAAAGGGAGCCGGCCTTGTGAAGATCCCTGGAGAGTGCAACTGTCCGGAGGCATAGCTAATTCAAAGGCCTTGGGGTGGGAATACTTGCAGCATTTGAGGGGAAGAAAGAAAAGCAGAGTGACTGGGGTGGGTGGGGGTGGTGACTGAGGGATGTGGAGGGTGAAGGAAAGGGTAGAGAGTGAAAGGGGGTGAGCAGCGGTGAGTGAGGGTGAGGAGGGGTGAGTGGGGATGGGTAGGGGGTGGGGGGATGAGTGGGGTGATTGAGGGTGAGTGAAGGGTGAGTGGAGTGATGAGGAGTGAGTGAAGGGTGAGGGGGGTGGTTGGGGTGAGTGGAGGGTGAGGGGGATGGTTGAGGTGAGGGTGATGGTTGAGGTGAACGGAGGGTGAGGGGGGCGGGTGGGCCAGGTCCACTCGTGCAGGATTGGGGGGTGTGAGGAGACGCAGGTTTCATCCTACCTGCTTCTTGTGTGTGGAACCGGGACAGCACAAAGGCCATGAGTGCCGGGCCCTGTCTCATGAAGGGCATTTGGTTTTCTCCCCCAGCCTCAGGAGTGGAGCTCTATGGGCCAGGCCTCCGTCACATGCCCCACACGTCGCCCTGTTGGGAAGACCGCATCTCCTGCTTCAAGGACGCGGGGAGGGGCTGCAGAGGCAGCACAGAGAGCTGCCCTGACAGGCGGGACCACACTTAGGAGACAAGGCAGAGGCCTCTGAGACAGCTTCCTTCCTCCTGGCTCCTTAGAGCTAGGAAACCAGTCTGGCATTTTACATCAATCAGACCATCCAGAGAAAGTCTCAGTGTCTCAGAGTGATTGAAAAAACAAATGTCTGTAACAAATGACAAATAGGTTAGAAAGTGGAAGAATTCATGGGGTGGAAGGAACTGGTTTATGATTCTATTTCCAGCCCATTAGCCCTGAGCTTTGAGAGGTCAGATAAATGGGTGTGATCAGTGAATTTCCTTCCTCTTTGTGATGGTAACCATAACAACAAGCATGTTTTGAACACACCATGTGAGCCAGGCACACAGTATGTTATCAGGCCATTTACCTGGAAATTTACAATCTTCATAACCACCCATTTTTCAGATGAAGGTTGGGAAGTTGAAGAATCTGCCCACGATCATGTCACTAGAAGATGTAAGATTCGAACACTGATTAGGAACCCTAGGGTCTTAATCCCTGCCCCTGGGTGGCCGGGCACCTCCAGTGTCTGCTCCAGGCCTGCTGGGCGCTGGTAGAGCTGCTCCCTGGGCCTGGCAGCTGCCCCGAGGCTGGGCCTGTTCAAGCAGGAGCTTGAACCCCTTAGGGAGCTGGCCACCACTGCCAGGGCTGAAGGCCAAAGTGAAAGGAGCCCAAGGACTGGCAGAGTCGGGATGATCGCTGCTTATGTTCCCCTGAGGGGAAAAGGGGAAGAAACTGTGGTTTTGATGAACGCATCTACCCTAGCCTCTGGTTGACTCCACACCCTACCTCATCTAGAAGCTTCTTCCTAGGTGATAGTTGAGATGTAAGTCTTTACTGAATTTGTTACAACATTGAATCTGTTGTCTGTTTTGGTTTTCTGGCTGCAAGGAATGTAGGATCATAGTTCCCTGACCAGGAATCCAACCCAGGACTCTGGGTGCATCTGTGTGGTGGATTGAACTGAGGCCCCCCAAAGGATACGCCCAAGTCCCAACTCCCAGAACCGTGAGTGCAGACTCACCAGGAAAAAATGTCTTTGCAGATGTATTTAAGAGGTGAAATCGCTCTAGGTTTCGGTTGGGTCCTAAGTCCTAAGACAGATGTCCTTACAGGAGCAGAGGGAGGTCTGGGACATAGACAAACAGAGAAGGTACAAGGTGAAGCTGAGGCTGGAGTGATGAGCATGGGTGATGAGGAAGCTGGGAGAGGGAACAAGGGTCCTCTTCCTCTGGGGCCTCCAGGGGGCCCGTGGCCAGGCTAGCACCAGGAGTTTGGACTTTTGGCCCCGGGAACCATGGAGGGTGATTCTCTGACGCTTTAAGCTGCCAGTCTGTGGTGATTAGTTAAGGTGTCCCTGGAAGCTAACAGGGTTCTGCCACCCTCATCCTTAGGCCTAACAAACTAGTTACACTGCACCCCCTTCGCGCCCCAGGCAGTGGCATGCAGTGCTGAGTTCCTCAGTCGTGTCTGACTCCGCAACCCCATGGACTGTAGCCCACCAGGCTCCTCTGTCCAAGGGATTCTCCAGGCAAGAATACTGGAGTGGGTTGCCATGCCCTCCTCCAGGAAATCTTTCCAGCCCAGGGATCAAACCTACATCTCTTATTTCCCCTGCATTGGCAGGCAGGTTCTTTACCACTAGCACACTTGGGAAGCCCCATCCCCTAGGCAAAGGGTTCCCAGATTCCAGGGAGAAATGGAATGGATAAGGGCAGGCCATCTTTGCCCAGTGCACTGGTCCTCGTGGGCAGAGCCTCAGGGCAGGACATAGATGCCAGCCATGGTCCAGCTTCAGAAAGGGCCCTCTTCCAGCGCTGGGGGCCCCCCTCTCCCAGTTGGACTTTGGGCAGCTCCTTCCCTGCTGGGGGCACAGGTCAGTCTGTCTTTGATGATTCCATCTCTTCTCCCCGCCTTTAGCCTCCAGGGGAGGTGCTCCCTGCCCCTCTCTGGACAGGGCCTGGTGGGGCCGCCCAGTGCATCTCACTCTGGGCCGCTTTCCCCCTTGAGTCTCCTAAGTGCTGAGTGACTCCAACTTCTCTGGCCCCATGTTTACCAACAACTTCCACAGACAGCTAATCCTATCCTTTCCTTTTGGATTTTTCTAGTTTCATCCAAAGTACGGTTTCCAAACCCACAAGGGGCAAGGGGGGGCACCTTATGGGTGGGGCTCCATGGGGACATCCCCAGCTGGTGCTACGTGAGTTGGTGCCACAGCAACATGCCAAAGTGATGTCCGTCAGCAGGCGTTTGACACGGGCAAGTGCATCCTGACCGCGATTTTTCTTTGTGTGTGTGAGAGAGAGAGACTGAGTATATGAGTGCTGTAAAAGTGTGAGAGTATGTGTCTCTTAGTGTCTGTGAGTGTGTGTATCTGTGAGAGTGTGTTGTGAGTGTTGTGTGTGAGAGTGTGTGAGTGATTGTGTGTGTGAGTGTGTGTGTTTGACACAGGCAGATTCATCCTGACAGCTCTTTTTCTTCTCTGTGTCCGTGTGTGAGAGAGAGTATGAGTGTGTGTGTTAGTGTCTGTGAGAGTGTGTGCATGTGTCTGAGAGTGTGTGTGTGAAACTGAGTATATGAGTGTTGTGAAAGTGTGAGAGTATGTGTGTTAGTGTCTGTGAGAGTGTGTATGTGTGTGAGAGTGTACGTGTGAGACTGAGTATGTGAGTGTTGTGAAAGTGTGAGTGTGTTTGTGTCTGTGAGAATATGTGTGAGACTGAGTATGTAAGTGTTGTGAAAGTGTGAGTGTGTTTGTGTCTGTGAGAATATGTGTGAGACTGAGTATGTAAGTGTTGTGAAAGTGTGAGTGTGTTTGTGTCTGTGAGAATATGTGTGAGACTGAGTATGTAAGTGTTGTGAAAGTGTGAGTGTGTTTGTGTCTGTGAGAATATGTGTGAGACTGAGTATGTAAGTGTTGTGAAAGTGTGAGTGTGTTTGTGTCTGTGAGAATATGTGTGAGACTGAGTATGTAAGTGTTGTGAAAGTGTGAGTGTGTTTGTGTCTGTGAGAATATGTGTGAGACTGAGTATGTAAGTGTTGTGAAAGTGCAACAGTGTGTGTGTTAGTGTCTGTGAGTGTGTCTGTGAGAGTGTGTTGTGAGACTGAGTGTGTTGTGAGACTGAGTATGTGAGTACTATGTGTAAGAGAGTGTGTGTGTTAGTGTCTGTGTCTGTGAGAGAGTGAGTGTGTGTGTTAGTGTCTGTGAGAGTGTGTATGTGTGTGTGTGTCTGTGAGAGTGTGTGTGAGTCTGAGTATGTGAGTGTTGTGAAAGTGTGACAGTGTGTGTGTTAGTGTCTGTGTGTGAGAGAGTGTGTGTTAGTGTCTGTGAGAGTGTGTATGTGTGTGTGTGAGAGAGTGTGTGTGAGTCTAAGTATGTGAGTGTTGTGAAAGTGTGACAGTGTGTGTTATGTCTGTGAGAGTGTGTGTGTGAGACAGTATGTGAGTGCTATGAAAGTGTGACAGTGTGTGTGTTAGTGTCTGTGAGTGTGTGTGTGACAGAGAGTGAGTGTGTGTGTGAATGTCTGTGAGAGTGTGTGTGTGAGACTGAGTATATGAGTATTGGGAAAGTGTGAGAGTATGTGTGTTAGTGTCTGTGAGTGTGAGTTTGTCTGTGAGAGTGTGTTGTGAGACTATGTGAGTGTTGTGAGTGTGTGTGTGTGAGTGATTGTGTGTGTGTGTGTGTTGAGATAGGAGGCAGTCGCTAGCCACCTAACATTTTGATGTTCTCACACGGAATAAAGGGAGACTTTGAAGTTCTTACTCTTTCCGTCAGCACTAAAACCCTGAGATTCTGTGGAGCTTGTCCCAGAAGAATTTAAGACCAGAAATAATGAGTTCATGGGTGCTTTCAACAGCTCACTCTTACAGAGAACTCCAAACCCACAAGAAAGAAGAAAGAACCCTCCCTCATCAACCCAATGTCTGCAGCGACCGCCTTTGGCAGAACGCACTGCTTGCTGTGAGGGACTCGCTCCTGTGGTTTGTTTTTAACAACATCTGTCCTTGAGCCACCTTCCGAGGGGCAAGGCTGTTTCCTGCCCACCTGCAGCGGGGCCCCGAGGCCCGTGTGAGCTTCACCCGCCCGCCAGGAGGCGAGTTGTCAGGCAGCCCATCTTGCGGGCCCTCCCATCCACTTCCAAGCCCTCTTCTGGGCAGATTTCCTTGACTGCAATGTGTGTGTGTGTGTGTGTGTGTGCACGCATGTGTGTGTGCACTCAATTGTATCTGACTCTTTGCAACCCCCTGGACTGTAGCCCACCAGGCTCCTCTGACCATAGGATTCTCCAGGCAAGAATACTGGAGTGGGTTGCCATGACCTCCTCCAGGAGATCTTCCCAACCCAGGGATCGAACCAGTGTCTGCTGTGTCTCCTGCACTGACAGGCGGGTTCTTTGCTGCTGAGCCCTGGACCGTGGTGCATGCTCACCAATGAGCTGGGATGGGAGGTCTGCTGCTGAGTGCAGCAGGAAGACGGCAGGGAGAAGAAAGCAGAGGGGGGGTTGGAGGGAAGGGAGGAGGAGAAGGAATTCTGGATTAGAGGTGAGGCCAGGACACAGGGAAGGGTTTTGGGGTCCCCACAGGCAGTAAGGGAACACCACGTCCTCAGGAAAGTGGGGAAAGGAGACAGGAGAGGGAAGGAGGCTTAAAATGTCTTCAAGGCTGAAGTTTGGCCAAGAGAGCCCAGTCCTCCTCCTCCCTCCCTCTGACACATGTGCCAGAACCACATGTGTCTCCTGCATTGGCAGGTGGATTCTTTACTGCTGTCACCACCTGGGAAGCTCCCTCTCCAATCAAGATGGACAATAAAACCAAGGACCTGCAGTGAAGAAAGAAATCGTCCCAGAGACAGGCCCACGCAGAAGCAGGAAGCAACGTGATGAGGGCTCCGAGGCACGGCCATCCGGCTCCGTCTCGTTCACTCCTGGATCCGCTTGGAGCCCCATCCTTCCAGACCCTCAGGACGTCAGAGGGACACTTACCTGAAGACGTTGTGCCCTCACGTGCCGGCCCCGTGGGAGAGCTTTGCGCTATTTTCCTAGCTGTTCCTCTTCGCTCTGTCTGCCTCATGTTTGTGGTTTGGGAAGGGGCGGAGAGTGGGTGAGTAGGGACTGATCTCCCGGAAAAGGTCCACAGCTAGGCTGCCCTCGGCTCCGTCCAGTGGAAAGACCAGCCCAGACACAGACCGCCCCCTGTGGCTTATGGGGATTGACGTCCAACTCTGGTTCCCAAGACAGATGATGGCAGAGGGCAGAGTGACGCCCTGGGAACATATATATCTGGATACGGCCTGAGAATCACATGGTCCAGTGCCGGGGTCCAGCCCCGGTGGATCCAGGGAATTCGAAGCGGGGACGGCGTCGGCGAGGATCAGGAAACAACTGCTTAATTAAACGTTAATTAAGGATATAAAGAGTAATAGAATAAGGACAGCTCAGTGAGGAAATTCAGTGGAGAAAAGAGGCTGAAATAAGGATAGCTCAGTGAGGAAATTCAGTGGAGAAAAGAGGCTGAATAATTCAGCCAGAAGGTGAGAGAAAGAACGACATGGGGAGACCAAGTTTCGGTGAACAAGGCCGGCACTTTATTTTCCAAAGTAGTTTTTATACCTTAAGGTATGCATAGAGGATAATGGGGGAAGGGGTAGAGTCATGCAGTAAGCCAGGCTTTCTTCCTGCAAACTTATATGCAAAAGTTTAGGTGATTTGCATCATCTTCTGGCCCGGAGGCCTGTTAACATTTTAAGATCCTTTCTTCAGAAAACTTCTTTTTCTCTAAAGGTGATTAGTCAAGCGCCACCTTCAAAAGCATTAGATAAAGTTGCATTCCTACAGAGCAAAGGTGTGGTGAGCTATAACAGGAAAAAGAATTAACTCAAGGGTCCCAGGTTGCAAACATTAAAGCTACTACTTACACCAATTATACTAATCAATACACTGCCAGGGACACAGCAGGTAAGGGATATGGAGACTTAGCAGCAAACATTGGCCCAATAAGCGAAAAACCCTTCACCAATACAATTTCTAATCAATCTTTTAACTGCTCAAAGGACTCTGTATTTAGACAGTTTAGAACATCTCATGCCTCTCACAGTTGGGAGGCTCTGAGCAATCACATGTGGCCGGAAAAACCTATTCAGGCAGGCTAGAGGACTTCCAAAGGAGTTTGTAGGTTGAAACACTGTCACACCCAGGAATTATTAACTGGAGCTGTAAGTTAACTCTTTTTTTTCAGAGAGAGGTAGTGGGGGACAGCCCCCCGTAAAGTCAGAGGTGTAGGTAAGAGCACAAAGCAGAAAGTAGGCAGACTCTGGTTTTGGGGGTAGATGCTCGAGAATTTCCAGGGAGACTCCTGAGGCTTGATCCCGCCTTTGCGTATGCCGAGCCTCCTTCCTCATGACCTTTGCCACAGGCGGAGCTTGCTCCCCACAGTCCAGTTATGATCTCGTCCTCCCGGCCTGCTCCCCACAGTCCAGTTATGATCTCGTCCTCCCGGCCTCCTTCATTCATTCATTCCATTCGGGACATGCTGACTGTGTACCTTCCCTGTGCTGGGCCTTGTGCAGAACTGCCCAACAAACCTGTCACGGACCCCACCCTGGACCCAGGGGGTTGGTTTCCTTTTCAAAGGTTGAGGAAGTGCCCAGGCAGGGGACGCCTCTGTCTCCTCCCTGCCCCCAGTGCATGGACATTGGGGTTCAGTGCCTGCCTCCCAGCTCCTGTTTGAACACGCCATCTCCTCCTCTGGTCTGCAGGGAGCCCAAGTTCCATCACCCCTGCGCAAAACAGGCTTTCTGGTCCTGGCCCCTGGCCTTGCTCTTAAGGCTTAGAGAGCCCTCTGTTGGTGACCCACGTGCAGTACACTGGCCTTGAGCTGGCTCTGGTAGCATATTCTGCTCCTGTGAACCCCATGTGTGCGGTTCACCTATCCAGCCGTCAGTCCGTCCACCTTAACAGCCACTGCTGAGCGCCAGGCCCTGTCCGAGGGGCAGAGGATATGAAAATGTAAAGGTAAACTTTCAGGCTTCTCACAGGTTTCAAGTTCAACTCTCTTCCCATGAATGAGGATCCTGGCGCTGGTGGATGGATGGTGCATTTGCAGTTCCATAATCTCTTTCGGTTTTTCCAGTGGTCATGTATGGATGTGAGAGGTGGACTGTGAAGAAACATGAGCACCGAAGAATTGATGCTTTTAAACTGTGGTGTTGGAGAAGACTCTTAAGAGTCCCTTGGACTGCAAGGAGATCCAACCAGTCCATTCTAAAGGAGATTGGTCTTGGGTGTTCATTGGAAGGATTGATGCTGAAGCTGAAATTCCAATACTTTGGCCACCTGATGTGAAGAACTGACTCACTGGAAAATACCCTGATGCTGGGAAAGATTGAAGGCGGGAAGAGAAGGGGACAACAGAGGGTGAGATGGTTGGATGGCATCACCGACTCAATGGACATGAGTTTGAGTAAACTATGGGAGTTGGCGATGGACAGGGAGGCCTGGCGTGCTGCAGTCCATGGGGTCACAAAGAGTCGGACACAGCTGAGTGACTGAACTAAACTGAATCTCTTTCACGGGCTTCCCCGGTGGCTCAGCTACAAAGAATCTACCTGGGATGCTAGAGACATGGGTTCGATCCCTGAGTCAGAAAGATCCCCTGGAGAAGGAAATGGCACCCACTCCAGTATTCTTGCCTGGAGAATCCCAAGGACAGAGGAGCCTGGTGGGCTATGGTTCATGGGATCGCGAAGAGTCGTACACGACTTAGCAACTAAACAGCAACAACAGTCTTTGTCAAAGGATGCGAGCTGAGGGACCCTCCAGTTAAGTGGACACTTTGTAGCTGTCCTTTGCGTCCTAGAGTTTCTGACCTAAAATGGGCAGATCTGTGTCCACTCTGACTCTGTGCTACATGTGGAATAATGGCTTAACTCTCCTGGGAGATGAACTCTTTCCCCCCAAACCTACCTCCACCCCCTGCCCCCAAGGACTCCTCATTTCTGCCCCCTAAGCTGGAGTCCAGGGGGCATGGGCGTGAGGACCCGCAAGCCCCAGTTGGAATCTCCTGCCTTCCCTCCGGTCGATCACTGCTGCTGGGCTGCACCTGCCCGCCCCCACACACAAGGTACTGGTCCCCCCCTCCCCAATCCTTCCATCTTCTGAAGGACAACCAGCACACCTTGACTCTCAGCAGTGACCACGGGGAACCTGGCACCCCCTTTCTCGCTCCCACAAGACTCAGAAAAATGCAGGTCCTGTGGTGTGGGCCCCTCCAGGGCCAGCGAGGGTTACCACTCCCCCTCAAAGTGAAGACCCAGCCTCTCCTTCAAGGGACCAGCCCTTCAGGCAGGGACCAGGCCTTTCTCAGTAGCAGAAACACAGAGGACATGCTCTTTTCTGTCCTTCTTTTGTGGTATTTCTGTGGTTTAAATCTTTCTAAAAATATTTTATTGGAGTACAGTTGATTTGCGATGTTGTGTTCATTTCTGGTGTACAGAAAATCAGTTATACATATCCACATATCCACTCTTTTTTAGATTCTTTTCCCATACAGGTTATTAAAGAACACTGGGTGGAGGTCCCTGTACTCCACAGCAGGTCCTTGTCAGTTATCTATTTTAGATAATTTTAGTTTGTGTTTGTTCATCCCAATCTCCCAATTTATCCCTCCCCCTCCTTGGTTTAACTCTTTTTAAGCTTTTAACACAGCATCTTTATTGAGATGGAATTCATATATTATACCAATCACCCAGTTAAAGTGGACAATTCAGTGGTTTTTAGTGTATTCAGATTCTTGCAACTATCACTGTGATCAACTTTAGAACATTTTCCTCCCCCAAAAAAGGAGGCCCCCCCTCCACTAGCTGTCACTCCCCACTTTCCCCCTGACCCCAGGATGTCCTCATCTACTTTCTATCTCTGTGAATTTATCTATTCTGGATAATTCCTATTGGAATCAGGTAACAGTGGCCTTTTGTGTCTGTCTGGCTTCTATCACAAAATAAATTTTTTTCCTTATTTTATTTGCACTTTAATTAGACTGGTAATATAGTTTATCAAGAAACATGAGACCCTTGCTGAGAGAGGGGTGCTTAACCATTACCCAGTGACATCAGGCACGAACAGGGCCCTTCTGGCCCGCCTGGCAAAGGCGTGGGCGTCTGGCTTTCATCTGAACGCAGGCCGCACCCACTGCGAAGCCCCTTCCCCAAACCAAAAGTGCCAGGTCACCCTCAGCCCCCTGGGGTCTCACCTACACCTGAAGTTAATTTACTTCCGGTGTTATTCACGTTCTATTCAACAGCCAAAGCATGCTCGTGACTGATGGAGAAGTAAGACTAATTTCCCCCAAAGAGATGAGAACCAGCAGTTGTATTTCTCATTTCAGAAGCATGAAATTTGACTGCATGGGGTACACACTGCAAAGGAAAGCAGACAGGGAAAACAGAGCTGTGATGACAAACGTGGAGGGGATCCGAGAACTGCGGGCAATCGGAACGAGCTTCTCGGAGGCTTAATTGGGCCGGTCACGCGTCACGGCTCTGAAAAGGGCAGCATAATGATTTACTGTTGGGCTGTTAAAGGCACCTGGCTCAGAGGCATCTCTGGCTGTGCCTGTCCCTCCCAGGACTGTTTGTGGTACTCTGGGGAATGTTCTCAGCAAATGAAAAATGTACTATTTTTTCAATCATAAGTGTCTGCTGGGTGGAGATGGAATTATGCCTTTTGGACAACAGCTTCTCCCTGAATCGACTGACTCATGAGCACGAGATACAGTTCAGCAGTGGATGTTTTTAACCATCGATACCCTCCCCACTCCACCCCCTGCCTCCCTGCCCTTCCTACAGTAAGGTGCCCAAATACGGAGATTTCTTATCAGCCATCAGCATCACTGCCTTCATTGTTAGTGCCCCCACACGAGAGACTCTCTACTCACAATTATATACAGTAATCAAGAAGTTATCTTCTGCAAATCCCTGGCTCTGATCACATGTCTGCCCCAGCCTTGAGCCTAACTTCTGTAAGAAACCGAGCGATGTGTCTATGTTCTGAATTCACTCCTGGGGCCAGTTTGGGGCCACCTGTCACAGCGTGGCCGGGGATCGCCCTGGGTGAGAGCCGGTTTAGATTTCCTGCTTATTCAGATGCAGGCTCCGTCCCTGGAGCCAGACGTTTCGTCTAGACGCTTCCAAGCCAAGAAGGCCCCCTGGTGCCCGTCCGGTTCTGGGTCCCCCGAGGCACATGTGTGCCTCTGGTGTCCCGAGCAGCTTTTGTTTGTCTGTGTTTTGTGTTTGAGCGCATCCATCTGGCTCGCCTTCTGCCACCTTTTCTTCTGTTTACACCCACAGTCTCAATTTGTCTTCCAGCTCTTTCCAAACCCATTATGCTAGGGACAGATTTAGCCCATTTCCCAGGCCAGATGCTCAAATACATCCTTTCCTGCATTAAAAATAATCTCAAGCAGGCTCCCAGCCAGCAGCAGGATTTACAGGCCCTTGGAATTCTAGGAGAAATCCGCAGAAACTTTTCTGATTTTGGCTCGGTCCCCCCAGATTCACTCCTCTGGAAGAAAAAAAGGCACTGATTTCATATGAGCGTGGAAAACATCTGAAGTTGTTGGTCTCTCGCAGACAGAAGACCT
>NW_011494628.1:357050-371990 GCF_000754665.1 Bison bison bison
TGATGTTCCTCTCTCATGAGGTCGTGCACCACTCCCTGGCAGGGCGAGCCGCTCCGGAGCTGTCCCCCTGCATTTGTTCATCTATCGCCTCCAGCCTGGGATGCTGGGGTTTTCTGGTTAGCACCATGCTCTCCACCTTCTTGCTGATTTGGGTGTGTACACATTCATCATATTCTCCTCGTATGTCGACTGTTTCAGCTGGGACCATTCTTTCTTGCCTCATCGGAAAGCTCCAGGAAAGGGCTTGCTGATGAAAGGAGTATGGTGTTCGGAGGAGAACAAGCTCCCATCATCACGCCCAGGGGAGGAAGCCAGGTTCTTGGCTGGAGCTCAGCAGAGAGTCACCGGGACAAGCATGCGATGCTGGGGGTTCCTCGCTGACGGGAGAGCGGCCCCCCAGGCAGGGACCTCTCCGTGCTCAGTCTCACACAGGGGCCACCCTTGGCTTCCCGGGGAGAAAAGCCAGCCTCAGAATCCAGCGTGGGAGAGACTGCGACCGACTCCCAGGGATCCTGATGAGGGGTCGCAGGTGAGATCCAGGAAGCTGCAGGTGATCTGGACTCAGGACTCACCAGAGGTGGAGTCTGGCCCCCTGGGCCACGGCCTCTCTGAATCCTCCAGGCTGCTGAGCTCCGAACTCAGGTGCCATTATGGTCCAAAGGCTGCACCCAGAATGAGGGTCCAGTGAGAGCCCGTGGGGCTAGAGCAGAGGGGGGATGCATCGCACCTGGGGGCTAGGTGGAGCACCCTGTGTGCCACCCACAGGCACCGCCAAGAGCCCCTTGTCAAATGTAAAGGTGGAGAAACGCCATCCCAATCACCCCACCCCAGGAGCCATGGGTCCAAACGTCGAAGAGAGAGGGCGGGGTCAAATGCCACCCTCGACTGTCCCAACAGCACTGCCCCGATAGCCCGAGGGTCAAGGCTTCTCCTTAACCTCATCGACCCATGGTCAATGCTGCCCCTGATTGTGTTCTTTGCTGTATCTATGACCCACTTGAAGTGAAGGGAAAGTCACTCAGTTGTGTCTGACTCTGCGACACCATGGTCTATACAGTCCATGAATTTCTCCAGGCCAGAATACTGGAGAGGGTAGCCTTTCCTTTCTCCAGGGGATATTCCCAACCCAGGGATTGAACCCAGGTCTCCCGCACTGCAGGCGGATTCTTTACCAGCTGACCCACCAGGGAACTGCATGACCCGCTTGGTGCCATGTAATGAATGTTTACTCTGGGCCACAAGGTAGGGGTCCTTCCTATGGGAGGGACGGCCTGCAGAGACCCCGAAGAGGATGCTGCTCCCCGTTCACTCACTCCTCAGAGTGGGGTCCGGGGCTGGCGGCAACAGCATCACCTGGGGACATGTGTTAGAAATGCAGAATCCAGGACCCCCAGCCCTCCTAGTCAGAATCTGCCTTTTAACCAGACCCCCAGGTGATTTGAGGCTTCCCAGGTAACACGACCCAGTGGCTGAACACACACACACACACACACACGGCAGGTCCTGCTGTGTGGACAATTTGGGATTTTCCCACAAGCAGGTTGGCACAGTGTCCACAGTGAGCCAGGCTTGTTCTCCTGCTTTTTATGGGGGGACAGTTACCTTCTTGTGCCCGCCTTCTCCTAAAAGTGTGCCATCACAGGCCACTCCCAGGCTACTCGGTTCTGTGGGGCGGCTGGAGGCAGCCAGCGACCCCTGCTCAAGAGAATTTCATTCTCATCATATGTATAAGGGCCGACATACTAATTTTGCAAGCATGATTTAAGTACTGGGGAAAGGTTTGTTCATTGGACAAGCAAAGTGCTTAAAAAAGAAAAGTAAATATATTTTCCTTGTAAATGCACTATGAAATGTTCAAGGGAGTTTAATTAGCCAGAAGTTCTAACCTGCCTGTGTGCTCAGTCATGTCCCTTTGCAACCCCATGGAGTGTAACCCACGAGGCTCCTCTGTCCAAGGGATTCTCCAGGCAAGTGAGTTGCCACTTCCTTCTCCAGGGGATCTTCCCAACCCAGGGATTGAACCTGCGACTCCTGTGTCTCCTGCATTGGCAGGCAGACTCTCACCACTGAGCCACTTGGGAAACTTCAAAAGTTCTAAAGTCCTTTTGTAAAAAATTACTTGAATTTAAATAAATTTTTAAAAAAAAGAATAAGCTTTGTTAAGTTCGACTCATAAGCTTAAGAAAAGCTGGGTTTTACAATGCATTACTTTTTTGAACACTGTATTAATTGAACACTGTATTAATTTTTTAGACACCAAAGTCACCTTTTTGGGGACTCAAATTCTCCTTTCAGGACCACAAAAAATGTGCAGCAGCAAAGGTACAGAGGAGAAACCAAGTGACATGCTTCCCTGGGGAAACATGGTTTTTCTTACCAGCTCTTCTGAGCCTCATTCTTTTCTCACTGCATCTGGTTTTGCCCTTTGAGGGAGAGAAGAAAAATGTGAGTTCTCTGTGTTGCTGGAGATTGACGATTTCACACGCTGAGCTCTATTTTTCTGCAGGAGAGCAATTCCTTCGGCCCCATCTCCTCCTAATAATTGATCTTCCATCTTGATTCCATCTTCCTGAGATATCTCATCTCCTTCTGATCCCATACTTCTGTGACTTCTCTTCCAAACACCAGACCCCCGATGTATCCACCAGCGGTCCCCAGGACAGGCTGCTGTCATCTCAAATTCAATACCTCTATACCACCTCCTGGGCCTCCCTCCCCTTTTCCTCGTCCGCAGGCTCAGAACGTCAGGCATCTTAACGCCTCTGCCACGGTCCCACCTCTCTTTACTAAGTTCATTCTTTCTTAGAAATTTCCGTAGCACTTCCATTACCATGCCTGCATGCTAGTCGCTTAAGTCGTGTCCAGCTCTTTGTGACCCCCTGGATTAGGGCTCGCGCAGGGCTCCTCTGTCCATGGGGATTCTCCAGGCAAGAACACTGGAGTGGGAAGATCCTTCAGGGGATCTTCCCAACCCAGGGATCGAACCCACATCTCCTGCGGCTCCTGCACTGCAGGCTGATTCTTTACAGCTGAGCCGCCGGGGGAATCCACCTCCATTGCCACCACCAGAGGCCAATTCCTTATTTCCAAACCACAAGAGCTTTTTTTGGAGGGAGGGCTTTTTTTTTTTTGATTGGTATATAATTCACACACCATGACATTCACTTGCTTAGAGTGTCCAATTCAGTGTGTGGTTTCTACTGTATCCTCAGATAGGTACAACTATGCTGCTAAGTCGCTTCAGTCGTGTCCGACTCTGTGCGACCCCATAGACAGCAGCCCACCAGGCTCCCCCGTCCCTGGGATTCTCCAGGCAAGAACACTGGAGTGGGTTGCCATTTCCTTCTCCAATGCATGAAAGTGAAAAGTGAAAGTGAAGTCGCTCAGTCGTGTCCAACTCCTAGCGACCTCATGGACTGCAGCCTACCAGGCTCCTCCGTCCATGGGATTTTCCAGGCAAGAGTACTGGAGTGGGGTGCCATCGCCTTCTCCAGGGACAACTATAACCACCATCTAATCCCAGAACATTTTCATCAACCCCCAAAGAAGTCCTGAAAATGACTTCTTAATGAACCTTATAGCTGGTGATCTTTGCACTTAACTAAATACAGCTGAAGGTGGATTTCGGGTTGAGCTGTGTCGGGTTCAAATGCAGAGAGTGTCGTGTTGTCCTTACCTGAGGCAACTGTGGTGCAGTGGTCCTGGACTCCAAACTCAGCAATATGACATTCACTGCTTTTGTGGCCTTACTATTTCCTGTGCCCAGTTTTATCATCCATAAAGTAGGACGACGACGGTATTTGTTGTTCAGTTGCTCAGTCGTGTCCAACTCTTTGTGACCCCATGGACAGCAGCACACCAGGCTCTTCTGTCCTTGACCATCTCCTGGAGCTTGCTCAGACTCATGTCCGTTGAGTCAGTGATGCCATCCAACCACCTCCTCCTGTTGCTCCCTTCTCCTTTTCCTTTATGACAATGTTATAGTATGAGAATAAATCAGATACACTGGTGCAATGGGAGCAATCCGTAAACACAAGTTGTTATTCTATGGATTTCTGATCCAACTGTATAACCTTAATGAATCTTAGAATCTTAATCTTGAGATGACGGCAGATTCACCAACGTTGCAAGAAATCATACAGAGAGATTCCTCAGCTTTCTCCAGTGAGTTCATCCTGAAAAACCACAGTGCAAATCACAGCCAGAAAATCGACCCGGATGCAGACAGATACCGAATGTTTCTGCCGCCAGAAGGACCCCTCGCGTCGCCCTGTGACAGCCCCTACTCACTCTTCAACCTCCCTGGGAAATCCCTGATCTGCTTTCTGCTTTGTCATTTCAATCACGTTAAGTCAGGATAGGTGGGATAGCTGCTTTTTACAGTGTTCAGTACAGTGGCTCTGGGAGATACACAGACTGGTAGCCTCACTTTAGAGTGAGAAAATGGACTTGGCCAGCGTCCCATAGGGTGTGCATGACAGAGCTGGCCCTCAGATCACCTAGATAAATATACCCTGTGCTTTCCCTCCGCCCCCCACCATACCATTCTGCCTCCTTTATAAACTCATTCATTCAACAAACATTTCCAGAGTGCCTGGGCTCTGCGGACCCAGAAATGATAAGAGGCTGGGCTTCCCTGGTGGCTCACTGTTGAAAAGCCCACCTGCCAATACAGGAGATGTGGGTTCAGTCCCTGGGTCAGGAAGAACCCCTGGAGGAGGGCATGGCAACCCACTCCAGTATTCTTGCCTGGAGAATCCCTTGGACAGAGGAGCCTGGCGGGCTATGGTCCATGGGGCTGCAAGGAGTCGGACACGACGAGAGGCTGAACGAAGACAAGGTAACGGCGTCCTTATCGAGTTTGTTCCCCGGGCTCTGAACCCTGCTCCTATCCAGCCAACACCAAAGAGGACGCAAGCATCCTGGGTTTCTCAGGGGGCAGGATCAGTTCTATTGTAGCTCACAGCCCTGCCCTGGGGCTTATTCTCCACGGGTCTCTGCATCTTTCCTTCTCTGCAGCAAAGGGTCCTTCCTGGTTTGCTGCTGAGCGGCTTCCACAGTCCGCTTCCTGCCCACACCAGCCTGGAGGTCCAGAAGCTTCTTTTAATTTTTGAACCATCTCTGCCCCTTGAAGTTCACACTGGTGATGTACCCATCAACACAAGCCTTGTAAACACGGTGTGGGTTTCCCCAGATTCACCAGGAATTTATAAAAGTCACATTTACAGATATTTTGGGACGGGGCCCCATCTGGCTTGAGATTCAGTGGAGGACGCTGTGGGACCCCACCCGTGAGAGTCTTAGAAGCCTTCTGACCGGCTGAGAGGTCTCCGAGTTGTGCTCTAACTATTCTTGGAGTCATGAAAGAGGGGACCTTTTCCCTCACGGTCATCTTACTTTGAGAATAATTTGTCTTTCTGGAAAGACTGGGAGTGTGAAACAATTTAATTCTGAACCCAGAAAATCCTGGCTTTTGAAAATTATATTCTGTGAGTTATATTTGAAAACTGAAAATTTCTTCTTTTAGTTCCTTTCTGTCTGTCCCTTACCTGCTGAAAGACAGCAGTTTGCACTTTCCACATTCTGCCCGACACTTCCTTAGCCAAACCCACTGTCCGTTGGTCATGGACAGCTTTCTTTTCCACCTTTCATTTCCACATCTGTCACAGTTTAGCAGGTGACAGCTTTACTAAACTTTCCGCTGCTACATCCATATTTTTTTCCCCTCCAGCTTCCAATAGCAATTTCCTCACGGCTCTTTCAGAGCTAATAACAATCTTCCTAAAATTCTTTAAGCGGTGGCATAGGCTTAAAGCCAAGGCCTTTCGATTTACATTTTAAAATGTCAACACCCCATTGCTGGTATCAGTTTCCATTTTGGTTATCTATTGCTGTGTGCCTCACCACCTGAAAACGTGGTGTCTTAAAACAACCATGTTTTGTTATTTATCATTGTTCCCTGGGTGGACTGGTCACGGGTGGCACTTGCTGGGTCTTTCATGTGACGGCAGGCAGATGTTCCTGGGGCATATGAGACCAGAGAAAAAGGTCAGGGTGTGACCCCAGAAGATTCGTGTGCCTGATTAAAGAACTTGAACTTTAAAACACAGTCAGTGGGGATTCCTGGGAAGAATTTTGAGCAAAAAAATGAGGTTATTAGCTCTTTCGTAAGAAAATAATGAGAAGCCACGTGGGGATGGGCGAGGGAGCGCCCGAGAGGCGCAGGTTGTTAGAAGGCCTGGGAGTGGGCAGAGGCTGGTGGGGGTGAGAGCTGAAGTGCAAGGACACGGCCACGCTGGTATTCAAGGCACCTCCCAACCGAACATCCCCACTTCCGGTGTTTACTTTCTCAGTGAAGGGCAACCACAGTCTATCTAGTGCAAGCCAGAACCCTAGGGGCCATCTGCAGCTCCCGAGATCGAGAGCATCATGTACCCTCACCTTCCTGGGGCGGGGTCTGATTCCCTGTCCCACTGTCTTTGCCCTCTGCCACTTGGCATCCCTGGGCTGATAGTATATGAGCAGACTCTTTTCAGGCCTCTTCTCACCAGAGTCTTGAAATGTGCTTGTGTGTTTTGGCTTGGCCTCTTGTCCTTCTGTTGTCCACCATGGAAGAGCTTGCCCCAGGTAACTGCAGCTTCTAGAATGAGAAACACATGCATCGGGACTTCCCTGGCGGTCCAGTGGCTAAAACTATGCACTCTCGGTGAGGAGGCCTGGGTTCGATCCCTGGTCAGGGAACTAGGTCTCACATGCTGCAACTAAAGATCCTGCATATGACACTAAGACCCAATCAGTTCAGTTCAGTTGCCCAGTCGTGTTCAACTCTTTGCAACATTATGGACTGCAGCATGCCAGGCTTCCCTGTCCATCACCAACTCCCGGAGTTTGCTCAAACTCATGTGCGTTGAGTCGGTGATGCCATCCAACCATCTCATCCTCTGCCATCCCCTTCTCCTCCCACCTTCTATCTTTTAATACAGCCAAATAAATAAATTTAAAAATTCTATTTAAAAACAAAGGAAATGCATGGATCCCAACCAACCTGAGACGTATAACAAGAAAAAGAAATGATCACTGTAACCATGGAGAATTTGGGTTACCCAATATTACAGTGGAAACCACTGATAACTGTTTGTTATTTCACTGCAGTGCAAACCTAATCAGTATAATTATCTTGTACTTCCCTATCTACTCCTCCCTTTAGTGCCGTCAGTTTACCTCAGTAATATCTCTGGAACCTAATCATATCTGTCTGTCTGCAAGACCACCATTATCTTAGCTCAAACTCTGGCCCCTTTTTCGCCTGGACCTCGGCAAAGCCTCCTGCCTGGTCACACCTCTCTGGCTCTGGCCCCTTAGCGTACAGCGCTCCACCCTGCAGCTAATATGACCTTTGAAAAGAACCAGCCTCATTTTAAAGAGTCTCGCCAATCTCTTGGCCCAGTTGATGCTTTGATTCTCACTCTTCTATGACAATGGAAGCTTCCTTATCCACGGTGCCCCTGTCCCCACTGGGGCACACCCAGGTTACCATTTCACCATGAACTCTTGGGGGCAGAACTGACACATATCAGGAGCCTTTGACCCAAGGGGGACAGTCTGTTTGGGCTGAACAAGGGTGAAGTCCCTTTTGCTGGGCTTAGGATGTGGGGAGAGCACGCAGAGAGAAAGATGGTCCCTCAGCCCAGGCAGCCCCCAGCCGTGAACTCTCCCAGGGTATAGACAGGTTGCCACGTGGGCCAGGGTCCCACCTGGCGCTTCTGGGGCAGAGGGTGGACGGTCCCTCCATGCCCTCCTCTCTGTACAGTTCCCGCAGGCCAGCAAGTCCCTCTGGCTTTGTGCTCAGGCTCCCCCTGTCCTCGCCCCCCTGCCCCCGCACCCCATACAGTCCGGGTTAGGATCTGCTCACTGCGGATGAACTTCAGCCCCTGACGTTCAGCCCCTGGGACATTGCCTTTTGATTCCCTGGATGCTCTGCGCTTACAAATCAGAGCTCCGGCTCTCACAGCTTTTATCTCTGCACCAGAAGCCAGTAGCCAAACCTTGACCCCGTCTTTTGTCTTTGCCGTTCAGGAAAGCAGAGCCTGCATCCTCCCCTAGGAAGAGCCGTGCTGGTTTAGGAGCTCAAAGAAGAAAGGCACAGTAAGACATGAACAGATGTGAAACACATCCTAGCCTGATAACATCACTGTCCGTCTCCACTTAGACTACTCGATGGCTTCCTGCTGATCTTAAGATAAGAATGAAATCTTCATCATGGCCCCAGAGAGCCTGAACCGTCTGGCTTCCGGCTTCCCCTCCAACTAATCGTCCCCTCCAGCCCCTCCAGCCCGCTTTCCAGGCCTCGAAGGAGCCACACTCCCTCCTCTATAGAGTTCTCCTTCGTCTGGAAAGCCCCTCTAGCCATCCTTCTCCCATCCCTCCACCCCCCAACCCCCTACCCCTCCAGCCCCTTCCCTCCCCTGCCCACCAGGCAAGACCCTGTGATAAACTCCCATAGCCTCTCTCCTTTTGAGGAATTCCTTTCACTTGCTGGGTTATTTGGCCACCATCTGTCTCTTCCTGAGTCTGTAAGCTGTGAGAGAATTAGTATGTTGTTGTCTTTTTCATCATGAGTTTTTCTTTAGTGAATGAACAAGTGAATGGGATAGATGGATGAACGGATGGATGCAGGGGTGGTAGTTACTGGTTAAACGCAATCTCATATCTCTGGGTCCTAATCCAATTTGGTTCATCAGAGAACAGACGCAGCCTGATGAATGGTTGGAACATTTGCTGCCTGTTTGGGTTTGAAATAGAAAATTCAAGTCCTCCTAAATCACTTGGTCCCACCCACTGGACATTTTATTGCTTAGGGTTTTTCTTTTGTGCTGGTCCTCAAGAGCTTTTACTAAAATTCCGATAATTCTAGGAAAGTTCAGTCCTCTAGGGCTATATTTCAGGCAGCAGAATTCATAGCTGAGCCCTGGAGATGAGAGGAGAAGGAGGATGGGGAAGCCAGAGAAATGAGAGGTGGGGAAAGGGGACAGACGACCAGGGAGACTCTAAGAGTCAGCTTCTCAGATTTGCCAAGATCCCATCCTCTGACTTTAAAGCCTCACGACCCTGCGAAAAGTCATATTGCTGTTTTGAATTTTGCCCCAAGTGACAAGGGTACAAAAACAAACAGGAGAAATTCCTTTCAAGGTAACTGGAAGCACATTTATCTATTTTTCACTATTAGAGAAATGTTGTCAGTCACGTGCCTGGCCCCGGGCAGGGCACTAGAAATAGAGAATGAACAGAACAGACCATGTTTTTACCACATAGGATAGTGGGGACTTCCCACAAGGTCTTTTAGAGAAAAAGACATGCATTCATCGGGCCCACCCAGACTCCCCTGGCTTGAAACTGCCTGGAAGCAGTGGGGCAGGGGTGGGGATCAGGGGACAGTTGGGGACCATATTGTTGGGAATCACAGAAAGCATCGAAAGGGAAAGGAAAGAATATTCTCCTTTTCCATCTTCTAAAATTTTTGGTGCCAGGACGTGGGAAGATGAGGGGAGAGGGGGACGTTGGAAGTTCCAACTGGGAAGTCCGGTTGGAAGCCGGACTCCAGGAAGTGTCATCATTGTGGTTGGAGTCACTCTGATGGCCTGAAGCCAGCCTGTAGTTTGAAGCTTTGCTACAAATAGAGAAAACGTGTCTAGTCTGCAGAGGAGAGTTTAACTGACTGGAGGTGGGACAGTCAGTTAAATCTGCTGCATCTTATTTCATTTCTCTTGTTTCCCTTTGTTCCTGGTTTTCAATTTCTACCCTTCTCCAGTTACGTAAGAGCTGCCTCTTCTAGCATCCTACCCTTAATGAAATCCCTTCTATTCCTTTTCTTATATTACACATTCTTCCACCCCCCCCCACCACCAGGCCATTACAGACGGCACGTACAAAATACAGCGATTCTGCAATTTCAATAAAAGCCATGTAATCGCTTCCTAAAGCACTGCTATGCTTTGAAAAATCAATATTCCTCTATTGGCAATTTCCCATAATGTGGTTAGTTTAACAAAATAAAATTTGAAAAATCAAAACGTTGTGAGAACAACTGCATTCTTCCAAGTTCTCTTTAATCTCCTACCCTCCAGTGTTTCTTTCATGTCCTCCAACCTCACTGCTGGCGAAGGGAGAAAGTCAAGGAGAGCTGACCTTGGACCGTTTCAGAAGAAAAAGTATATTAGTCAGGGTCGCTTGGCTGTAAGTGATAGAAACTCACCGGGAGTTTAGCCCAAATGGGAAAGGTGTGGAGGGAGGGGGTGGGCTTGTTAGCAGAGGGAGGGGAGAGGGGCCTGGCAACAAAGTGAGCAGACGTCTCCCCATTGAGACCCAAAGCAAGTAGTCCCTTCGCACACCCACCCTCAGCTGGGCATTTGAGGGTGGTGGGGATGAAGCTGGAGGAAGATGCTCTCCTGTTTGGAGAAGGTTTCTGGGCTCAGGGGTTGAGGGTGGTTAATTAGGGGAAATCATCATCTTTTTGCTCCAGGGTTCTTCAGGGTCCTGTTCTGACTCCCCCACTTGGCAAACAGGAAGAGGTTGCAGCAGAGCTGTCTACAAGACCTGCATCCACTTTCTCACCAGCAGAGCTCCCAGCTGCCGGTCTCTACCTTGGAGCTGTGCATGGCTTGATCACCCCACCTCCATATGCCAACACCAGGGCACTCTACTGGACAGACCTGACCTTTCTTCTTCTTTTTAATTTGGCTGCATCAGGTCTTAATTGCGGCATGTGGGATCTAGTTCCCTGACCACGGATCTAACCCAGGCCCCCTGCATTGGGACCCCCGAGTCTTAGCCACTGGACCACCAGGGAAGTCCCGCCTGTCTTCCTTCTTGAGACGCTAGTCCCTGGGCATCTCCAGTTCGCCCGTCCCTGTTTTCTCCTCCTGCACTGGCCTCTCCTTCATGCTCTTCTGCTGGCTCTGCCTTCCCCGTTGGTCCCCCAGATGTCAGATCTGCTCAAGGCTGGGTCCTGGGCCCTCTTCTAGTCTCTGTGTCCTCTCGTGAAGCAGTTCCACTGGTGAACATTCCCACTTAGATGTGCCCTGGGCGTGTCAAACTCAACACGCAAAACAAAGCCCTAGAAGCACCTCCTTCAGTCGAGTCCGATCCTCTCCTACTACTCGTAAGAGGCACCATTCCCCACCCCCACCCCGTCACTATCACCTCTGGTTACTGGGATCCGTCCATGACTCCTTGCATTTCCACTCTCCACCGTGGAACCAGATCTGTTGTTGTTTAGTTGCTAAGTCGTGTCCGACTCTTTTGTGACCCCATGGACTGTAGCCTGCCAGGCTCCTCTGTCCTTGGGATTCTCCATGCGAGAACACTGGAGTGGGTTGCAATTTTCTCCTCCAGGGGATCTTCCTGACCCAGGGATCGAACCCAAGTCTCCTGCATTGACAGGTGGATTCTTTACCTCCTGAATAGGGAAGCCCCTTAGCTTGTAATTACCTCCTCGCAATTCCTTTAAGAAAAAGAAAGATGGGGGAGAGCTTTTTCAGTAGCTGCAAAATTTTCAATAAAAATAAGCTTACCCTTAAACCATGGTACCATTGAACCCCCCCTTTTTTTTTTGAAGTTGAGCTCTGATAAAAAGGTCAAATAAACTTGCTTTATTTTTCATTACTTACCATGAAATAGTCTTCATTCTACATAGCTTTTGCTTACTTTTCAAGCACTTCACTTTTAATAAGGTTGTCTAAAAGTTTTATGTTTGCATGATAAAATACAACCATTATAAAAGTTTTCCTTAGTATTTGCATTAAGTTTATAATTTCTCTGATGAGCAAATATTTGTTTTCACTCTTTTTAACTTGGTAAATTTCACACTCATAAATATATCTGTGAAAGAGAACCGCAGTATTTCACAATAAATCTAAAGAGATGCTGACGTGACCACGTTGTTATTCTGAACCAGGACACATGCATTGCTTCTGTCACTACAATAACCGCATGGCTGAGTAGCTCTGGTACTATTCATATTTTTCAGTTGAGGACACTAGGGCTTAAGGAAGTTACAGAAATCCCCTAAGATCCCACAGCTAGAGAGTGTAAAGTAGGAACCAAAAGCTGAGCCTATGCGGGTCTGACACCAAAACCCATTCCACTCAGCCTCCCAACCCCATGGCAGAAACCACCAGAAACTGTGCTTTGGCAATAACTCAGCTCCCGGCTTTCTAAGAGAAAGAGGTGAAGGCACCAAGTGGGGTTGTGAAGTGCTAGAACCGGGATAGAATTTCAGAACCACACCCAGGGCTGCAGAGGGCAAAAACTGGTCCCGGCAAGTGAGCTGGCTGCCCTGCGGTGGCACCCCACCTTCTGCATGTGCTCCTAGCCTAACGCACCCTGGAGAAGGGTTTTTATTCTCTTTCTAGTTCTTGCCTCCAAGAAGGGTTAACCCATTAGGAGAGAGGGGACCCGCATCTATGAAAATACCTACACAGACTTTTCTCAAGTTTTAATTCCTATAAATACCAAAATCCTGTTAAGAGTTTAATTGCCGATGTTTCATGTATTAAGTTGGATGATAAATACTCCTGCTATCGCTGTTAATGCTACCACTAATATTATTCTACTGGTTAGGTGTTCTGATAGATCTAACTCCATTGTCTTCTATTGCAGCTTCCCAGTGGACCTGTCATCTCCCAGGGTGTGATGGAGCTTTGGAGAGAGGTTTGTGAGTGTTGATGACAATTTACAATAAGGAAGTTTTACTGCTTTTTATGGCTTCTCAAGTGGCTCACTGGTAAAGAATCCGTCTGCAAATGCAGGAGATGTAAGTTCAATCCCTGGGTTGGAAAGATGCCCTGGAGGAGGAAATGCAATCTCCTCCAGTATTCTTGCCTGGAGAATCCCATGGACAGAGGAGCCTGGCTGGCTACAGTCCATGGGGTCTCAAATAGTTGAGCACAACTGAACACACACACACACACTTGCTTTTTATGTTCAGAATTACAAAGTTCACATTTGTAATTGGTACTGTAATATTTGAACACATTATCTTTAAATTATCACTGTTATTTAGTTAAAGTTGGATATTCTAACTATAAACCAATAGGTACTTAACGTTTACTTACATCAGGACTTTCTGTACACTGTTTGCCTCAAACTGATTTTTAAATAAAATTAATAGATTTCTTTTCAAAGGACAGAGCACACACATGTGTGCATGACCCAAATGCTGCTGGGTAGCCCCAGAGATGTTTTTTAACCAGCACACATCTGTTCAGATTATTGTGTTTGCTTTCATTTTGGATTTCAAATACAAGCTATTTGCTGCTAAATTTAATGGGTAAAATGTACAAATAATAATTGACAAAGCATTCATAGCTATAGTCGAAGTAAAAATCCTTTGGAAACGAAATAAAACAATTGGATGCACCAAAACTATTGTAAAACAGTTAAATCTCTCAAAGGTATTGGAGGGGCTGTCACATCTGGTATGTTGCTCTGTGTCTAAAATAAATTTCATCAGCTTTTCTTTGCCCAAGTGTTGATTTTAACTCAAAACATTTTGGATTCATCAGTTCAGTTCAGTCTCTCAGTTGTGTCCGACTCCTTGCGACCCCATGAATTGCAGCATGCCAGGCCTCCCTGTCCATCACCAATTCCCGGAGTTCACTCAGACTCATGTCCATCGAGTCAGTGATGCCATCCAGCCATCTCATCCTCTGTTGTCCCCTTCTCCTCCTGCCTCCAATCCCTCCCAGCATCAGAGTCTTTTCCAATGAGTCAACTCTTCGCATGAGGTGGCCAAAGTACTGGAGTTTCAGCTTTAGCATCATTCCTTCCAAAGAACACCCAGGACTGATCTCCTTTAGAATGGACTGGTTGGATCTCCTTGCAGTCCAAGGGACTCTCAAGAGTCTTCTCCAACACCACAGTTCGAAAGCATCAATTCTTCGGCGCTCAGCTTTCTTCACAGTCCAACTCTCACATCCATAAATGACCACAGGAAAAACCATAGCCTGACTAGATGGACCTTTGTTGGCAAAGTAATGTCTCTGCTTTTGAATATGCTATTTAGGTTGGTCATAACTTTCCTTCCAAGGAGTAAGCGTCTTTTAATTTCATGGCTGCAGTCACCATCTGCAGTGATTTTGGAGCCCAGAAAAATAAAGTCTGACACAGTTTACACTGTTTCCCCATCTATATAAGTTGCAATAAAATGCAAGTGTTCGTCGAGCCTCATACAGTCCCAGGGCTGCTGCTAAAGGCTAAAGCGGAGTCCATCCCACCAGGCCTTACAGGCAACATTCAATTGACGTTTTAAGGAATTTAATGCTAATAAATCAGAAATCCTTTCTGGTTTGGGTGTAAGTTCTATGTGCTGAAATAAGTACATTGTCCTATTGGAGTTTCTTTTTTTTTTTTTTTCCATTGAAACCATCACAATAAGGAATATGGCTCTGCTGAATTCTTAAGAAACTTTGAGCTCTAGTTATTTTTGCATTGTTCTTTTTTTTGGCCCACAGAGCAGTGTGAGAAACTTCCCCAACCAAGGATGGAACTTGTGCCCCTGTATTGAAGCAAAGTTTTAACCACTGGATCACCAAGGAAGTCCTTCAAAGGCATTACAGTTTATTCACTCATGACTGTTCCTATTCTCTGTACAAGTTTAAAGACACTGGACTATTGAAACTACCAACTGGACTGGAAGTACTATTTTTTTTAAATAAAGACTTTACTAGCAAACACTGGAAACAAAAGTATATCAGTAAGGAATATGGTAAAATACAGAAAAATCTCAGAGCCATACAATTAAGTAAAAAAAAAAAAAAGCTGCAAAGTAATATGTAAAATACCATAATATTTATAAAAAGACTCCTTCAGCTCGTACACACATGTACATACACCCATCAAATTGTAATACAGGCTACATGGGGCAAGGAGATGCAGATGGGA
>NW_011494628.1:372090-387262 GCF_000754665.1 Bison bison bison
ATTTTCTTGTTTATTTTGGGCATGCTACGTGGCTTATGAGATCTTAGTGCCCCCACCAGGGATCGAACCCATGACCCTGCAGTCGAACCTCAGGGTTTTAACCACTGGACCTCCAGGGAAGTCCCTGTGTGTGCTATTTTGAAAACATTAAGAAGGAAAACCAAACTGAACGCCAACAGGCGAACAAGCAAACCCCGAGGATTGTAAACCACTAACTGTGTGTTAGACTTCTCTGCTGGTTCAGCTGGTGAAGAATCGGCCTGCAGTGCGGGAAACCCCGGTCCGGTCCCTGGGTTGGGGAGATCCCCTGGAGGAGGAAATGGCTACCCACCGTAGTCTTCTGGCCTGGAGAATCCCATGGACAGAGGAGCCTGGCAGGCAGCAGTCCATGGGGTCACAAGGAGTTGGACACGCCTGAGGGACTGAGCACAGCACAACAGTGAGTGTTAGTTTGCCAGGACCATCACAACAGCATACCAGAGACTGGGGGGCTTAAACAACAGAGATGTATTTTGTTTTCCCACAGTTTTGGAGGCAGGAAGTCCAAGTTGAGGTGTTGGTAGGGTTGGTTCCCTGAGGCTCCCCTTTCCTGGCTTGCAAACCACACCTTCTTCCTTTGTCTTCAAACGGCTTTTTTCTCCGTGTGGGTTTGGATCCCAGGCATCTCTCCCCATCTGCCCCGATCCCCACTTCTTATAAGGACACCTGCCATCTTGGATTCAGGTCCCACCCTGAAGACTTCATTCTAGCTTTAATCACCTGTTTGTTGGTCAACTCTCTCTGTACAGTCACACTCTGGGGTATTGGGGATTAGGGCTTCAGCATAGGAATCTGGGGGCAGACACAAGTCAGCCACAATTCAGTATTTTTATTTTATTATTTTGCTTTATCTTACGTTATGGGAATTACTAAACACAGCACAATTTTAATAAACCACGTTTGGAGAACACGTTTTCGTGAACATCTGAACACCGATAACAGACTTAATTGGGTGAATTTTCTAAACCATTTAAACTAAAATTATGATCTGACCATGGATCCTTCAAAATTTGAAGTATTTTTATTTTAAATTCTAGACCAGATGGCTTATGTGCCGCAATATGTTCATTTTAACAACCATATGATTTTACACTATAGAAAGGCTAAGGATACACTAAAGATGACTTTATAAGTGGATTCAGGGGCGTCCCTGGTGGCTCAGTGGTTAAAAAAAAAAAAAAATCAGCCTGCCGATGCAGGAGACACGGGTTTGATCCCTGATCTGGGAAGATCCCACGTGCCGAGGAGCAACTAAGCCCTTGTGCCACAACTCCTGAAGCCCGTGTGTGCCGAGAGCCTGTGCCCCATAACCAGAGAAGCCACTGCAAGGAGAAGCCCACACACCGCAACCAGAGAGGAGCCCGCACACACTGCATTCAGAGAGGAGCCTCAGCACGCGACCTTGCTTGAAACAGGTCATCATGGATGTAACTGGTTCAGGTGAGGTTCCACTGGAATGGGGGGTGGAGCAAGTCCTTGATCCACTATGACAGGTGTCCTACACAGATATGCAGACACCTTACGAAGATGGACAGACGCTGAGACTCTGTTACAAGCCACAGGACATCAGAGATAGCTCGTAACCTTGGGGAAGCCAAGACGGAAGTGTGGAACAGTTATCCCCTCCAGCCAAGCCCAATGACAACTTGGTCTCGGACTTTTGGCCTCCATGATACCGTCTCAGCGTTTAGGGCACCCAGCTTGTGGTACTTTGTTAGGGCACTTCTAGGAAGCTGATACTGTGAGGATCAATGAACAGAGTGAAAAGGAGCCCTAATAGAGTGTAGCCAGGGCCTTCCCTGGTGGCCCAGGGGTTAAGACTCTGTGCTCCTTGCAGGGCAGGAATAGAGATGCAGATGTGGGGGAGGAGGAGTGGGGACAAATGGAAAGAGTAGCATTGACATCGGGCTTCCCAGGTGGCTCAGTGGTTAAGAATCTGCCTGCAATGCAGGAGACACAGGGGGTTTGGGTTTAATCCCTGGGTCAGGAAGATCCCCTGGAGAAGAAAGGGAATGGTTGCCCAGTTCCGTATTCTTACTTGGAGAATCCCACGGACAGAGGAGCCTGGTGGGCTACGGTCCATGGGGTCACAAAGAGTTGGACGTGGCTAAGGTGACTGAGCACAGCATAGCATTGACATCTACACACTGCCATGTATAGAATGGATAGCTAGTGGGAAGCTGCTGCAAGTTCAGCTCGTGCTCTGTGATGACCCAGAGGGGTGGGATGGGGGTGGGGAGGTGGAAGGCTCCAGAGGGAGGAGATATATGTGCACCTGTGGCTGATTCGCTTTGTTACACAGCAAAAACTAACACAGCATTGTAAAGCAACTATGTTCCAATAACAATATAAAATAAATGTCCTCCAAGGAACAACAAACAGAAACCCTCTGTGCTCCCAGTACAGGGTGCCTGGTTGGGGAACTAGCTCCTGCCTGCTGCAGCCAAGGCTCAGCATAGCCAAATTAAACAACAACAAAAAGAAGTGTACCCAGTACAGCAGAAACTAACACAAGATTGTAAATCAACTAATACTTCAATAAAATTAAAAAGAAAAAAACATGGCATCCAGACAACAGGCATCACTGGGCCACGTGGTTCTCCTTCCTATAAATTACTTGTTGGACTTGAGTCTGTTCAGTTTCTTGTCCCCTCTCCACTGTGTCTCCTCCTGACAAGACTGCATAAGGCTCTTAAATGACCGGAAGGAGACCTGTTTTCCTGTGCTGCACACACAGTCCCCTATCTGTCTCGGATGCAGCAAATAGTTCTTGAGAGCTGCCGAAGTCGTCATTTGCCCGGAGGAAAGCACATCCAAAACAAGGGCTCAGATGAGAAGGAATGAGCTTTCTAACCCAAATTCACCAGCACAAACTTATTTGCAGACTCATATTTTTAACCAGCCCAGCCTCTGTTCCCAGGCTAGGCACAAACTGTTGCGATGTTGGTTTCTGGCTCCCACACTTGTTTACGATCTTGGAGACCGTTCTCAACTGTTTACAGCGATGGCTGCATTTCTTCCTTGGGAACTCGTCTTGGAGATCCCCACAGCCGTTTTGGGGAACTGAGACAGAGAACCAATTTGCATTCGTGGCTCATGCACTTACCCCCTCCTGTCCCACGCCAGGTCTGACTGTCCTCCTGTTTGCAATTCAGGTGTCCTGGCCTCTGGGGGCCAGGCTCCACAGAGCCCCTATCTTCTTGTTTATTTCTTTGCTCAGTACGGATACCTGGCCTACCTCCCAATGTGTTCAGAAGCAAGAAACGGCTGGGATGGGTCCATTAAAAAAAAAAAAAAAAGAAGCGGCAAGAGAGTTCACATCTTTTGAGCATTTACATGTGTGGGTTTTTGCGTGGATATTAGCTCAGCAATCATCCAACCACTGGGACTGGGTGTTCTATCCCTGTTCACATGGAGAAATGATGTGTAAAGGAGTGAAACTGTGCCCACACTCATCAGACTGATTTATGGTGGGCCTGGGGCCAGAAGCACGTCTGCCGTCTGATGGTAGGGCTTGTGTTTTTCCATGTCACCTACAGGGCTTATGTAGAGCCTGGACAGCTGTGTAGACAGTAAATGGAAAAGGAGGCTACGGGTATAAACAGCTGCCAGTGGGTATAAAACAGAGCTAAGAGTTTTCTAGCACCAAGGAACGGATTGCTGGCTCTCGTCTGATAGCTAGGTCAACACAATTCATGAAGAAGACACTTTTTTGAGAAATTTGCTGCAAAGACCTTCTGTCATCATGGGGTCAACCAGGTGGTGTCTAAGGTCTTCCACCAGTCAGGAACTGTTGAATCTCCCCCCTTGGAAACTGAGGCTGTGCTGGTGTGGGTTTGGTTGTGGGACGTGTCCAGGTGTGTGGGCAGCGTGCAGAGGTGAGTGGCATCTAGAAGCAGGGCCTGGACACCTGGACTCCAAGCAGCTGCCAGGCCAGAGTCAGAAAGAATGGACCGGTGCTGGGTTTCCAGGACACATGAGGCTGGGCCCAGGGGTGTGTGTGTGTGTGTGTGTGTGTGTGTGTGTGTGTGTGTATGGAACCAGTGCTCAAAGAGGTCAAGCAGGTGGAAACTGGGTAAGTCTGCAGTCATTCCAACATAAAGGCAATCCACTTCTGTGCTTCCTTTTTTTTTTTTTCTCCTGGATATTCCTCTTCTTTTAATTGGAGGATCATTACTTTGCAGTGTTGTGTCAGTTTCTGCTGTACGACCACATGCATCAGCTATACATATACACACGTCCCCTTGCCCTTGGACCTCCCTCCCTCCCTCCCACCTCCCATCCCCTAGGTCATCACAGGGCCCCTCGCTGAGCTCCCTGTGCTCCTCTCCCGCATCCCATCCCCTAGGTCGTCACAAGGCACCGTGCTGAGCTCCCTGTGCTCCTCTCCCACCTCCCATCCCCTAGGTCATCACAGGGCCCCTCGCTGAGCTCCCTGTGCTCCTCTCCCGCATCCCATCCCCTAGGTCGTCACAAGGCCCCTTGCTGAGCTCCCTGTGCTCCTCTCCCACCTCCCATCCCCTAGGTCATCACAGGGCCCCTCGCTGAGCTCCCTGTGCTCCTCTCCCGCATCCCATCCCCTAGGTCGTCACAAGGCCCCTTGCTGAGCTCCCTGTGCTCCTCTCCCACCTCCCATCCCCTAGGTCATCACAGGGCCCCTCGCTGAGCTCCCTGTGCTCCTCTCCCGCATCCCATCCCCTAGGTCATCACAGGGCCCCACGCTGAGCTCCCTGTGCTCCTCTCCCCTCTCCCATCCCCTAGGTCATCACAGGGCCCCACGCTGAGCTCCCTGTGCTCCTCTCCCACATCCCATCCCCTAGGTCATCACAGGGCACCCTGCTGAGTTCCCTGTGCTGCGCAGAAGCTTCCTACCAGCTGTTTCACACACAGTCACGTATACATGTCAGTGCTACTCTCTCAATTAGACCCACCCTCTCCTTCTCTCGTTTTGTCCATGTATCCATTCTCTATTCGTGCCCTCTAGATAGGTTCACCTGTACCAATTTTTTTAGATTCCACATGTATGTGCTAATACACAGTATTTTTTTTTCTCTTTCTGACCTACTTCATTCTGTAATATCCAGATCACCTTCTTATTTGTGTGTGATGGACTTCGGGTAAAACAGAAGTGAAAAAACACTTTTCATCTCTTCATCTTTAGGTTTCTTTGAATTCTTTATAAAAAAAGTATTTTTTAAAAGTACAAAAGCAGTTTGGTAATTCATAATTTATTACAGTAGAAAAGCTGGAGGGCCCAAGTGTCTTCTGGGGGTGTGGATGTGGGTGATCTCACTGCTCCAACCCCCTGCAGGCATAGTCCAGATTTCAGAATTGGGGGGAATGCTGCTGAGTTTCCCCACATTGTGCTCCTGGCTGGTTTTTCAAGGCTCTACTTTTTCATTTCCTCCCCCTCAAAGTCAGGGACTCGCTGTTCTAGACATACTGTGTGCATGCTCAGTCGCTTAGTCGTGTCCAAGTCTTTGCCACCCCCTGGACTGTAGCCCAACTAGGCTCCTCGGTCCATGGGATTTTCCAGGCAAGAATACTGGAGTGGGTTGCCATGCCCTCCTCCAGGGGATCTTCCCGACTCAGGTTTCAAACCCGTGTCTCTTGCACTGGCAGGCGGACTCTACCACTAAGCCACCTCGGGGCTACTCACAGTTTCCTGGCCAGCTCACCCACTCTTGTGTCTGGGCCTTTGCATTTCCGTTTGATCGAATCACTGCCCCCCCAACCCCGACCTTTCTCTCTGACCCTCCACCATGCTCCTTTTCCTGGGTAAGGCCTACTCACATTTCTGGGGGAAAAAATTATTTTTTTTTATTATGGTAAAATATATGTAAGACAGAATTTACCATATTAACTATTTTTAAGTGTGCAGTTGGGGCATTACATACATTCATCGTATTGTGCAAACACCACTGCCATTCATCTCCAGAACACTTTTGTCTTCCCAAACTGAAACTGAGTCTCTATCTCCCCAGCCCTGCCTTCCCCGACTCCTGGTCACCTCTATTCTACTTTCTGTCTCTGTGAATTTGCCTATTCAAGGTACTTTGACTAAGTGGAATCATTATTTGTCATTTTGTGATTTCTTATTTCACTTACAATAGTATCTTCAAGGCTCCTCCATGTTGCAGCACGTGTCAGAATTGCCATGCCTTTAAAGGTTCTGTTGTCTGACAATACCACATTTTGCTTCTCTAGTCACCTGCTTCGGAGAAGGCAATGGCAACCCACTCCAGTGTTCTTGCCTGGAGAATCCCAGGGATGGGGGAGCCTGGTGGGCTGCCGTCTATGGAGTCGCACAGAGTCAGACACGACTGAAGCGACTTAGCAGCAGCAGCAGTCACCTGCCTGAGTGGTTGCCATCTTTTGGATACTGTGAATTATCTTGCTATGAACACTGACCTGCAAATCCTTCTCGTTTTTATGATTCCACTTGGACACTGTCTACTCCCCAAACCAGTTCTGATTCCCTACCATTCAGGTAACCTTCCCCCTTTGCCCACCAAATTTCTAATTTTGTTTTTTTCTCATTTCTATTGTCCTGGGGTGAAAACAACCAGTAAAGCATGTAGGCTTTGCCTCAGTCTCTACTCTCTAGGGACCTCAGCTCAGACATATATACGGTTAAGTCCCCTACATATGAACCTTTAACTTTCAAATTTTAAAGATGCAAACATGTGGCCTCATGCCCAGTCAGGTAAGTTAGCTCCTGAGGCTGGCGCACATTGTCACGTGTGTGCATCCTCTGCAACCATGCGTGTGGCTGTGCTTTTCTGTACTCCCCTGTACAGTATGCATGGAGTGAGGCTCCCTAGTGGCTCAGTGGTGAAGAATCCACCTGCCAATGCAGGAGACACAGGTTTGGTTCCTGGTCTGGGAAGATCCCCTGGAGAAGGAAAGGGCAACCCACTCCAGCATTCTTGCCTGGAAATCCCCAGAACAGAAGGGAGACACAGGTTTGGTTCCTGGTCTGGGAAGATCCCCTGGAGAAGGAAAGGGCAACCCACTCCAGCATTCTTGCCTGGAAATCCCCAGAACAGAAGGGAGACACAGGTTTGGTTCCTGGTCTGGGAAGATCCCCTGGAGAAGGAAAGGGCAACCCACTCCAGCATTCTTGCCTGGAAATCCCCAGAACAGAAGGGAGACACAGGTTTGGTTCCTGGTCTGGGAAGATCCCCTGGAGAAGGAAAGGGCAACCCACTCCAGCATTCTTGCCTGGAAATCCCCAGAACAGAAGGGAGACACAGGTTTGGTTCCTGGTCTGGGAAGATCCCCTGGAGAAGGAAAGGGCAACCCACTCCAGCATTCTTGCCTGGAAATCCCCAGAACAGAAGGGAGACACAGGTTTGGTTCCTGGTCTGGGAAGATCCCCTGGAGAAGGAAAGGGCAACCCACTCCAGCATTCTTGCCTGGAAATCCCCAGAACAGAAGAACCTGTTGGCCGAGTCCAGCGGGTTGCAAAGACACAACTTAGTGACTGAACAACAACACTGTATGGAGTACAGTAGTTCAGTGTCTTTATTTCAAGCCTTGGCAGGATGTCTGGAAGTAGTGATGGAGCTGGCACTGCTAAGAAGTGCCAGCTGGGATCCTGCACTGCTGTACTTCTCAAGGTACTGTACAGTCTAAAATGTTTATGTATTATTTGTGTGAAAAGTACTATGAACATATTACAGTACAATACTACACAGCCAGTTGTGTTAGTTGGGTGCCCAAGCTAACTTTTTGGACTTACGGACAAATTGGATTTACAAACACGTTCTTGGAATGGAGGGCTTTCCTTGTGGTTCAGCTGGTATAGAATCCACCTGCAATGCGGGGGACCTGGGTTCAATCCCTAGGTTAGGAAGATCCCTTGGAGAAGGGAAAGGCTACCCATTCCAGTATTCTGGCCTGGAGAATTCCATGGACTGTATAGTCCGTGGGATCGAAAAGAGTCGGACACAACTGAGCAACTTTCACTTTCTTGGAATGGAACTCGTATGTAGGTAAGGGACTTACTGTACTAAGCGATGGTCACATTTCAGCTAAAATGTGATGGTAGTTCTTTGGAGACATTGAGGATTAAGGAAGTCTTAGTAATTATGTAGGGGTCCCAAGACCATCCTCAGTGGTAAGAAAGGCTACACTGGAGGGGAGGAGGAAGGGGTGGGTGCCTAGAAATGAATGAGGGGTGTGGTGGGGGGTGGTAAGAGAATAACCCTGATGCAGAGGACAGAAAGGAACAGAGAAATTCAGGAGGGAGTCAGATTTAGCTCCTGTTAACTAATCCATTCTTGCACCCAACGCATGACTCTCCTCTGCATCCTCCCTGCACGAAAGGGCCCTTGTTCCTTCTGACAGCCTCTGCTTGAACACTTCCTATAACAGCAGTCTTACTACTCAAAAAGAGCTGCTTTCATTTCTGCACTTCAGAACCAAACGGAATCAAAATCTGCCTACTTGCAATTTCTGCCCCCGAGTTCTGTTCTGACCACCGCAGCGGCTCACATGAGGTACCATGCCTTTCCTGCATTACAGACCTTCAAACATGTGAAAGGTTATCTGCTTCTGCCTTCTCTTTGGGGGGTTTAATAGCTCACTGGTGACATCATTTCCAGCTCCTTCGGTACCCCGGTCACCTTTGGACACACTCAGGTGTGTCACTGAAACTTAAAACGTGGGCCCAGCACAGAACCCAGACACAATGCCCGGGAGGGGGTCTGGGGCAAGGTGGGAGGTGGGCGAGGGGCGTACTGCTCAGCCAGCGCACGACGGCTCCTACAGCCCTACCCGGTATGTCCATCCGGCTTTGGTGACTTGAACCCAAGGCGGCCAAGTTCCTCATTTCCATCCCCAGCCTCTCACCCCATTTCCATTTCAACTCCATTTGTTGTAGTCTTTCCACTGTTTTCCTGTGTTATTGGTATTTAAGTGGTTCAGTTTATGGCCATCTGCAGGTGACCATTCCGAGCCACAAGCGTTCAGGTTTCATTCAGCTGATGTGAGAAGCCTGGGCATTAATATGATAATGTAAAAACTCCCCAGGTGGTCCCAGCATGCAACCAGGGTTGACACCCAGCAGCGTTATTGCTGCCCTGTCCTTTTTAAACACAGTAAACATGTACTTCTTATTTCCTCTCCACCCAGCTCATTCCAAGCGAACATCATTCTCCGAGGTGTTAGACATTTACTATACGCACCCTTGATTTATGTGGCCAAGCTCCCGGTCTGCTCGTGCTAAGTTATGAGGCTGGAGAGCTGACTTGTTGCCTCGATGACCTTCTCAATGTCTTTTTTCCTTCCTCATCACAGTAACTTGTGACTATATGGTCATATTTACTTGTGAGATCTGCATGCCGAACTTTCATTTTTTCTCTCCTTTTTCTAATCTACTTCTACGGGACATCTAGAACCACGCGGGTGCCTGGCCTCTACTTCCAACAGAAGGCCCTTTGACAGGGTTGCAGGTTGGTCGGGTAAGTTGTCCAATCAGTGCTCTATTTATCTTAAAATAATCCTCACAACCCTACAAAATAGGTATTATTCTTAATCTACACATGAAACAACCAAAACCCAAAGGTTAAGGAACTGGACCCTGAAGTCCTGTGGTTTTCCTGCATAGTATCCTGTGTTCTGAGAGCTGAGGGGCAGGGGTAGTCAGGACGGAGATGTGTCAAATATCAAATTTTTTAAAATGCCTGAGAAGCAGTGGTAGAAAGCAGCTCGCTGATTAGTGGAGCTCTGTTAAGAAACCCCACCTCCCATCCGCAAGAGAAAAGCATGGTGCGTGATCAAGAAGCAGGGACTATGAGAGGAGCCAGGCTCCAGAACGCCAGAAAATCCACCTTATTGAGCAGACAGCTGAGAACGAAATAAATCCCTCTCTTTTATCATCACGTGGAACATGTGGCCAGACCAAAGAGCAGCATGGATTAAACCTGGAGGTTACAGCCCTGCATGCGGTCAGCACTGTTCCCCTCTACATCCTGCTCCGTTTCTTAAAATGAGGTTTCTTCTACTGCAATGTAGACTCCCTGTCCATCAAAATAAGATGTCTGTAGAAAATACAAATCAGATACTGAATGTCTGAATGTACAGTACTTCTAGATCTACATTAAGAAATATGTGTGTATTTTTCTTTTTGGCCGCACCAGGTGGCGTGAGAGATCTCCCAACCAGGGATGGGACCTCAGACCCTGCAGTGGAAGCAGTGTCCTAGCCACTGGACTTCCAGGGAAGCCCTCACTTCCTGCTTTTAATTGGTGGAATCAAAGGAGAGACTGGCACCCCCCTTTTCACAGCATTAATTTACAATGCCTACTGTGTATTTCTTTAAAGTTGTCATCTTGAAAAAGAGGCAGAATTATAAAAAATATCACAAGACATTTGATGTCACTGTCAAGAGTCACAAAGTAACTTAATAAATGAAATGTTCTCATGTCCTAGTACTGGATTAAACTTTACCAAGACTTAGATGTTGACTTGATTTTGTCCATGAGCTCTTTCAGAAGTCAGCTCTCCAGTCGCCCAGTCTGTGAAAGAGCTTCATGTATCAAGAGTCTTCTGAAGAAAAGTGCGCCAGGAGGCCGGCTGCGATAGACTGAGGGAGCCACTGCCAACACCCACTGCCACGGCCAAGAGGCCCGCTCTGCCAGGACAGGGAAACTCCCGAGGAGACGGCCAGCAGCCTGTGGTTTGGTTTCAACCACAAGTATAGGCTATGCGTGCTCCTTCAAGCCCTCCTCCCACCCCCAATCACCTGGTTTGGCTAACCAGTGACTATATCACAAAATAATAATGGGAAAAAAAAATTAAAGAAATGCCTGTGACAGTTACCAATAAGGACAGTGTGAAGGCGTACTCCATCTTACTTGATCACTTTCTCTTTGGTTTAGGTAACACAGAAAAATAAAGGGCTGACACAATACTGCTTTTACTGAAGAATGTAATGAAATAAACTGAAGGAAAAAAAGAAGAAAATAGTGCAGACAAAATTTTTACACCAAAATTATGAACATTAGTCATTTAAAAGAAGAGAAATATTCTACAACAGATGAAGAAAGTTTTAATTTCTTTTCACATTAAACATCATATACCACAATCAGCTAACAGAAATTACTGTAACATTGGTCAAGATGACATAAAACTAAGGATAAATGCCTGTTATGAGGAAACCTCATTTAATGTCAGTGATGATGTCAGATACTATACTTTTCCATGATAAGATATAATTTATCTTGAATAGAAAGTAAATAAGTCAGATCAAGGAGACATGCTGAGGTTTTAATAAAGAAGAAAAGCTTTGCCTTTCCCAGAACGCTTAAAATCCAGGACAATTTAGGTAAAAGACAGGAATTAAATACCAAGTGCTAGGAGGGCCTCAGGCCCGTAACTCAGGCTGTGTTCACAGGACTGGACCTCTGCAGCCCTCGCCTTTCCGTGCGTGAGCTACTGTTTCTGGCAGAGGGATCTTCACTGGGATGTGGTATCGATTTTAACCGTCAAGCAGTCCAAAGAACTATTTCAAAAAGGGACAGTTGAGTACTTTCATGTATACACTATTAAGGCATCTAAATTTTTGGTGTTTTCAGTATATAATTTTACTGCTTTTTTTTTTTTTCATTTTGCACAACAATGATATTAGGTATTAAGTGACACATTTCTTTCTCTACTAATGATCCAGTTTATCCATTTTGCAAACTCCAAGTCTTGTGAAGGGAAATTTATAACGTGGTAACACACAGAAAAATACACAGAAAACCAATAGGGAATGTGGTTAGCCATCATAAAATTTCAATCATAATTTACTGATAGTCTTTAACTTTGGAAAAACAATAATTAGAATTAAAATAGTATTAAAAATAATTACCAGTAGTTTATATTAGGAAAGAATAGAGCCATAAATGGCTTAATTGCCCAATTAAGTAACTAGATTCTTCTTTAGTCAACACTAACAGAATTCACATTTGAGCCAGTCAACAAAGCATATAAATATTTAACATCTCTTGAATAGAACATCTTAGTGATAACAGAGACTACGTACTGCTACCCATTGTCATGACTGTGCACAAATTAACCAGGTTAAATATCAGAGATACACTGGGAATCCTCCCAAAACTAACAATAGAATATTCAACAAATTTTCTTAAAGATTCAGAAATAAAAATTGAACAATTATAACATGGATGAGACAGTACTTAAACAACTATCAACCTAATCAAAGACCTTTAAAATTACCACCAAAATGCACTATGATATTTTTTTATTTAGTGTACAGAAAGAATCTATAAGTACAGGTTGCAGAAAGAAAATGTTTAGTGCTATTTACATTCATTTTAAAACTCTGCTCTATACAAATTTAATTCTGATCAGTATGAACAATATTTTTGCAGACCTACTGCATATAAAGCCTTTTCATCAAAGCATTAACAATGAATAAAATAACCTGATTACCTTTCAACGAAGCTGACTGAAGCCATTTACACTCACTGCTTGGAAGGGCCATGGACGCTCGTCTCAGTACAGAACATTATGTCAGCCTGCAACTTCATTTTTATAAAGGCTAGAGTTATTTATATGGAATATTGTTCTATATACTACACGCCAATCTATATTTAAGTTCTATAGTTAGGTATTTTATGAGGTTTTTATTAAATATATTCTACACATATTCGCAATTTCACCCAGGAAGAATTTCTTCCCAGTGAAAAAATATAAAATCTTTTATATTTTTTTTACAGGTTTAGATGAAACTAGCTCATGCTTTAGTGCTGTGCAAATTGTTTTAGCATATCAATGTTTAAATTATTGGTACAAAACAAAAGAATGGCATCCTTAATCAAGTACGCCTTAAAAATCAGCTTTCGATTTTAATACAATTGCAAGCACTAATACCCAAGGCAAACTACATATAGAAACGAAATTAGTCCTATGGAGAATTTTTAATTTTAAGAATTCATCTGAGCTCTCATTAATAAGTAAGTATGACACGGGACACAGAGATGAGCAATAATTACGGAAAATTCAATTTGCTGATATTCAAATACATAAAAGTGGTGAATCCATGAGGTTTTCTAATATTTCTGTGCAATCATGGAAATCTACGAGTGACTGGAACTCCCCCCACGTTAAGGCTAAGACGCGCGCCCGCCCTCTTGTGCTGTGTGAACAAGCCCCCGTCAGTCTGCCTGGAGTGCGCGTGTGAAGGAAAGACACCTAGCGTCACGAGCCTCTGCTGAGCACCTCCAGCAACAGGCACACTGTGTCTTTTCATCTGTCGCAGTGAGAACAGCGCGCTCAGGGCAGGATTCTGTGCCAGTGCAGCCGCCACGGCTGCCTTCGGTAGAATTCACCCAACATTTTAGGTTCTTTTCCATTTTTTCCTTTCAAGTTGGCCCAGCAATTAACTTCATTAATTGCTGAGTGTCTTCCAGTGTGGATTTACACATATGAGTATTTCTAGGTACCATAAACCATGTTATAAATTCTGCTGATGAAGAAAATAATTGTCAATCGTTTTTAGTGCAAAACTGTATTTGGAACACTTGATTTGTTAGTTCTGGTGATGAAAACTTTTGTGGCAGCAAAATGGTTTCTGCTATGAAAAATCACTTGTTAACTTTTCCCCTGGAGATTGACTTGCATTCAAAAATCAATTTATATTTTAAAACTGCTTAACATAAACAAAACTACTAGAAATAAAAAGTCATAGTGAAAAATGTCCTTGGTTCTTTTTACTTTCATGAGAGAAGATGACAGTTTTCACGTGGTGGTTGAGGTCCAAGGGTCTACAGGCAGACTCTTCCTGAAGGTTCTGAAGCGATGCCGGGTCGCCCCTGGCCCGGCAGCACGAAAGACAAAGACCACGCCACACCGCGCCTGGCAGACCGCTTACAGGATGACACAACAGTTACTCTCTCCAGTCTTTTCACGATTCCTCTGACCTAGGCAAAGTGAAGAGAAGCCTGGTTTATAAAGATGCTTGGGGGAAGCAGAGGGATTCCAGCATAATAAGAAACAGATTTTTTTTTTTTTGCTTAATGTTGGCATTTTTTAAAATTAAAAGGCTATAATAAATACCCTTTTAGTTTTAGCCTGTCTCCAAAATGCCTGGTTATCTGCTTAGCGAGCTCTGACCATAAACTATGAAAACATCCTTTCCCCAGAATATCCAAGAGAACTGGAGCCATTTGTGAATGCCTGCCTCTGTGGTGCAAGGCAGAAAGCTCCCAGCACACAGCTCACCTTGGGAGTTTGGCTCTGGCAAGGTCTCTCTGGCCACCAAATGCATCACTGTTGTTTTGCCAAAAGGAAGCTTTAATGCTGTGTGAAAAGAAGACAGTTTGTTACATATACATCAACCTGTTGGAATCACTCACCAGAATTGAGACCACTTTAAAAATTGACTGCTTTCTGTATGACTTCCTCAACAGATAGCACTTCTTACCGGATACAGCATTTCTTACATAATGAAGTTAGGTTAATATTATCAGAAGCAATTTTTATAATTCAGAAATTATTTAGCTATGACTATTAGTCTGACATATAAAAACATACTGTGTAAGGAAGGGGAAAGAGAAAATACATAATTGCTTAAGCTAATTTTATTTAGTCACCTAATAAAATTCCTGCATCAAAGAGGTCACCACAATGTAGAAATAGAAGAAATGACATATTAATGATTTTAAACATAATAATAATACATAATTTTATTATTTTCAACCTTATATTCTTAATTAGAAAACAATTTTCTTTAAAAGGTTACTTTAAACGAATCACTGTTTGGCATTATTAGTAATCACTGTTTTCTAATCAAGCCTTTAAAAGGTTTTTCTCATTTATAAGTAACAATTTTTATTATGAAATATTTCAGAAAGAGTAATATAATACACCCATGTATCTATGAACCAGTTACACAAAGTAAATCCCTTTGTCATTCTGTGTATAAAATGAGAAGGAGACAGTGGAGCTACGGCCTGGAGTTGTTTCTGCAGCTGCAACGTTCTAGTTCCGAGTTTCAATCTATCCCCTCACTTGGAATTGAAGGCAGGCTCAGATCAGTACCCAACAAGCTCAGCCCTCCTGCCACCCGCTGTTTAAATCTTCTCTATAGGATGATGGTTAAGAAGAGCCCTAATAATCT